>NC_064878.1:10012500-10100000 GCF_943734665.1 Anopheles aquasalis | reverse complement strand
AAACTATATAATATTTGCGGATACGAACCTTCCCCCCAAAAAAAAAGACACAACTTTTTAATAGCACCGGAAACACTAATTCAGGCATATGATATTTTAATGCAGGGAAAAAAGCTGCAGCATTAGCGCAAAACACTCGTACATGACAAAAAACTCGTCCATGAAAAAAAGGAATATACATGACTTCCTGATACTCACAATAACAAGATTACATTTGTAATTAAATAGCAATTAAGCAATATTATCTGTCCATTGTTTTGATGAAATCAAATGTTCTCCGTAACTCAATTTATGCTCTCGATTTTACACTCGCACCCACATTTTAATGCAACGCAAAAACCATTTCAATGCTCAAGAATTAAAAAACATTAATTCAAACGAGCTTAGAACACTTCCGCATGGTCACCACCGCACTGGTCAAACGAGGTGAGAGCCCCGTAAGGCACACCACAGATCACCACAAAACCAACGCTCGCAACCGTTCCTCGATCCAAGGAGCAGCGGCAAAACGGGTCCTTCCACCGTCGCCCCGCCCGACACTATGACAGCACTGATTTGCGTGTCAAACGAATTCATCTAGCCCCGCGCCTGCGCCACGCAGAGACCATACAGCTCAACAACCAGCGGCGGCCACGGCGGTGGCGGCGCGATGGAAGCGATCAATTATGTGCGCCGTTGGAGAGCGAATGGCGGAAAACGGGCTAAATAGGGGGGCCGTCGTCGTCGTCGTCGTCGTTGTGGTGTCACGCGTACTGTGCGCCCCATAATCCGAAAGGGTGTGCGTTTGTGTCTGTTTGTGTGCTGTAGCTTTACACTGAGAAGGAGCCCGTGCCGAGAAGGTGCGGCCAAACACCGAAAAGGAACCGAAGCCAAGGCTTAGCTGAGCCTACAGTCGCGCTTTGCGCTTTGGCGACCTCGAGCGACGACTCTTGCGCTCCCCATTGATTGATCGCCGTTTTTCTCCCATTAGCGATGAATATCAATCGCCCGAAAGGGAGGTTCACGCAAGGGATCGGGAAATGGTTAGAAGCATGATTTATGGTCACCGTGCGTTGCACTGCCCTGTCCAGCTCAGTCCAGCCCAGCCCTGGATTTGTGCCAGTGTGTTGAAGGAAGGGGAGGGCCCCATGGTGCTATAGAATGATTGAAGCGAGAGGATGACGGCCCTAGAGAACTACAAGAGAACAACATAAATAATGTGTAGCATACGCCGAACGGCTCACGCCTGCTGGATACTTGCCGGAATCGAGTTGATATCCGCCTTCCCTGGATCCCGGACGCCTTGCGCGGTTCGCCTTTCGCGTAATCACACACAAGTGGCCACCGGCCAAGGTGATTCGAGTACCGCTTACGGTAGAGCTTGCTTGCGTCTCGAAAGCACAACAAAGACAGAGCACACCACGCGTCACGATCGAGCTCAGCTGATGAGCGGCCAGCAGCGAACCCCTCGCGATCCGTGATCCTTCTTCTGACGTCAACTGGGTGGCTACTGGCTGGCTGGCTGGCTAGTGGCCGGGCCAAGCCCACAATCGTCACACACAATGTTGCACGGTGCGGTGCGCGGTGTAAAATATGGCGATCACCTGTATTATGGTAATTTGAGCAAAGATTAAAACAATAAATTTAAAGCCAACAACGGCCTAAAGGTTCATTAGCGCGCCCAGTGTCCGCGTGGTTGTGAAATGGAGTAGTTGGTCGTAGAGAGAAAGAGAGAGAGATCGCGCGCTCCTAGAGCGGACACACCTGAAACATAATGGCAACGCGAGATGGCGAGTTCTGTATGTCGTCCTGCAATCCGCCGTCCCTCGATTAGACACGAGCACTTGTTGAAAGTGATTTGTACGAAGGTGGCGGCCAGGCCACAAGGGTCTGGTGGTGGACAAACCAAACCACTGACTGACCACTGACTGACCAACAATGGCCGTGCTAGACTCCGGGTCCGGGTTTCGATTCTTAATGCTGAGCTCTATGCATCTCTTTCTTTCGCTCGTTTCCTCGCTGTTCGTTCCCTCTTGACCGTGAACTTCCCCAGAAAGCTCTCCAGCGTTGGTGGAGACTGGTGGAAGGCACGAAGTAGAGCAGCTGGACCGAACCCACACGATAGAGGCCATGTAAATGGAGCTCCCGCGGTCCAAGAGCCTTCAGAGCGCCGCTCGCTGCACCACCACTGCTGTTAAGCTGCACTTATCACCACCACCCCCTAGACCACCCTCCGGATCGAGCAGTGCCCGTTGAGTGTCTACTTGAAGCCGGAGTGTGTTTTGGATTGTATGGGGCGGAGAGACGCGCGGGACAGAGTCCAAGCACCATAGGTCCAGGTGCAGGAACTTCTGTGTACCACTCGACCTCCAAAGGCACGCACACATGGAACCTCGAAGCCGTACTTTGAAGTCAATTACTCTCAGCTGTCAATAGCACGAAGCCGAGGTCCGAGGTCGCAGCGTCCAGCCGACTCGGAAGCACTCGCACTCGCACGGTCTGGTGGCCGTGCACTGGACTGGTTGCTTTCGCAGCCCAGAACCCCCTTTCACTCTCGTGGCACAGGCGCCACGCTAGGAGGGAAGCGGCTCTCGTAGAGGGCGCGGTCTTTTGCGCAGATCGTAGGCAACATGGCTCGAACGGCTGTCTAGTGATCGTGGCAAAGGCCAAAGCGATTTCTGCGGCCGTTCGGTTTCGTGATTAGAACCGAGCGAAGGTTCACACGCCCTAGATAGAAGGCCGGAAGGGCCAGGCCAGACCGGGGTGGTGTGTGTTTGTGTTTCCTTTCTGTCGGCCAGAGCAGCGCCGTCCGCGCCGTTATCCGTATGATCTATCTTGCGTGTACTGGGCCCGATGGAAAACAGTAAGCGAAAGGGGTGCCATTAGCGCCGTCACCGCACGCCGTACAACAAGATAACATATCCGCCTCGGTATCTTAAGCGAGTGCGAGCGAACGAGTTGAGGGTGATTAATCTAAAATGCTCATATTTTGTTGGTCAGATTGACACCTTTAAAGGCAGTTTAACATTCATTCGAAGGGAGATTACGGACCGAGGGTAACGAGGCTATTTACCGTGCCGCGAGAGGGAGACACGAATCACGAATGGCAGTGGTGTAGATTGCGCCACGAAACTACCACCACGGACGCGGTATCTGATCTGGTTGGCTGGAGGGAACGCTTCTTATCATGTTCTTCACTTTGCGATGTCATTTTGTTGATCAACTGTTTATTGTTTAGCGCTTTTTGTGAGATTATGCTTAGATTTTCATATTTTAAATTGGTTTGCATTAAGTTTCAACACGTGCTGCTTGCTTTTATTACTTAGTTTCACTATGCTCCGTTGTTTAGCCAGTGTTTGGTATATTTTCTTGGTTTAATCTATTTCTTTTGTGTATATTAAGTTGTGTATTTGTATTCTAATAGTTACGCTTCTTATTTCTGTTTCAAAAAATAATTTTTAGATGGCAATTTCAAAGTTTTTTATTTAAATTTTAGATAGAATGTAAGGAGATCAATCATTTAATAATGTTTTAATCTAAATCCCTCCCTAATATTATGCTGCCACACAAGTTGTTGCTTGCTAGCACAAAATTGCAAATTGTTTCATATTCAATGATCATTAATGACACAACCCATCGAGTGCTGTTGCATCAATACTTTGCTTAATGCCGCAAAAGCTATCAGCTCCATGTTTTGGCTTAGAAGCGTTGAATTTATTTTCATATTTGAATCCAACGTGTCGCAATCGGCTACCAGGCTCCGAGTTGGTCCAGCTTGATGCGCGGTGACGAGTAGCAGCGCACCAATCGCTGAACAATTTAAAAACCAACCCATCACCACCGTTCCCTCGATCGTACAGGGACAGACGGTGGCAGAGACCCTCACTCTCCCTCCCAGGCGCGATTCACCAACCGGGAGGGGGGCTTTACGGTTCATTATGGTGCGTCTAAACATTCAATCGAACGGCTGATCATCGATCATCGTCCATCGTGGTGCTCGGTGCTTCGGTGCGCAGCTTCTCACAGCGGTTCGCTGATGCGCACCAACCAACAATGGCTAATGGTCACCTCCCGTCCCGTGAAGATGGTCACCAGCGCGCATCGAATCGATTCCCGGAAAGCTCACAACGAGGGGGAAGCGGAGGGCTGTAAGGTGTCGTGCAGAAAGTGGCGGTGGCCGCGGTGGCTAATCGAAACCCGATTTTCACATTACCACATCGCACTTTGGTCGCTCCGTCGGCAGGCAAGGCCTCTCAAGTCTGTTGCTTCGAGCTGCAAATTGAAATAAGAAAATAAAAAAAAACCGCTGGAAGAAGGAGGAGCAAAAGGATGAAGTATAAAAAAAAAGAAGGCGAGTTAATTAGCTTCGGCACGCAAATTTACTGTTCCATTGACGCGCTAAAGACGCATTTTATACGCGAGCACAACTGCCTCTCTAGTCTGGAAGACTGGAGAGGCGGCACCGTTCAGTGATTTGCGCGTTTTGCTCAAACGCGCGGGATGTTTTATGTCGATTGAACGGGTTGGCTTGAACCCGATGGGCCACGAGGCACCTTCAAAACGGAACGGAACGGAACGGTGGGAACCGTCTGTGCACGGTGCAAAGGCAAACACCGTCCGAAGAGCGGCCGCTTGAGAGCGCACGGATGTTCCAGCCCACCGCCGAAAAACCACAATCGCGAACGTCATGCTAATGATCGGATTTCGAATCGGAACGAGCGAGCGAGTGGCCCTTTTGGTGCGCGGGGTCCGTAAATAAGATGTAATCGTATTTTTTGGAATCTGTTGCAAATCAATTGCCCGCCCCATTCGCTCGCAACCTGGCCGTCGGTAGGGCACAAGAGGCCAAAGACGCGTCGAGCACACAGCGCCAAGCCAGCCCAGGCCACGGCGCGACTGACTTTTACGAGCAGGTGAATTGATTTGCTGGCTCCTGTTCGAGGGGGGGGGGGGGGGGGGGTCGTACAGACAAGTGGCATGAGTGGCACAACCATTGGGGTGTTTGGTGTTCCGCATCAGCGCTCCAAGCATGTGCTCTCAGGTGATAAATGATGAGCTTGCACTTGAGGCTAATGTTGAGCATTATGCAGCGCGTGTTACATGATTGATGGGTGCTCCTTCGAGGACTCTGGCCGAGGGTCTTGAAATGCTTAATACGAATTTAAGTAGAAATCTAGTTAGAAGTTGAATTTATTGATTAGCAGAATTTTAGGTAGATCCTGAAACGGAATTAGAATTCCACTGGCAATGAAGAAAAGTCCTATTGCAAAAGTCTATAACAGGAGTTTCGTCTGATGTGGTAGACAAAACTGCTGTAATCGTGTCGATAAAACAGTCTAGACAAACATCTGAAACTAAGGAATGAATTATCAACCGCAACTAGGATGAAAATGTTAAATTTAAATCAAATTTCCAACCAAGCTCCAACAAGTCACGACAGAGAATTGGCAAAGAATATTCTACTAGAGAAAAGGAACAGGCTAACCCTTGGAGATTCAGTCGAGTTTAGTTTCATCTTTATTCTTTTTAACGTAGTCACCATTGCTAGAAGACATTCTTGGTTGTAAGCAGTAAGTAGATTATTGTTATGGCTTTGAACTACGTTAAAAATCACTTGTTTATTCATAATTTAAAGGCTGAGCTACTCAGCAATGTCGAAACGAGTACCAGAACACTTTTGTCATAGATTAAATTGTTGTAATAACGTCCTATACCTTAACTGATTTCCAAAAGAACGTCCTAACTTGAAGTCAATTAGCCTTGTTTGGAGGGTTGATGTGTTATTGGTGATTGATCATGAGTCTCGAACTCTCTGCAATAGATTGGAGCGTAAATGCTTCCCACCAATTATCTGAAGACGACAAGGAGTAGCTGTTATACTCGTACTCACTATCCTATCCTGGTTGTTCTCACATTGAGTACGCTACGTTACCAACCCAGTTCAAACCAGTCATCGGGATGAACTTGCGCTACGCTGGGCCCCGCCATTAGAAGGAGCGACTGGAACGCGCCACCGAGAATGAGGAAAGGCCCTCGATTCGGGGGAGGGCGCGTTGAGGTTGCATTTAAATTGTAAATTGATTTGTACGTACCGGTACCAGTGGGGCCACTTGCTTGCCCGTGCATGCCCGTGCGTTCCTGCCAGCCCTTGCCAAGTCAAGCTCAAGCTGGCGTGACCGGCGCGAACGGATTCGCGCGCGCGACCTTAGGCAAGTGCGAGATCGGGCGGCCCGGTTGACCGGTTTTAATTAGCCGCACGTTATTCGAACGTCGCGTTCGCTGTCACGCGGCGGGTCGATCGACACCAAGCTACCACCAGTCCAGAGACACGCGGCACCAGCACCGGACCGGACCAATAGCACCGTCGATCACAGTCGCGCGCGACGGGAGAGCGGGGAAACAAGTTTTGCAAATTTCGTTAAGCATCCATTTGGCCGCAAAACTGGCAGCGCAAGAGAGAGAGCAAGTCCCCAAACGTATGCTGATAAGAAGGTGCGTCCTAGGAGGGCGTGCGCGCGCCTCACGCCATCACCTTTTATCCTCCATGCCCAGGCCTCGCTTTACCGACTGCGACTTTTGTGTGGAGTGGATTTGGAAATGGACTGAAATCTTGGGCTGCCACATGGCCATTGCGGCCGCCAGCTAATGTCGATAAATTAATTTAAATGACGGAACGGACGAACACCACGATGGACATCTCATCTTCATCGAGCGCGGGACGCAGATGCCTTCGACTGTTGCCTGTGACCTTTCTTTCACTTTTATTTTTTTCATGCTGCTGCTGCTACTTGGGCTCCACTTTGCATCGGTTTCGGTGCTGATACGCCATTTGCCTTTCGAAAAGGAGCTCAAATCGGGCCTGGCCCGGCACCAACCAGCTAGACAGGCATGGCCAGGGGTCCCTTAACCCTGGCTGCTATGTTTCGCTAAATTAAATATAATTAATGTCACTCGCGACGCACCGTTACCTAGTGGGCTACAAGACAGTGTGTACAGCAGCTTGTGCTGATGCTTCCGATCCCCCCAAAAACCCCAGAAAAAAAGGATTCATATCATCGCGCACGATCTGCTTAATAAGTGATAAGCAAAAGCATATCTCATACGGGCAAAGTGCGCGACATCGTAGTGATGCTGATCAACGGGAACATAAATTGATCGCTCTAACGATCGCTCTTCGTTCGAGCACTCCTTAAAAGGCACTCAGTGCAAGCGATCATGCACCGTGGGAGCTGACCGATCGTTTGCTAATTAGTGGTTGCGAGGGGGCGAGCAGTAATCGGGGGCGTTAATCCACCCGAACGCGCGGTCAAACGATATTTCATACCAACCCACCCCGTCCACTTAAAAATGCTCTGCACCCTGGGTGGCCCCCCCCCGGGAGGGGGATGATTTCGGGGGCCCAATGTTTTACCTTTCCAATTTCCGAATTCTCTCTCGCGCGAGCTCACCGTGTGGTCCTTCCAAAGGAGTACCGCCGCCGCAGACGAGGAAGATGCTAATGTGGACGCACGCACCCGCCAGTGAAAGTATTCTGCATCGAGAGTGCGTCGCAAGAACTGAACCGGCGAGGCAGCATTTTTTTTTTTTTTTAGGGGAGTTTCTGCATCCGGAGTACCGTAATGTCATCCTCGTGCCGTGGCGTGATGTGGCCTACCACCAACAAAAGACGAGGTGAAAGGTGGATGCTTAATGGTGGATAAAGTGGCCAGAAAGATGCGTCGCGATCCAGCACTAAACGGATCACTGTCGGGTTTAATGATTTTTTATTGTTTCGTCTCGCGGGTGAGCTCGGGTGTCGTGTCAGACGGTCACTTTGCGAACCCGTAACTGATCCTGCAACATAAATCCGAATGCACCGCGCTGAGTGTGTGATCGCTGTGCATCTCGCTTTGGTGATGCAAGTTCCTTTTCGAAATCAAAATGGACTTGCGTGGCCTCTTTGTCAAGCATTCCAGGAAGCATAACTTCACTCCCATTGCGCCATGCATTCGCATTCGGTAATAAACAGAAACCCAGCAATCGATCGATCTTTGTTCCAACGCCACACAACACGAATGGGGCCTCATCTGGCACACCGGGAATAAAAGGGGGGGAATAAAAATCGTCATGAAAACCTCCCCATGTGTAGCTCTGGAACGCCACTCACTCAATTGTTTCTCTGACCAACGGACCAAGCCGGAGACCGAGCCGTGGCCGAAGGACAAACAATCCAACCATCGAGCGCGATCGCGGCTATCTAATTGCGATCGTCGCGCGGTGTCCACGCGGAAGACAGCTGGCGAGGCATGCAAACGAACGGCTCGTCATCGGCGGTGGAATCCAATCAGTGCCAGGTGTTGGTGGTGGATTGATAGATCAGGATGCCCGGAGCACCCATGGCCACAGCATGGTCTGAAAGGCGACGACGAAGGATTTCGTACGATTTCGGACGAGTCGAGTCGAGTCGAGGATTGATTGAGCTTCGAGGGCTCCTTCCTGCATTGGATGGCGTCCATGTGTGTATCGATATCGATTCGCTAGGCTGCCTGAGGGGGGAGGGAGAGAGCAGTGGACCTCTAATCTACTGTACGATAATCGATTACAACGAAAACGAATTGACATACAGGCCAGCGCTAGCGCTAGCGCTAGCGAGCTGATTGCCATTGTCCAACATGCAGCACGAGGGGAAGACCCCCTGCTTTTGCTTTTATGCTTCATCAACCGAGGTCCGAGGGACCCGGAGGGAGAGGGTTTGATCATATTTGCGTATCACGGCTGCCCATCGGCGTACGGCGGCTGCTGGTGCACGGTTAAAAACATGGCCCCCTCATGGGGAATGGCTGGGGGCACCCCCGGGAGCGTTCAATTATGAGCGTTGCGTTGTTTGGAGGAGGAGAACTGCGAGAGACGATACCAATCATCACAACAACGCAAAGCCACCTGATGTGCTGCTGGTTCGGAGGTTCGGAGGTTCGTCGTTGCCGGAGCGCGGAGTAGGGCGTTGAAATCTCCTGCAGCGCGCGCCACGGCAAGTGACTTGTGTCGCCGGACCGAACTGCGGGCAACTTGATTAATGTTGCAGCAAGCGAGCGAGCGCGCAGTGCGATTGAGCGATTGCGATGAGATAATCAAACGGATCCTTACATCCGAGTGACCTGGTGACGTCGAAGGTGGTTGCTTCGATTCGGGTTCCATGTGTTTGGGTGCCTGGTTGGAAGATATGTTACTTTTTTTTATGAGACCAAATGAACATAAACTCGTCCCTTCTTGCCACTAAGGTTGCATAAATGTCACCCGTAAATCAATCACTATTTGCAGCTGATATGGTTATTTTATTTTTGAAAGATTTTATGTTTTATGCTGCATTAGGTGTCTCGATGTAAAGGAATAGAAGGTTCAAACGGATCGCTCACTCGATTTGCTCTGGCCATTCATTCGGCAGCAGCAGCAGAACAACGGAGCGAAACGAAATGTTGAGCCTCTCGTTACCGGGCCTCACACACATGAGCACATATGAACATCCTGAGGGGTTTTTGGGGGGGCACGGTTTGAAACCTGAACTAACTCCTATCTGTTGACCTCAAACGCTGCGTCGCTACCACTAAGAAGTAATTTATGGCTCCGTACCCAGCGGCTACGCACGGCTTGCTGGTGGTTGGTTGCTCTCCACCACCCCCTCTGTCTCTTTCTCACCCACAATCCAACAACACAACAACAATTAGCTGCTGCTGCCTTTCTTGCGGATCAACCGCAGCTGCAGCAGCCACCGAGGAGTGACCGTTGCTCTCCGGTGGCTGCCGGGTGATGGCCCCTTCCGGCTCTACATGGACCTAACCCGGAGGGGGTGGTTTGGGTGGCTAGTTGGAAGCCCAATTAATCATTCCACGTACTACATATCGCACCGGCGACAGCGATACAACGCTAATTACGCTACAATTACGCTTCGACCTCCTGCCTGACGACGATGACGACGCTGGAGCTGGAGCAGTGGCCTGGAGGGTAACGAGGAGAAAGGATCCATTCCGCGTACACCGCCTCCTGCTCCTCTGAGTACCGAGAGTGCATTGGTTTTTTGACGAGCTCCACGAAGGAGGCCCAGTGCCCAGTATGCCCAGTTTGTGGGCTCCTAACAGTTCTCAACGTCCTGCGCTAGAGAGGCTGGCACTCCAAGTCCAATGATCGATCGATCGACGTCTCTGTGTGCGTCAAGCATCGCTTCGTTTGTTGAGTTACTTCACCACCGATCGGACCTTCCTTTATTTGGCAAATTGTTATCGATCTCGGGAAAACCTCGGGAACTTCATTAGAAACCTCCCTGTCCCTCAGGATCAACAAACCAACACACAAATGCACGTCACGCAATCGAATGGCCGGCGGAAAATTGCGTCAACCGCGAGAGATCGATCGTTTCAGATTCGCGATCGAGCATTCCAGCGACAGGCGACATTCCCGGTGATTACTCGCTTCGATCGGAGGACCGCGATGATTGATCGATTGAGGCGCCAAATTGCACCCGGCCACGAACCAAGACGAAGCGAAACATCAACAAAAAAACCGAACGAGAAGAACACCACAACGAACCGGAAACGGTGAGCGAAGCGAACTAAATGCGAGATCAGATCCAGCGATTCATTCGCTTTTACAACGTTCGGACCGCAGGTTGTTGTGGTCGGGCGGGCTGGCGGGCGGGCGAGGAAAAAACTAGGAAAAGGATAATCATAAAACGGATTCCTGCCGCTCGCGACAGCGCCGGCGATTGAGCGACATCGCGTGATCATAAATAAAGCTGACGTTTGCGCAGCAGCAGCACAAGAATCAGCCGCAGCCGCATCATCATCGCATCGCTTTTTGTTGTGTGTTTTTGCCGTTTGTTGTTTTTTGTTTGTGCTCTCGGTTCCCGTTCCCGTTCCCGTTCTGGTGGTCGCCACTGGTTGTGATTTCTGCAAATTTCCACGCTCGTTGCTTTGGTTGGTTGGGAAATGCAGCACTACGCGGTGGAGCATTTTCTTGCTCGCGGTGTGCCGGTGCCGGGTGTCCCGGGTGTCCGCTCCTATCAGCATCAATCTCGATCCGCTCCGGCCAGCCTGTGTGGCTGTGTTTTGTTCGCCGTGGCCGCGCGCAACCTGATCGTACCGATCATCGAAGCATATTTATGTCTCCGCTTTTCCGTGTAATGTTTGCTGCTCTCCTTCTCTCTACCCCTCTCTCTGTCTTTTCTCTCTGTCTATGTCTATCTAGACGGCATGCCGGTGCTCTTTATGCTCCTATTTCTTCGGTAGCAGTTATATTTCGCAAAGGAAAAAAAACATTTGTTTTTTTCTCCATTCGTACTCCAAGCACAACGTCAAGATGAAACAGTTTTCCATTGCCACGACCCACATGCACACGTGAGTGGGGAGTGTGCCACCTCACTCCTGGAAAATGGAGACCCTCGATATCGAATTAATTACACTTCCAGGATGTGAGCTGCGATCGATTGCGGCTTCGACCGGTGACGGCAATGGAGATCGATATTAGCGACATTTGATTTATGCTTCCTGCGGGTGAATTGGAAATTAATCAGAATTTACGAGCCATCAGGCCATTGTGGCGGTGCCGCTGGCAGGACATCGGCACCGCCGAGCGAGCGCACCAAGATGGATATCAATTAGGTGGTTGGCCAAGTATTTATTGATTTCACTGGCTGGCTGGCTGGCTGGCTGGCTGGTTGGTTGGTCGGGCGTGGGAAACTGGATGATGATCTGCTTCAGGCACTTGCACCACATACACAAATACACGCGCACATACACTCTGGCATTGACAGGAATCAAATGCAAGGGATTGGCAAATGTGCAAATCGCTGTTGTTCGAGGTTGGCACCCGTTTCACGCATCACAGGAGAGCTCCACTTCTTCTCTCTCGTCGTCACACCCCCGTTCCGGGGTCTCCCCCCGTTTACTAATGAGCGTGCATGTTAATTGATTGCCAGATCGTATGATTTGCGCAATATTTATAGCATAATTTGTGCGAATCGTGCAGATCGTGCCCGACCCGGCGTGCTTGCCAAACCGATCTTGATCAAACGCAAACGCAGTGCCAGGTGTGCACTCTGCCCCACAGGGAACGACGTACGAGGCAGAACATTTGCTTTATCACATCTTAATTACGCGCTCGCTCGCTCGGTATTCGTTCGTTTTCGTTCGGAAGGACGAGGCCGTCCGTCGGTAGCCGTGCCAAATGGATTCACTTTTACGCGATTTTTTGTTTTTGTTTTGGCGGAACGGTGTCCACGCGGCCAGGCCACAGGTACAGGTGTTTGTCCCTGGCCGCTAATGGTCACCATCAGTTTTTTTTTTTTTTTGGTTTTGTTTTTTGCGCGGCGAATGTTTTATTATCACCGCGCACCGTCGCACTGTTTCACTTGCACCATGAGGCGGCTAATGAGCGTTGGCGACAAAACGGCGACGGGGCGCCGGAATGGACCAGCGAAAACCAACGAAAAAAGCAATCGCAGAAGCAGAAGATGAAATCCAAATTGCCCAACCGCAACGTGCTGCGCACTCTTATGAGCGAAAACACTTGCAATACGCGCGGTGTGCGACGCGGTGTGCGACGCGGTGGCGTCGCGGTGATGCAGATTTTATCAAAAACGTCTTTAATACCAACCGACCGGTCCACCGTGGTCCGCTTTGCTCGTAAAAGTGGCCCAAGAATGGCGAAATATGATGTATCTTGTTCGGTTTGTTGATGATTATTTTATCTGCATTTCGGTTGCCGCCGACGACGACGATGGCGATGGCGATGGCGATGATGGTGCCAAGTTGCGTTCCACGTTCAAAGAGCAAGACAAAAAAGAAGAAGAGAAAAAGAAAGAAACAGTGTGGGCTCAGAGGACCCGGGGAGCCGGCTATTAAAATCACATTAAATTACGTACCGCGCACACTTTGCACACCCGCTGGAAAGGACACCTGGCACTGAGGGGTTTTTCGGGGGATTTTGCTGGCTGCTTCGTTCGCTTCGATTTGGTTCCTGATTTCGGTCGGGCGACTGTGGGAACGGAATGATCGCCCCGAGTTTTGTGGCGCTTCCTTATTTCCCTGGTGATCAGGAAGAGCACGAATGGCCCGCAAGCGAGAGCCTACTAAGTTTATTCGAATAAATTAGCGACACATTAGCGCCGCGCGTATCGGGCAGACAAGCAGCTTCTTGGTATTTTGACCGTGAATCTACGATTTCCTAGAGTCCTAATTTCGACATTTGGTTTCGAGTTTGTGCCATCCAAAATGGCAGATTACATCCAGCATACAAATCGAAAGTCCTTTCCTTTTGATCAATTTTGCAGCTTTGTTGTTTGTTTTGAAAACGATCCTACTACAAGTCTTTTTTTTCTCTCTGTTTTCGTTACTTTCTAAATAAATTCTCCGTTTTTCAATAAAATCTTTCTCGTCGCACAATCGATCGGTTTAGCGAAATGCAATCGAAAGTATATCCTGTTTGTAAAATGAATTTATCACTTCTTTTGTTCTTTTTCTGATTGCTTTCTATCGAAAAGAAGAACGAAGAGAACGCATAGTCTGTTTTGTAATGTAATGTAAGTAATGCTTTTTTGCTTGTTGTTAATAATATTTTTTATAATAATGTTAAAAAGAAATCCGCCTCGTTTTGTAAGCAGCAGAGCAGAGAAGCGTTTAGCAGACATGATTTAAGACGAAAAAGACTTACGACGGAATGGCGAAGAATTCAACGAATGAGGAAATTCAAGGCTTTTATTTGATGAAAAATATTAATTATGCAATATCTATACAAAAACATACACAAAAACTCATAATCCATATCGTTTTACACGTTTCTTTCTCTATTCTTCTCTCCATTGGCTAATATTGATTTTCCGCACCGTTGTACTATTTCAAACGAACATTTACCAACTGAACGAACACCCAAAGCGACGCTCCTGGCGTCCACTAAAATCACCCAGGAACAAAACCATTGACCAGCGTCGTCAATCGTGAAGAACGAAAGACTTTAATGCTACGGCAAGCAAGCAAGTAACCTGCACCCTCTGGCTATTACGTCGATACAATGCCAGACGCTGCGCGGTCAACCAACCAACCAACCAGCTGCTCATAAACTACAAATCATCGCGCACCAGGAAGCGGCAAACGTTGCTTCTGCTGCGGGATACGCTGCTAGGCGTCGGTACGACAACGGTTTCGCTTGTTACCGTTTAATGGGTGGGGGTAGTTGGGACTGCCGGCGCAATCAGACCATCCATCCTTCGCGTGTCGCACACTCGCCAAACCATTGCACTCGGGGTGACTCCGGCGTGATTTACTCCGGAAGGTGCGCCCTCGGTGGCTTCCTGTTTTGTGACCTCCATTTTCTCTCGCCGATGCCCTCCTACGAACTGAAACGAAATGCAAAACAAGAAAACATTCCATCCAGCGCGACATGCGCGACTTCATTTGAGGGCCCGCAGGCTCCCAGCGAGCATTTATGCCTCCTTGCCATGGTAACGCACAGTCCGCCGAAGGATCGGGCCACTGTGATGGGTATTTATTTTATTATTGTCACCGCACCGTACCGAATGGCGGACCGTTACTGTTTGGGGTGCGCGCGCGACCACGGCTAATCTGTATTTCCTTCTAATGAATTGGAAGAGCTCGCTTCTTGGCCTTCTTGAAGACATTCCCCGGATTCCCTTGGGGAGTGTAGCAAAAGGGACCGTTGTTGCTCGTTTGTACTGCCCCGAGTGACATCGTAAACCGAGCGCTTCCTCTGCATTGCAAATCGACCACCAGACAGACGGATGGACAGACAGACAGCTCGGATTTCCATCCCGCACCACGGAAGCGACGGATCTGTCAGGGCAAAATGGTTCTTCTGAATTTGGTTCCGTCAAATGCTAATACTGGAATCGTTCACCCTTTTGGTGTGCATTTTGTGGACGCTTACTGTGATCGACCGATCCACAATACCAGGTCAAAGCAGAGAGAGAGAGAGAGAGCGAAAGAGAGAACCATCGATGGCCGATTGGAACGCAACCAGATCCCTGTTGAGATCGAAACCACAATCCGTCACATCTTGGATCGAGCGTCCGGTTGGACCTCACAACTTTGGCTTTTAGAGTCAATTTGTGAGACGCAACCAAGCTGTAGCGTGATTTCCATACGCGCCCTGGCCCTGGTCACCGCGGAGTTGACCATCGTGGAGCAGGGTTGATGAATGTGGTGCTAACATGAACACCTTTCCCGATATGGGCAACTGGTCACCGGTCGCGCTTCAAACCCACCAGCATCGGTGCGGTCTTCGATGAGACTGAAAGACAGGAAAGGAAGGGGACGATTGAGAGAGACAGAGAGAGAGAGAGGGTGCGGTTGTGAATTCGAAAAGAGTGCGAATGTTGTCCGCGCAGATGTTCGCGAACCTGGCGAATGCACTGCGGGTGTCCGGCGTTATTGATATGCTGATGATTGTGTTAATAATGATTAACAAGAGCAAAAATGGGGAAAAAATGTGGTAGCCACTACAGCTTGCAGCTTCTAGGACATCGCTTTTAGGCGATGCTAATGGAATTGAGGGGCAGCATCTGTCTTTGTGTATGTGGGTTTGGGAGACGGAATGTGGCAATGGCGACATTATTGGGAAAAGGTCGAGGTGCAAGTAGATGACACATTTTTGGGGAAAACCGGACAATCCAATCGATGTTACTCACATTATACTTTGCATGCTTTAATAGAACGTCTCTGTAGCCACTACAAGTGAGGAGTTGTTGCGTTTTTTTTTTTAAATGAATATTAAGAATATTCCAAACGAAATGCAAATAACAATTAATACAAAATAACTTGTCCTATTGGCAATATAAGTTATTGACAGATTAAGCAGAGATTCTTGAAACAAATAGATTCATCGCAATCACAGTGCTCATGTACGATGGTTGTTATGCGTCGTAGTTATGTTGCGAATGTTCGAATCCTAGTAGCGTTGGTGCCTAACTGCTCCGTTCAGTTTATTAGCAATCCTTGGGTAAAGAAGTCGCGTTTTTGTGAGCGTATTTTTGTTAGGAATTCTACAAATAAAATTATCGAACAGTGTGCTAGTGAAAATTTGAACGATCTAAATCAGGGAAGCTCTAATTGAAGGCATTTTTGTGGCAGCCAAGGGCAGCCGCTCGTCGGTTGAAGCGCCGGATAAGTAAGTAAGTAAAATTTGAGCATTTTTTTATATCTTCAAGTTGTTCAAGTACCGAACCGAAGCTCGGTAGTGTTGTTTTGCGTCATCGTTATCAGTATCTCCTCTCTGGCAGTATCACGAGCTCAGCATGGTTTAAAATTAACATACAAAATGGCCTTGCACAGTAAACTCACATGCCATATCCTTTTTCTCATCAAATCGAACCACAAACGAGTGTTCATTAGTTTGCAGTTTTAATATGTAATGATCGATCTACCAGCACCCCCGGTTCACACCCCGCGGGAGCGGGAGAACCATTGCTTCCATCAAATGATACCAAATGCTGTACACCACCACCTACTGTGCCCTCGGTGCCGTACCCTTCTTTTTGGGCCACAGAGGCCAGCATTTAATGGGCGCGGCACTGGTGTGTTAGCTTGCTCGACGTCCAGCGGTGCAACAAGCTTGTTTGCATGTTTGTTCGACTGAAAGAGGGCGAGAGGGGGGGGGGGGGGGGGGGGGGGGCTACGGCTAATCGACCGACGAGGTGGCCGGTCACTCCTCCATTTCACGTTGCATGCAAATATGGCAGCTTGCAAATGGTCGGATACTTAAAAATCAATCCATCGTCATCGCTATCGCCGCCCCGGAGACCATTAAGTGCGCGATACTAAAGCGTGCCAAACGGTGGGATGGGCACCATCAGGTGGTTCTTCTCGATTTCCTCGTCGCTGCGCTCGAGAGCAGGACCAACAGCAGGAAGCTTATAAATTACGGACAAGATGAGTGATTTTATGGTTCGCTGCAGTTTGATGACTGTTCGTTTGCATATCTCGTGCCGTCTCTCGATCCAGCGTGGTGCCAGGGCACGGGCCAGACCGCATCCATTATGCAGCTGACCAGCCGATCCTTTATCCAGCGTCAAGCAGTTAAACTAGAAAAAAAATTTAAAATGTTCCTGCTTTACGACTGCTGATTGTGATGCTGCTGCTGCTGCTTCTCGATATTATTGATTCCCGGTGACGATTCGTCTGGGGTTTGAGTGCGTGGCACACTCAGGAGTTCGTTTGCATTTACCGTTCACCACCAGCAAGAGCACCAGCAGCACCACAAGCTGTACCGTTGATCCAATAATCAATCCAATCGGCCAATCGGTCGCGAGAGAGAGAGAGAGAAAGAGAGAGGGAGAGAGAGAACAGGAACCGGGCAGAAGAGGGGCCCTCGGTGGAGAAAGACGCGCGATTCGCGACCCATAAAACATATTACCGCGTATAATTTATGTCCCTGCGGATGAAATATATGTCCTTCCCGCCCTCGAAAGGGTCCTTTCCTTCCCCTCCTCGCTCTGTGGATGGACGGGATCCGATCGCCGGGTGCGCGCGCGCTCGCGCTTAGCGTATGCAAAAATCTCTTCGGCCCTGGCTCCTGCAGCCCGGTCGTCCAAACAACCGTGAGCACCACCAGCATCAGCAGCAGCACCAAACCTGCTACCAACTGGCTGCCTGCCACGCCACTCGCCGATACCGGATTCCAAATCCGGACAAACGTACGATGCGTTCGTCGCTTACCGTTGCGTTGAAGTCGAGCTGAAGCTGTTTTGTTCCGCCGCTTCGGTCCACTACAAATCCCCTCGGTGCGTACGGACGGACGGACGGCTGATTTGTGAAAATAAATTGCTGCCCTCCTCTCCCTCCCCTCAAACCTCTTCCCATTGCCACCATGGTGCAGGGGGCGGGCGACGTGATTCTCATCTGTGGCCATCCCGATGTGTGCTGATAGGCGTTCGAACACGGGAATCGAACTGGCGAGACAGCAGAGCCTAGCGTCCACAGCACGGCAGCGACGACCGACGAGAGGAGCGGCCTCAAAGCGCTCAAAATGGACGCGAATACCAAAAGCGGCGGAGGCTCGCTCGCTCGGTGGCCAATTGCGAAAAATGCCGTGAATATCATTACACCATTTGCGGTCGCTAGTCGGTCGCACACTGGCCGCATGACTGGATTTGGGGCTCCGGGACTAATATGTTTGTGATTTGCAAATTGGTTACCGGCGCGATGCGGCTGCTCTCGAGGGAGCAGCCACACGATCTTTCGATCGTTCGATCGAAGCCACTGGAGCTTCTATTGAACAAAAAGTGGTTCCCTCCGTGCCCGTATGGTAATGGCTCGGTGCCCTATCGGTGGTTATGGTGTGTGCCGGGGGGCCTTTTTGTGATAAACCGGTGGAAAGAAAAAGTCCTGACCGCCGTCGACCACTAACCGGGTTTGTGTGTTGATGGCCCAGCGGTGACGACCAGTGCTCCAAAAGCGACTGCGCTGGGTGAGGACGAGCAATTAACGACTAATCTCGCGCTGGCACGATGATCGACGTGTTCGTTCGGTCGACGGACCTGAGGAAAAACTGAAACAATGTTGAAAATGTGCGCGGCCCATATTTGACCGAGGGTGCCCACACTTTTTTGCAGCTCGCTTCAGTACGCCACGTCAAGTAACTTTGCTGTCTTTCGAGGAGACATTCTGAAATGCAAGGATTTTACGGTCAATCAAATTACTGTTTGGAGAAAAACCCGGCAGGTGTCTAGTAGGATATGTACTGGAAGGCAAAAAGGCGTCCTGTGGAATGACGAAAACGGTAGCACGCAAGTTCTTAACGTTAACGACTAGTGTCATTTGATTTTCCAATTTAATAGACCATTTAAGGGGTGGGTTCGGTAATTTCTGGCCAAAAAGAGGATCATTTTTGACGATTTTTGTGACGTAACCATTCAACTGTATTTTTTCAAGTAAATGACATAATAATCTACAACTTTTGAAGAATATTTGGTATTGTTTTGAGCAACATTCATTGAAAAATTAATCCATGCCATCAAATTTAGGCAGTCGTGTCTTCGAAAAGAAACTTTTTCTGGTGCCCATCGTAGCTGCGTGACGGGTCATCAGAAAAATACAAATCGATACTCGTTAGAAAGATTATAAGTTTATCTAGGTAGCCCCGGAGAGTTTTTGTTGATATTCTAATTTTTCGATTTTTGGCAGATTTTTGAAGTTGAAAAAGTGATGCTTTTTGCGATTCTGCCATTAAAGACGAACTTTACAGATTTGTTTAAAAAAAAGTATAAACAATTTTAGTGATATCTCGAAGGGGCTACCTGGAAAGAAGTGTACAGATTATGTGTTAATAATTTCAAATCAATCGGTCCACTAGTTTTTGCGGAACGATGGGCACCGACTTTGAAAACGTTGGTTTTGTGGAAACGCTCTTCAAAATACCGAGCTGCATGGAGCTTTGTATGGAACACGGATTTTCAAAAATTTGTAACATTGTCAGTTTTACTTCGATTGATCCAAAATTTTTACACAATGTTCTTGAAAGGATCAACACTCAGGGAAAAATGTGAAAAATATGTGTCACAAAAAAATTAAATACGGAAGCCCCCCTAAATGTATTTATCTTAAGCTGTGAGTATCTTTCATCTCAAAAAGGATCATACTCAATAAACTACTTCTATTCGGCGAGCAAATCGCTCTAAAGCCGGCTGTTTGGATCTCCTGATGTCCTTGATAGAATACTTCAAAAACGAGTGAAGGCATAAGTTTCCCTTCATTCTTCTGGTCGTGCATGCTAATACATAATGCCTTTTAATTATTATTATTTTATTTCGCAAAGCTAAGGACAACTGCTGTAGAACAGTTGCAACAAATCAATACACATGAGTAATGGTAAAAAAAACCTACATAAATCCTTTCAAACACAATTATAAAGTTACTGTAAAACATCAAAAGAATTTTGAACATATCCCAATACCACAGAAATTTACGAGCCACCCCTTTTCGGCCCCCTAATCATCACACTAACAGCATATCGACAACCCCCCCAACATCATCTGCGTGATCAATCGTGCAGATTTTAATAATACCCCTCACACCTCACATCAAACAACAGAGCGAAGGTTTTCACACCATTCAAACCCCACAGAGAACTTCCCCTTGACCTTTGCATTTCCTGCCGGCCGCACGAACTGACGGACGGTCGCACGGAACTGTCACCGGAACCAGCGGATGTATCATCATTCCTCGCCTTTCTGCTTTCGCCACGAATTAAACACATGCCGGTGGTTTTCCCCGTTCGCACCAATCCCGCCATCGAGCGCCACACTTCTGTGTTACTTAATTTGTTTTTAATCATTATCCGGCCAGGCTGGACCGACCCCGAACTACGACCGAACACGGTGCGACCCTCATACATTGTAATTATTTCCATCGTTAGACCACCAACCGAGCGCGAGCGCGCGCGCGCGCCCCACGTACCCCGAGCGGAGATCGATTTTTCACTTTTCCATTTGTTGACATCACGAGCCCGACCACGAGAGCGGGAAATTCTTTCCCCTTCATTTCCGGCGCCCGGAAACCAAAAGAAACAACGGAGCAGCGAGTTCGAATTCGATTTCCCACGGCGTGAGACGCGATGCGCAACGGTGGCACTTTTGGCTAACGGTTCCGTGCACCTTTCGAGTGATGACGACGACGTAAAGTGATTAGCACTAAACATGTGTCCATGTGTGCACGACTCTTAATGCGAAGAAAAACGATGGCACACCATCGAACCAGTGACTGGACGATGGCACTTTTCCCTTCATTCGATTGGTTCCGGTGGGGCGCGAGAAGAGGGGGGACGGAGGTTTGTGAAATGTGATCCTCGGCCTCAAAAAACGGCGGCCTCTTCTGGTCCCTGGGCCCGTTGTTTGCGTTAATAGTGGAATAAAGTGAACTTACATTCGTGAGCCACAAAACGAACTAGCAGCCCAGTCACCAAGGCACCTCTCATGCTCCCTCTCTCTCTCTCTCTCTGTCTCTCGCTGGCCGGCTTTAATTAGGCAATTATGGTGCGCGGACAACACACAAAACAAAGCACAGCCCCAAACGCCGCGACATATTGTTAAGCGGTTGATTAATGTGGTTTTAATGCGCGAAACATGATAAAGTGCTACGCGGGCGCTCGCCGGTGCGCTCTCTACCCACGAACCCACGGTGAACGTAACAGTGGTCCGTTCTGCCCAATTCCAACTCCTCAAATCCTGCAGTCTATGGCCACGCTTATGCTTTCCTTAATCTCGCAGCAGAAGTAACAGCGACAGCAATTGCTCGCGAGCGAATGGTCCACCGGCATTGACTCGGCGACGTACGCGCGCACGGGGTAATTTATGTTTTCTCTTCAACGCTACACAAAACCTTCAACTCACTTTTAGTGAGTAAGTTCCAATGTTTCATCAGACGCGAAGAGATTGAGCGAACGCGCACGCATCTGCGTTCCGATTGTGCAAACACCGTCCGTTGGCCGTCCTTTTATCATCCAACAGCAAGCAAGGTGCGATTGCGATTGTGCGTTCTACGACCGACGGTACCGTTCCAGTTCACGATGCCGACCACGAACCGCGTTCCTTAAGTGCATCTGTACCGCCAGTTTAATTAATCAAGCGCCGCACCGCGCGAAACGCTGAGAACGCTTTATGAACGCCGCAAACGTCGTCATATAATACCGCTGGGGTTGCCGGGTGAGGCTGTGCACCTGGTCCAAGTCCTAAGCGACCTCCAAAAAGCCTCCCGGATAATGTGATCACGCATTTTGCGCTCCTTAATTATGCGGGTTCCGCAAGCATACCGGTTCGATGGACGGGTCATTTGTCGGCGTAGATACCGCGCCAGATGATAAGACAATGGACCGTGACCTATGCGACCGAAAGGAAAAGGCATTTTTCGGGTTCTGCGGGCTTCCTCGAGGGCACCAGGAACTAAAGGAATGCACGCAGCAGCTCAACTTGTTGAAGCCTCTGAAGGGAGGGAAATGGACCGAACTGAAATCTGGTCGAAATCCGGTCCGTGACCCAAGAACATACATCGCTGGCACCACAGACACCAGAATGGTGTCTTAAGGTCTCTGTCTTAAAGAGGGTTCCCCTCTCTTCAGTCTAAATGGAGCCCAGAAGGGACATAATGAGAAAACGTCAGCTTTAATGACAAATCGTTACGAAATCAAACATCGTGGCGTGGCGTGGCGTGGCGTGAATCGTGAGCAGAACATAAAACTGTGCCAGCCCACTCCCCCGCAACGAAACACTCACACAAACACACACACACACATAGTCTGTCAGCTGGCCACTTGGAGGGCAGACCACGGCATCCTCGACCACGACGATTCGGTTGCACGATTCCGAGTCTTCCGAGCCGGAACAATGTCAATCCATTGAGGTTCTCGGATCGGATCGGATCCGGGAGTTCCGGAGAATGGCAGATTGTTCTATCGGTCTCCTCGCCGCTCTGGCCTTGCTCCATATTTTCGATGTTAGGGGGAGTGTTTGCTCGATTCGTTCGATTCGAGCCGGAATCGAGGGGAACCCGGCCCGGCACACACCAAGAGACAGACAGACAGACAGACAGACAGATGGTCTGGTTGGTGTGGCCTTGTGACGATCCGGGGGGCCCCGGAACCAGCGATGCGCGCTAATTGTGACGATCGCACGCCACCGCTCGTCGCCTGTGGTGGCGCGCAAGTCTTTCGTCTGCAGCTCGAACGCCCCCTGGCATCGATCGAACATCAATCATTCTACCGTCTAGGGTATGGCCAGCGAATGGGTGAGCAGGGACAAAAGCATGATGTTCATTATGCTGAGTCAGCCGCGCGCCGCAGTTCAGTTCCCACCCATCCACGCCTCTCTCTCTGTCTCTTCCTTCCCATCGAGATCGTGATGACGTCAGATCGTCTGTGCGTTGCTCTGTTCTTCGTGTTGGCTTTGCGCGCACCGATTTTGCACCAAATATCTCGCTGATCTTCGATGGAAGTCGAAGGTAATAAAGACATTAGAAGCCCGGTGCTGCACGATTTATCATATCCAGCAGGGCCAGATCTAGGAAGCGAACGAGAAAGAAGCCCACGATAGCCGTGAGATCCGTTGTTTATGCGTTGTGCGCCTGAGAAATCGCGAAACCATAAATGAGGAGGTGGAGAAGTATTCGAAATCAGTTTTTTTTGTTGGTGTTGTTGTGTAGACAGTACAGGACGCGCTTCACAAATCGTACCCGGCGGGGCTCTGTGCGCTTCTGAACACGCGCGTAATTGCCGGTTTCCAGGCGCTCATCGAGGGCCATCATTATCGGCCACCAGATTGAATTTCGGATGGGGCTAGTTCAAG
This sequence comes from Anopheles aquasalis, assembly GCF_943734665.1. Taxonomy (NCBI): domain Eukaryota; kingdom Metazoa; phylum Arthropoda; class Insecta; order Diptera; family Culicidae; genus Anopheles; species Anopheles aquasalis. The sequence goes on along the minus strand of NC_064878.1, from coordinate 10,076,707 downwards.
GCCGAGGGCACGCACATGACTTGAGCAGCAGCGGCAGCAGCAGCAGCAGCGGTGCCACAAATTGCTATCATTATCCGACCAGTAGGCGTCACGACGTCACGTGAAGGTCCTTTCGCTTCGTTCAATGACGATGACGACGATTTCGGTCGCACGCACACAACTCAAGAACGCACGATCTCCAGGTCCCGATTCCTCCGCTCTGTATGGCTTTTGGTCATCCAATCAAATTAAAATCCAATTGCGAACGATGGGCGCACGAGCTGGCGATCGCGTATCGATCGATCGATCGATGCCCAATCTCGTTCGTGGAGCCAATTAATTGATTCTTTTGAGTTTTGAATATTTATACGCGATAAATTTACATTCCGCGGGACGACTGGTAGAATGTGGCGCGGCAGCGGTTCAGGTCCGTTAGGTTTGGTTGCGCAAAATGCGATACGCGATCGCGGAAAATTTAATCGCAGACTTTGAGGGTCTGGTCCGCCTTTTGGGGTGTACGAACGACTGACAGATTGCTGTACAAACGACCACGCTAAATCCTAGAGTCTCTGAGGACAGAGGGCAAAACCCCAAACGCAAACGCAACGCAACGATCGGTTCGGTCGCGTTGCCGCCTAGCAACCGGAAAGATAAATTACGCCGATATCGTATGCTAACCGAGCGAAATGTTTATAGTTTATTGTCACCACGTTTGTGTTCCCTCTATCGGTCGGGCGCGCTTGCTTACGCTCCCTCTCTCTCTCTCTCTCTCTCTCTCTCTGGCCACCCGGGGGGTGTTCCGGAACGGCACAGCATAATCACCGTAGCGCCCGATAGGCACAAAGATCGAACTGATCGGGGTGGGTGAGTGATCGGTACAAAATCCACCAGCCAAGCGCCAACCAAAGACCCGCGAAAGGAGGCCCAAAAATCCATTTTCCAGCTGGTTTCGCACGCGCGCACGCTCACCAGCAAGGTTAGCCAGCAAGGTTTGGTTTGGTGGGTCCGTGGGTTTGATTCACGATCGCAGATTCGTCTGGCTGATAGGAGCTGACCGGTGTTGGCGTTTGGGCAATCTTTTCGGGGAGTCGTTTCGAGTAGCGCATATCATTTACGAGGTTTCGATTGGCTCGATCGATCGGGAAAATGAATCAGTTTTTGGCAACATTTTTCGTTTGGAAGTAGAACAAGTTTTTTATGTCGATAAAGGTCCTTATTTGCAATATTTGCAAAGCATGGGCCGCCTGCTACCGAATTGGTTGGCTGTTGGTAACAGACAGATGTGTTATAGTGAGCTGAATATTGATAAGAGATTCGTTACGGTTCGTTAGAAGAACGTTGATGCAAGTTTAACAGAAAGAGAATGATACCAGGGAACGTCAGCTTCTCTTATCAAATCCATTAGCATATTCAAAAGACACGAAATAGAGAAAACACCGACTGACAGAGAGTTTGAGAAGATAAAGTCAAAGTATTGAATGACAGATAACTCCAAACAGTAAAGAAATGTGTACAGATTCAGGCAGACATTCTGTCATTTTCTCGTAACTAAAATACGATACTGTAGTGTTCGTATCGCTCGTTAGATAGATGATATCCCGAATAACACAATCTCTACAGTTGAATAAGGTCCTGAAGGATCATAAAATAACATGAAAGATCATTAGTTAACCAACATTAGGGCTTTATTTTTCAGTTAGTTGCTAGAAGAACAATGCACAAGAAAAAGACAAAAATTACAAAAAACACTCACAGCAATCAGATAAGCAACTGGAAATCCTTTTTGATTCCGAATTGTATTGTTAAAAGGATCAGTCACTAGCCTTAAAGATGATTATTCAAGCGATAAAATTGGATTTTTATTATTTAACAAATAAAATTTGTAAATAAAATTTACTACGTTACAGCTTATTATACTACGTTACAGCTTATTGCATTTCAAATCATTAACCCGTTGTGCCGTTCTCTTCCTTCCTCATTCCAGAATGGACTTGGCAATGACCCTCTGTCTGCGAAAGAGGTAAGTGCTGCTCCTATCGCCGCCACGCTACTGGCTAGCCCAAAGCTCAAGAACCCAATTGAATGCGGCGCTAAGCTACTGATCACCGGACTGCTCGTTCGTTAATCATAATTCGTCAACAAATCGGGCCCCGCTGCACAGCACACACAAAACAGCTCAATTATGAGCAAATTCGTCTCAATCGAAAACATACTACCGTTTGTTGTTGCTGTTGTCCAAAACACCAACAGCTGCTGCTGGTTGCTGTCACCGCTGTACCGCTGTGTACCAAGATTGCCAAGATCTAATTCCATCGATAACGACACGGTGGCCGTCGCCGAAATTCGTGGTCACCACCCGGCCACCACAATCATCAATTCCGCCATCTTACGCACAGCATCGGCCACGAAATTTTTGAAGACATAATTCGCGGACGGCGCCGCTGCCGTTTCCTGCTGCCACGCCGTCCTTCCCCATCGTTCAGCGAGGAGCGCGATCGAATTTCGGCTATTCGGAGCCGACGTTCGAGGTCAGGGACTTGGTCGCTTGGGCATATAGGGGTCGGTGGGAGGTTGCTTCGGCCGCCTCCGGCGACATTCGGCCGCGTCGATAAATTTCCTCCACCACGGAACGCGGCGGCCGCGTACGGAAATCGCTCACGATTTCACGGGCGAACGGCCAAACCTTCCTTCGGGGCATCGCGGGTGCCGTACTCGGCGTCGGCCTGTCGTGACCTCTGGGGCGACGATAAGTTGGCCTACTGGCTGCACACCACACCTGTAGGAAGGGCATTCCGCGACGCGACATCGTGCGCCCGTGGGCTAGGCCGACGGAAATCGATAATTTGTAGCCCCGGTGTTTGCGTCGATCGTTCGCGTCGTCCCTCCCCCCGGGCGTGTCTGTATCGGCGTGTATGACAACTGAGCTCGTCCGCACCATATATTGGGGCTTGCTAATAATTGGTTTAATCTCATTTGTTACCAACTTTGTGGATTAAGGCACTGAAAGCGTCTTGGTAGTTTGTCTTGTGGTATTGAAGTGAGATTAGCATGTTGTCAATAGGTGATAGCATCTTTTCTAATGATAAACTATAAGTTGGATCTTTCAAATGTTTATTTTGAGCTTTGTGATGATACATGGGAGCAACTTTGATTGTAACTCTCAATAGCATTTCAAAAATGATTAAAACCCCCAAAAATAATTAATTTTACATCATTTAATTCAGTTCCAGGTGCCTTCTATTGTCGTGACAACTTATTAGAACCATATATTTGATCATATAAGCGCTTGTTAACAGAGTTTGACAGCAAATTTGTAGAAAATTTCAAAGGGGAAGGGATGTGAAATATGTTTCTCTCTTCTAAAACGGACTTATACACGGTAGCAACTTCAATCCAAACCTCCTTTTGACAATTCTTAACCGGAGAGTTGCCTCCGTGTACTGTACACAGCTTAAGAGCAACCAAATATTTGATTGTTTGTTTACTTTTCCAGCAATTTGCTGAAGTAATAAAAAACACTAAAAAACAAATGAGCCACACTGCACTCCAGTTTGTTTGGTGGAAATCAAACATTATCCGTTATAACCTAACCATCCGCCGGCGCTGATTGGGCCGGAAACATTCTCAAGAGGGGCTCAACCATCTCCCTGGCCTCCAAAAACCGTTGACCCTGTGTCGTCGCCGTCGCCATCATCATCATCATCGTCGTCGTCGGCGTAGCATAAGTGTTATTACGTTCGTGGCCCCCGCCACATAACGATCGCCTAAAGTGTTGTCCCCGAAGTGTGCGGCCTCCAGACCTCCGCTCGTAAGGCGGATCAACTTTAACCCGATGAACCTCCGCGAGCGAGACTGTTTGTAGACGATCGGTTCGTCCGTCCGTCAGTCCGCGTTAAGTGGATTTGGTGAACGGTAGAGGCTACCGTCAAAAACATACCGCGAGCTCACCTCGCTCGCGACTGACCTCCGGGCACCACCACCAATGGGGCAGCCCACGCAGCGACTCGGCGTCTCGGCAGGAGCCCCCGGAATAGGAGGACGGCCCAACGGCCGATACTTAATCGCGTCCGCCCCGAGCGGAGTGGAGTGAACATGATTTTTGCTATGAAATTGCACCTGACCATCATGCTGAAGGTCACCGTCATTGGGCCATGGGAGTCGTTTCGAACCGGTGCAGATGGTGAATGTACTCTGTCTGCGTTTGTGTGCGTGGATGTACAGGACCTTAAGGACACGCGTTCATTGGGAAATGCTTTCCTCGAAGCACTCCAGTCCAGGGCCCATAAAGCCGAACCCTCTCTGCCTTTCATTACACCCAACAGCGTCGCCGTTGTGTTGCCATAAAAGCGACGACTCGCTGATAATTGCCGTTATCGCAGGTGGAGGACACGAAATTAAGTCATAAAGTGGGCGTCGGAAAGGGTGGTCCGGAGTAGTAAATGCGATCGCACGGAGCGAAGGGAGCAATCCATCAATCGACCGATTTGCACGCGAATCCCAGCGTTCAGCGGATGGTAATAAACGCTCGATGGCTTGCACGGCACCCCACAGACAGACTCACCCGGTACGCACAAGATCGCGCACCAATCAACCACGGTACCACGTTGGCCTGGGAAAATCAACGATCCGTGCTGTACGATCACAGAGCTAGCAAACAGATCATGATCATCATCATCATCATCACGAGGCCCTTCCCTCGGAACATACAATTCCGCGACGTGTGCGGACACGCCAGGCACGATCTGGTGTTACAATGTTCCGGCTTCAGTGCTCCAGTGCTCACGGGGTAGCGGCGAGAAGAGCATTTGCTATTTGCATTGCCAGTCTAGAGTGCGCGCCCGGTAATTCGAGGATGGCAGCGCACCGGTACACTGGTGCCGTAGCAATGACAGCGGGTGAGAAACACTAACGAGACCAACAGCACCACCACCACCACCACCCTCTTGACCCGGTTGTCCGAGAACAGGAACACGAGGTACTCGAGGTTCGAGGTTCGACAACATGTTTGTCACTTTGGATTTGCGTTCGTTGCGGTGCAAGATAGGCGCCAACAGCAGCGAGCGAGGAAGGGAAAGGAGCTCTGGCCCATTACCGGGAAAAGGAACTCAACATAATGCGCCCTCCCACTGGTGGTAATGAACAGTTTAAAGCGAGGGTTTGGAAAATTCGAAATTCATTTGCTCCATCGCTCGTACCACAGGGGAAGGGTGAGTGCTCCTTTGGGGTCAACGTGGTCCCGGATTACAAATATTCAAATTAAAGAGCGAGAGAGACCTCGCCATCGAGGGGTGAATAGGCGCCATTCAGCCACTGAACACGATTCGTGCAATGCGATTGTAGTAGAATGAAGCTATTGATACTGACCAATGGAGGGGTGGTATGGTCAACATTCAAGTGTTTCAACATGACCAGCACCAGCAGGAGCAGCAGCACCAGCGACAGCGTGAGCTTTGGTCGATACATTAATTGGAGATGCTGTAATTGGCCACAACTATTGATTGTCGATCAATAGTGTCGATTGTTTTGCATCTCTAACGAAGGAAGTGTAATTGTTGTGTTCTTCTGTTATCATTTTTGCCTATTCCGAAGCAATCTTTCAAGTAGTGTCTTGCGGTATTTGTGTATTAAACATCGCGGCCACTTGCGCCTTGTTGCATCCATTATGAATAACATTTACAAATAATTGTTTCGCGTCGCAAATAGGACAATTTCACGTGCGCAAGGTGTCTGGCAGGTTGCATTTTGATAGCTCTTTACAGCGAAATTCTAACAGAGTTGGATAAGTGCAACATGGATTTGAAATGAAGGTTCTTTCATCTCATTTGTGCTCGGCAACGCTGGCAGCCTTATTTCTAGCCCCTTTTTTTTGCAGATGGAAAGAGGATTTTTGATTGCATTTTTCGATCGACTAAAGCAATCTCAAGGATTATAAGGAATCTCAGTTCCGACTCCTAAGCTACCTGCTCTCTACCCGGTGCTGATGATGATGATGGTGAGAAAAACAAGCCTTCTCCTCTGACCACAGCCGCAGCGACAACGGCACAGTGTCTAGAGCTTATGTAAACGTTCAATTTCACGCCCTGCCACCGCATGACCGCACCGCACGCTACTGTCACTGTCGCTAGCAGTAGCAGAGGACCCTAGCAGAGGATCTTTCATTAGCTGCACGATTATGTCCGCAACCGAACACACATACAACCTCCGAGTCCGAGATGGTGATGATGATGGTGACGATAATGCAAGCAATCAACACGCTCACAGCATGCACCGCACGCTTGGGGGTGCATAGCAGGCAACGTTGCCCGCGCTTCACTTCTCTTATCGCTTCTCGATGTCACCGTCCGATGCAAAGGGCTGCTGATGCAGATGCTGCTGCAAAGCCAGGGGCCAGCCAACGGTCTGACCTGACGCTGGCGCGGGTGACAAAGCAATCTGTTGGTCGCCGCGGGGTCACCCCCCTTTCGGGTTTGCTCGTCGTGCCAACCTGGACCTGGACCGCATAAACGCGAAACGCAAATCGGACCAGGCCTGGCCAGACCTGGCCACGCTAGTCGAGCTCTGTGCGGAACGAATGGTGAAAAATGGCGCCCGGGACGGTCGCAACAATTGCTTCGATCGATTAAGGTGCAACCTCTGGTCACAATCGAGTGGCGATGATGCGGAGAGATGGGGGAGGGCGGGGGTGCATCGAATGAATGTAAATCCACCCCCACAACCCCCGGGTCACCCCTTGTAAGGACAAGCATTCACGCAGAGAGCGAGCGAGAGAGGGGGGAAACCCCCGCGGTGTGCGATTCGAGCACTCTACCACCTTCAATCGAGTTGACCCCCGCAGTTGCGACCCGCAGTGGCCCAGGCACATGTTGGAGGCACGATGGTTGTGAGTTGTGCGGTTGACATGCTGGTCAACAGAAACAATAGGAGGGTTAAGCGCTGAATGGTGGAAGGGGGGGGAGGGGCCCTGTTGTGAAGCAAGTTGTGTGACAATTTTCTCGGGATCAAATGGGGTTAAGTCGAGTGCGCCACGCCAGGTGACGGCATGCTGCGACGGTGCCCATGCGGTGCAGGCAAATGTGCGCTTTATGTGCGCAGCGCCGTGCACAACGCCGAACGACCGAGCGAGCGATGTTTTGATGGTTGTTTTGCGGGTGAAGACAGCTCTGCAATCGTTTTATTGCATTCCTTTATGCCCTCCGACGCACTCCACAGGTTCCTGTTTCCAGGCTGTGTGATGGTGTTGATTTCTCCAGCTGTGAGGAGCAGTTGAAGATGTGATCGTTGACTGAGGGGATTGTAAAAGGAAAAGATCATAAATACAGCAGGCGATCAGTCGATTCGTCAGATTTGTTTTTAACGAACATTGTATCCTTTTGGGTGATCATTATGAGCATTCTTGGTCCATGTTGAAGCCACATAATTCTCTTTAAATGTTCCATATTTATTTTTACAGTAAAAGATAAATTTAATAACTTTTTGTTTAACTATCTTCACAAGAGCAACCATCACAGCTAACAAAACTCCATATGCAAGCAGTGTTGTGTTAAGAAGAGGTGCTTTAGAATTAAAGAATTAAAGAATTAAATGCTTTCGTGAAGGCTAGAGCTCGAAAATTCGATTGACGAATAATGTGTAAAGGCAAAGCGATCCCTCTCAGTAAAATTGGCTAAATTCGCTCTAACACATACATTGCAAACTAACGCTTACACCTGCTAGTTATGCCGATAGCATTTCAAACATCTAACGAACCAACATTCCGTGCAAACCGCAATGGCAAACTCCTAATCATCTTCCGCGGCTGCCCGGTCCGACCCGCCATTGAACTGACAAATTCGCTAATGCCGTCAACAGTCGCCCATACACAACAGTCGTCGGCTCGTGCTTTGCCAATCTCCTTAATCCCCCCGCGTCCTGCTTACGGTTACGCAGCAGCAGCAGCAGCAGCAGCGGGGATTGAATTTCAATTCGACTATGCGTTGCCTTCACGTTTGCCACGTGTCGACCAGCGGCTCCGCAGCTGACCGTTTTATGCCCTTTCTACATCAAGGTGAAATGGCACTTGAGGTATGCCAGCACGCCTTGGCTCGCACGCGGGTGGGCGCGCCCTGAAATGTCTCAAATCGGTTGCCTGCAGTCGCGAAGCAGCAGACCGATGGAGTGTCCCGACCCGGGAGTAAAAGTAAATCCAAACACACAATTGCCCGCTCCACTCGAGCACCTGGCCAGCACACCGAGAGAGCGAGAGAGGCAGGCTGGGTTAGCGCGGTTAGCGTCCTTTCAATTAAATGGTGGCCATGTCGACCACACATTGCGTGCATGTCGTCGTCGTCGTCTTAATTGTTGTCACTGTGCCGGCGAGTTCAGTGATGGAGCATGGCCACAGCACAGAGTCTGCACAGAGACCTCGCCAGTGCCGAAGATTAGAGGACGAAGTTGTCTTTTCGGCCGGAAAGACTTGCGGCACAGGTGCAATCACCATTTCTCCTGTCACAGCCATTCATTAGATGAAAAAACGAGGCAAATCGGAGATAGTAAACGCTGTGACACAGTTCGTGTGACCTCCAGTGAGCCCAACAAATGCCGAGATCATGTGCAATCCCCTAGTACCTTGGAGTTACACCTCTACAACTTCATGTTTTACTTTTTCCGAACGCCTCATACACTCCAATGACTTTCTACGATCGGCGTTCGTTCTAGTCGCCCATTGCACAACCACAAAGTCAAGATCAAAACCTAAAGTCACTGTGTGACGTTCAGTTTTTCGGGGAGAGGCGAGGGACATTGACGGACTCCTACTCGACCACCCTGGTCGCCCGGTGGCCCAGGTCACACGTGGCATCAAGTGGCAAAAGGGACCTCGATCGAGGCCCGAAAAGAGTTCGCGCAAGCGAAAGGCGTCCCCAGGAGCACTGCTGGAACTGCTACAATCTATCAATCGATCGCTCGCCCTCTCTCTCTCTCTCTCTTCGGGGTGCAGGAGGTCTACTGGCCGTCTGCGTGCGCCGGTTTCGACGTGCCGGTGGCGATTGTTCGGTGAACCGCGGTGCGGCCTCCCAGTCCCAACTTCAAACACACTCAAACGGCACCGAACGGCAAGCCTTGCGGCCAGTCAAACGGTTTGGCACTTGAGGAGCACCAACCAACCAACCAAGCAAGTGGAACAAGTGGCCAACTGGCCAGTCGGCCAGCCAGCCGGCTTTTCGCTTCCAATTGCATTCTCGAGTAAATTAAACTGTCGATCAAAATGGTGGTGGTCTGTTGGCGGTGGTGGCGGTGATGGCTGCGGCTGTGTGTCGCTGCCAATCTTAAATTGACAAAATAACCTGCAAAGTACGCAGGCAGGTCTCCGGTTTGGCGAATGGCGACAGATTTTTCCTCCCGCGGGTGTTTTTGTGGCTCGGCGACCGCCATCCAACACATTCTTGGTGGCACATTCTTGGTGGCTACATTCAAGCCACGAAGAACAAATGGTGGAGACGAAAACTGTCCCCGCATGTGTAGTGTCACAAGATGGCAGCCACGGAGACTGATTGGTTGGTAGCGCAGTGGTTGCGGTCACCGTACGCTCTAATGAGCCGGTGCGTCTTGTGTGGGCATGTCAGGGATTGTGGTGTCGGGATCGAACGCCCGGCTAGACGGCCAGCACTTGATCTCACCATTGTACACTACGGATAGCATAGCAATGCACCACGGGATCTCAAAGGGGAGGCGAGAGGGAGCTCTAGACATGACGACTAAACACTCATAAAACTCACAGCTGACACAACCTATCCATCGATTCGAAGGTCTCAACACTATTGTCGCGTCCTAAGCGTCCGCAGTTCAAGGGAATGCAAATCCGATGCGATAAAGCTGATCGGTTCTCACGCATTTGCTGCTCCGGATCGGCCATAAATTCCACCCAGCAACTAGCCTGGACTGCCACAAGACTCTGCACTGCATCCCTGTGCCTGTCACAACCTGAGATTGTTCATTTATGACAAACGGACTGGATGCGAATGGATGATGATGATGAGGGTGATGATTGTGCCAAGTGATGTGTCAACACCTTTTGCACTTCACCAAACGGTCTTTCGTACGGCTCTTGAGCCTATGGTGAGCTGCCCGGAGCGAGTTGGATCCCGATTGCAGGGTAATTATTTGCAAATGCCCTGCCAGTGCACCAGGAACAGCAGGGTGTGAGCAGAATGGGCCAAGGCATGAATTTCTTTTTTGCACAACTCTTCGACTGTGACTTGAGGAAAGGGCTGTTGTCAATGAGGAATAACTGCCTGGAGAACTTGTTTTTGAGCGGTTTATCATAAGTACTTGGTTTTCTATAAACTAATTTTAATAGTGTTTTAAAATAGCTAACCCATATCCCTCACTAACAGTGTTAGATGTTTAGTTTTGTTTAGTTTATGTTTTGTTTAGTTTTTAAAGCATAACAAATAGAATGAACCAACTTTTCCATTACATACCTTTGATAAAATGGTTGTAAAGGAATTTTTGGAAATAAAAAAAACAGCTGTGTGACAAAAAATAACTGACTTGACATGATGAGCATTGAAAAGACGTTGCTCAAATTAACAGTTCTGACAAAGCATAGCTGAATACCAACAACGAAACTAAGTATCAATCGCATACAGAGAAGCTATTACTGAAAGACCTTAAAAGAACGCAAATAATAATTTTCAAGAATTTAAAAATGAACTTGATAATTCATTTAAATAAAGTAATTGAAAAATCATATTTAAATTATTAATTATAAAAGTAATTATAAAATTGATTGCTTTACTCAAAATTCTAAATTCCCTTGTTAAGGTTAGTTCCATTTAGAGAATATGGCTTACTAAAATGTGGATTTACAACTGCAAACGCCATTTACGGCCCGACATCATGATCTTTTCAGCCAAACTGCTACTGCTGGTCTGCTACTAGACCGCCTTTACACCGAAGATATTAAACCTCTGATCCCACCAATCGATGCATTCTCTCGTGTCACTGATCCAAAGCGATCGATTACGGGCTTCCTTCAAGGATGATGCCCTCGAGGAACTTTAGCCCCAAATAGAGCATTAAAGCATTTTGGAATGCGATAGCAACTCCGCGGTGAACTCCGCGATATCAAAAAACACAATACAGGTGTAAAAAGGCTATCGCGAGATCCGCAAATTTAGATTGAGTTCCTCCCTCCCACCAACTCCACCCCACAAATCAGCTGACCATTGATTGATTGCCTCCACGTGAAAACGATAAACTGTTCCCATGGAGCCAGGAACAAAATATCAACACGTGCGAGCGAGCGAGCGAGCGAGAGAGAGAGAAAATTCCATTTTTCCCACCATCATGTGGCAGGTTACTGGCGGGCTCCAAGGATCTCTCCCTAGCGACCGACCGGCATTGCCAGAACACGGAGCACACGCACGCACTCGCCGTGGTCGTATCCGAAACCAGAAAGAGGGCCTGCGAAAGATTGATTTATTGCGGTTGCGGGTGAATATATATAAATTCATCGTTATTCAATTAAATCGGAATAAATCTACGGTTAATGTTTTGATATTCATGATGATGGATGGCAACAACGGTACCACCACCAGCGTGCCACGCCGCTTGCCCTTGCAGTTGCACTTGCAACATTGCGCCAGAGTGCAGAATGCAGAATGCAGAAAGTGCAGAGCTGTCGAAGAAGGTGTGCAATTGCACAGCACACCACACAGCCGACGAACAGAGCGAACGCACCACCAGCTTCATGTGGCGTGTCCCTGTGAGCGATGAAGGACGGAATAGTGGGAGGAGGGGCGGAGGACGGTGCGGTGCCAACATATTGCTGGGCAGTCATGTTAATTGCAGCTAATATTGCAGCCCGGATCGCATTGAAACACTTGCTCGCTCGCAGTTTGTTCGCGAGTTCTGTTCCAATTCGAAGCGTGAGAATTGGCGTCCGTTTAACGCTTTCAAAGGGGGGAATTTATGCTTTCTATCAACGAAAAAAAAGTGAATAAAATCCTTTATCTTTTTTATTCGTTAAATACTTCCATGTGGATGTTCCACAATCAGAGGTCTCGCAGGTCGATTGTCGCCACTGTTGAGGCCGGCGAAGGACGCGCCACGCGCATGTCGTTTGGTGTGCAAGCAGACCTACCCCTGCAGCAGCAGTAGCCGACAGTAACAGGCAGTCAAACCTAGGAGCGGTACTTAAGAGGAACAAATCTAACACACAAACTCTCAGATCAGCAGCAATCGAAGGCAACAGGGGAACAAGAAACAACAGAGAAACATTTAGAGCGATCGCGACCAGCAGATAGCGAACGCGCTGGTTCGAACAGAGATTTTAGAGCACGTTTTGCTTCTGTACTTAAGCACCGTTTTTGGGGTGGAAAGGAATTGTGCGCGGGGAGAGCGTTTGCCTTTTAGTCGTTACTTTTAATGCTCCTCCGCGGAGCTCCAGCGCGGAGTTCATTGTCAAAAATCGCTTGATCACTTTCGGTGGCACTTTGATTGCTCGCGATCGCGGTGGCCAGATAAAATGGAAATCGAACCCTCTCTAGGCCGGTGACGGTGGTGAAGGTTGTTCCGTCAGCAACGCAAACGCAAACGCAAACGGAGAGCACGCGGCCGCAGCGGCCATTCGGTGAGCGCTCGCGTTCGACGGTGTTTTACGATTATTTGAATTAGATTTGATTTGATTTAATTCGCTCACCCAGCAATTTAGCCTCGCGGTCTTCGAGGGGTTTACCGAGGGGTCTCACTCACCCACTGCTGGCCTACCCCCGCAGCAGCAGCAGCAGCAGCAGGGCGGGGAATGTTTGATTGATTCCATGGCATGGTGCGATAGAGCGCGAACCGCGTTAGTGCACAACAATGAGCGCATAAGCGCGGTGGCACGCACGGTGGCTGGCACAGATGCTGTAGGGGGTACCCCTTCGCGCAGCAACACCACCAACCGACAGCATGCATGCGAGCACAGCTTCTTGGCTTCAGTTGGCTGCCCCTTGTGCGTTCGCGGTTCGTTAAAGGCCCCTCGTGGTGCGATCAGGTGAAAAGTAGTTCAGGTTCACAGGTGGGCGTAGGCGACCGGCAACGATCGCGATCGTGCGTTTTAGGAAAAGGCAAGGAAACGATCGCGATCGGTCCAACGGGGGCCTTGGAACCAGCGACCCTTAAGGGGCCTTTTTTGGGGGGGCGGCGAGTGTCGTGTCGTGCCGTACGGATGTAAATTCAGTTCCAATTCCATTTCAATTTGAACACTGCAAGCAATCGTTGCGTATGGTGCGAGAGAGAGAGTGGGCTTTTTGCATGGAATCTAGCATGGAAATCAAGATTGAGGCATGTCAGGGGAATAATAGGTGAATGGTGAATGTAGTGGATGGTAATTAGTCTAGAAAATTCTGTTTTCGTTTTGATTACACATTGATAAAATGTTGGTTTTGTATTTTATCAAAGAAACAAACAGAACAAATTCATCAATCAATGGTTACCCAATTTTGCTCATGTATTTGATTTTTTTCTCGGTGCAGGTATATTTTTCCTTGCTATTTACAGCATTTGACAGACAATTCCCAGAAAAAAACTCTCTTAAATTTCCTCTTGCCAAGGATTGTTATGGAGTTTGACAGTTTTCAATCTTGTACGATGTACGATCAGCCAAATATCATAGTCCACGTGACACAGATGGCCATAATCGTGCTCAAAAGACACCATTTTGTTAACATGCCTTCTGCGGATCACACTCTGGAAGCACCTCAATGATTTCTTTGACCAAAAGACCTTACTTTCAACCGGCTTCTCGGTGAGCTGGGATAATCACGGCGAAAGCAAGCCTTCCTTATCACCTCCGAAGTACCGGAGATCACCGTAACCATACCACTAGCTCACCTTCACCGTCACCACTGCGTCAAAAGCAAATCAATCTGTGGCACCATCTGGCGAGCGCGCACGCGATCACCTCGCTGACTGGCTGACTGGCTGTCTATCCCATAACATCATGTCACCCCTCTATGCTCGACGCACGGCGCGATGTAAAGACGATGCTCGCACTTCGAAGACACGCGCGCACACATCGTCTCGCGGTCACATAACACCAGTGCACTTTATACACATTTCGTTTCCATCACGGATTCCTCTCACTTTCTTCGGAAACGGCACACATGAGCAGCAGCAGCATCACACACTTCGGGGTGACACTGCAGCATGATCGATCTTCCGGGCGGCGTTATGTACCGTAGACGGGCGTCATTCGGTTCGTCATTGGCCATGAAAGGCAGCGGATGGTTTTGTGAACACTATCAGCGTTTTTTTTTTTCTGTTGCTTTACGTTAAATCAGCAAGGAGGGTTTTGTTTTTTTTTATAATTAAATTATTTTATCTTTGAAGAAGTGATATCACTGATCTTCATTTGGCAAAGATCTCAATTTATTTTTAATTTCTGCAAGAACTGAAGGCAAAAGCATAATAATCCTATGCAATAAAGCATTTTAATTCCATCTGCAATCTGTTTAGCTCTTCAGCAGTTTCTACTTCCATTTATTTAACCAGCTTTGGTGAATCACTTTCTGGATTCCTCTGGAAACTGTTTACAAAACCATGAATTAATATGTGAAAAACAAATACTCAATTGAACGGTCAGCGAGGTGACAACATAAAACAAAGTACAAAGCGCAGAGCATCATCACAGCTGTTCGCGCATTCGGACCATAAGCTCCGGTTCCGGCAGCCAACAATGACTGCTGCTCAGTCACGCACCTTAGCCCTCAATCTCTGCGTATCTGTGCTTGTGCGTGTCTGGACGCATGTGTGACACTCGCGACTGCTGCTGCTGCTGCTGCTGTCCCTTCTAATTTGCCTTTCCCTCCGAGTCGGCACTCGTCCGAACGGATGCCAAGCGAGATTGATCGCCCATCATCCACCGCCATGACACCCCATCCGCTAACGTTGCATGCGCGGTCTGAGCTGTTTTCATTTTGCAAAGCTGGAAAAAAATCCCAAAAAAAAAAATGGAGACCCCAAGCGACCGATCACTCTTCATCACCCATTGGATGCCGTGGCGGCGGCAGCAAGCAAGCACCCCCGTTTAATGCTAGGGACACATCGATGTTACTGCTGCTGCTCGCTGCTGTCTGCGCGACATCGTTGCGTTTGCGCTGCTAGCGTCACCAGCGCGCGTCAGTCGTCGTCGTTGGTGATTTCGGTTGATTGATTTTTAATTCAATTTACAAAGTTCTCACGACAACGCGTCAACGCGTCGCGCCTCGGTCAAAAGCTCATTTGACCACCCCTAGCCACCCCTTCGAGGTTTGGACCCTTGCGGTGCCGTGCGTCGCGGAATGGAAGCGAAGCGAATCGATCCGAAGACGCGATCTCACGGGATCCTTTCGTTTTTTTTTCTTTCCTTCTGTCTCGTCCCAGCACACAGATCCGCCTCATTTGGAGCATTAAAATCCACCCCACCAGCCCCTTGAGAGGGAGGTTCTTGGTGCCCAAAAGCGTGAGTTTTCCCGCAAGGCAACTGCAGCATTGGCTCGAAACCAGGTCGAAACCCCCCCTCAAAACGCTGGCGATGGGTCCACCGACCTGCGGTTCAAGTCCAGGCGGACCAGCAGCACCAGCGGCCCGTAATGAACCGCCAGTGGGACGAGCGCTTCGAGAATCGAAAGTGAACGACATTTAGTGTCTCCAGTGGTAGCGAAGGTGGAGAATGGGGGTGGTGGAGGCTTATGGGAACGACCCTTCTGCACACCGAAACCGGCCCTTCTCTTTCGTCGACGAAAAGGATGCGACGATGGATCGAGAAGGATCTGGGACTGGCCGTCACGGTTGAGTTGTAGCGCTGGCCACTCGCTCCGTCGGACTCGGCGATCGTGCTTCGGTTGGTGCCATCACCATGACTGCCCCGGGGGGGACGAGGTGGTGGTCAGTGGGTTGCACGCGCGCGCACGCTCCCCGAAGGAATCGGTTTGGTAATGTGCTGCTGCTGCTACGTTCCCCCACGGCGCCAAGGGCCCGGCAAGCGTGTATTCTATGTTCCGTGTGGCGTAACGGTCGCATGATGAATGCTGGTAGCAGGTCACCGGCATTATGCTGGGGCTCACGAATGGACCGAAAGATGCTGCCGTTGCTTGATGTTGATCTGGTTGCAAATGCAAACTGGCTAAAAGCTCGCTCGAGGAGATCCATCCCTTATGGGGTTCTTGCTCAACTGTTTTTGCTCTGTTGGTCAACGGACTCATCTATATTCTTCTGTAAAATGGAAAATTCAACTAACTTTGATTCGAAAGCGTCTTTCAGTTGTGGTCATCAGCTTGGCGCTAAGCGTTATTTGACGACTTGAAATTTTTATTTCAGCTTTCCTTCCGATACACGAATGTAAAATTGAATTGCTCATATCATCGACAAAGCAGCGATAGTTCGTGATGATAATAAATTTGCCATGGATTACATGATCCGGGGAATAATCGCGTTGATAGGTCAATAAATCGCTTGTTGTTTTTGATAGTTTCAAGCCAATTTTCCTTCGAGCTGATATTCAATATTGAAATGCAATTCGATTGCGTTTTTACTGCTCTTCTACAAGAACGTAATGAAATTAAATATTCGTAAACGGACAATTTAAGGCCTGGCACTTGATAACACATTCGATACCCATTGGACACCGATTGATTTATCACATTATAAAATCACAAAACACAAAGTTAAGTTTACATAAACCTAAAAAGTATACAAAATAAAATTAAAGTAACACAACCCCTCACGAGAAGAAAGCAAAATCATGCCTTTCTAATATTGTTTTGTAACTCAAACGATCATTGTTGCACCAAATCGCTCGTTCGGGACTGAGTGAAGGTGATGCTTTCTTCCCCGCCGAAAACCAAACCTCGACAATTTAATACTTTCTGGCGCCACTCCATCCCGTGGGCACCTTACAATTACACATCATTGCCGTTGCTGCTGCTTCGTCAACCAAACAAGCATTTAATTTTCGCGACTTTTTGTCAAACCCCCCTCCCGTTGTCCGGTCCCAGAGCTTCCCGGGGGGCCCATACGCATTAGCGCCGCATCGAAGAGCATGGAAATTAATTTCCCTTCCAACTGAAGTGCTCCTACATACACGAAGCAATTATGGAACACCGGACTACGGTTCACAACCCCTGTGGACCTTAGTCTGAATTCGTTCCAAAGCCCACCGGTCACCTCCCTTTATACCTCTCCCCGAGACCGATGGCAACAAAGTGGAACGCTTTTTTTCGGGGACCGGCGACGGGGTCGAAGAAAATTGGTGAAAAATCGGGACTAAAAAATGGTCGAAAATTAAATTAGACACTTGAACGTGAACGGCGCATTCGGGTCCTCAAAGCAGGGAGGGAGGGTGGAAAAAGGGCTCTTTACACGTGCAACAATCTGTCTCGGTTTCGGTTCGCTGGTTTGCTTTCTTTCTTTGCAAGTAAATGCAAAACCACTGGCCACCTCTCTCTCTCTCGCTGTCGCCCTTCTAATCCAATTATCACGGCACTTTGGTTCGTGAGTTGTTGGGGAGCGGGGAAGAGGAGAAAAGGGGACGGGTGGGTGTATTGAGTCATACACACGATTGACACACGATTGACACTTTTTCGATGTCGCCTTCGATGTACCGGAGACCAACCAGAGGGGCCAGCGTGGCGTTTTCCTTCTTCGCTTCGGTCACTCAAAGGGGTAGCTCGATCCCGGTTAGCTTGATCGTGAAGCGGGGGGGGGGGGGGGAAGGAACGGGGCCAAGTGCTGGCGATTCTCACGAGTCACATCGTGAGCACGACGAGGGGCTGCTCATGTCGTGCCACCGGAGGTAATGGTTGGAAAAGCTCTAAATTGAATATTTTGCTTCCCAACCACCAGCACCGCCATGGACCACCACCACATGTCACAGAGTAGTACGCACGATGGACACACACCAAACCAAGCCGAGAGAAGCAGTATTGGAGGAAAGGGGGGGGGGGGGGGGGCAGGGAAGCTTAATTCCCATGGCTAATGGTACTTTGGGAAGGTGATTTTGTTGGAAATTTGTAAAAGCTTAACGCGCCACCGCGACCACGACGACGACGACGACGACGCTTGCGACTCGTTCGCGCATAGCTCGCGAAGCAACATGTTTCGCGTGGCCAAGCGATCGGTTCGCGCTCATGTTCATGTTGGCCCCCGGGGGCCCGAGGTGGCCGAGGGTTATTTATGGCAATGGGAGGGTCGCTCCGTGCACTTGCTGGCTGCGCGCAAGCTACGGTGCTGTTGGTGCACTTGACGACGACGCACCGACGGTTGTCAATTAGGCGGCACATTTCTTTATTTCGCCGTTCCTCCTGCGCAGACCGCACCCGCTGCATCAATGCTCATGCCTGCCGGGTGGGATGGATTCGGCGGGGGTGGAATTGTTCCCACGCCGCAGGACACCGTGAAGGCCTCCTGTCTGGAGTGATTGCTGACGCAAGGTGTCCGTCGCAAAGTGTGAATAGAATGTTGCATTTGAGGACTTTCGTGGTGTTAGGGTGTTAGCTGTAAACCGTCAAATTCATGTGGAACAGTAGATTTTCTAGAAGGTTCTTCGATGCGTTTGAAAGATAATCCTAATGCTGAATGTTGTTGAACGATGTTAATGTTTGAACTATAATGCTGATGCTTCTTTGGTCTTTGGATTCCCCTGTTGGAACAAAGCAGAAGCAACAGTGATAATAGTATCTAGAGCTACAAGAATTAGTAGAAGAAGAAGCTAGAAAGAATAGAAGAATTCAGTTATGCCGTCCGGATACTAGATCCTTAAGATGTTTTAGCAAATCCTGTTGGAAGTTCATCAATTCATGGACGATTCGAGAGTCTGAATTCAAATCAGCATCGAACAATCCATTAAACAATTTTCATTTAGTAGTTCTGTATGCCATCTCTGATTTCTCTTGGTTAAGAAATATTTGAATTCTCCACCGGTACGAATTATCCAGACCAGAATTGATTAATTATTCAAAACAGAATTGATAGAAGATGCAATATGAAGAACCTGAGCAACCATCGCAATGAATTTTATAAAATTTCAATCATTAACAACCAAAAAAACTTCAATATTAGTTCACCATCACATTTGACATGCTCGTCATCCATCGCTGGTGAGTTTCAACGAGCAAAGATTTACATCAGACATCATCATCTGAGAACTCCCCATCGCCCGCCAGCCAGCCAGCCAGCCTGTCAATGGGCCCATAACCTAGGTGACAGCAGGCAGGAGTCGAAGACCGAACCGCTGGTCCGCTGATGGCCGACTTTGATCGATCTGCGACGCCTGGACACCAAAAAGGCGCTGAACGGCGGATGCAAACAAGCGGAGGAGAGCACAGGATAGCGCCACGAACACTTTCGCAATGGACGGCGGTTGTTGGTCCATTGTTCGAGGAGAGGAGGCGCCACAATCAGCCCCAACCGATCAACCGATAACCATCGAACGCATATCAACGCCTCCAATGGGTTCCATCCACATCCCCCTCGAGGCACACTCTCCCGGCTGTCGCAAATATTAGGATGGAACGCATCAAAATAGCATCCCGTGAGGCGGCCACACTTGACAGGCGCGATCCGCGATCTATGCCTCACACATGCACACGAATGAATGGATGGATGGACCGCCCCCGAAATTGGCCGCCAATCTTGCGGACACGGACGAAATGGCGAAACGCAGACTTGACGCCGCGGGTTCATCCCTGTCGATGGGTGGCTTGTCATGATCTCGTCTCCGACCCCCTCCCACGAAAACGCGATGGCGTTAAGCGATACCCAATTAAGTGGGTTGACCGTGTGCACCTACTCCTTCTTGCTTTTTTTCTTATTTTTCGGTCCCGTGGCCCTTCTCTTTGTCTTCGAAACTCTGGTTGAAATGGCTGCGTTCCGATGATCTTCCGCGTGGTAATCCGTGCCACGATTAGCCACATTGTGGGCCTCTTCCAGTAGTGGATGCACACGTACGAACACAGGCACACAGACACCGAGTGAAACTAGAAACAATGGCCAACAGTACCTTAGGTGACCTTTTTCGATGACGCCGATCGCAAACGTCACTGCTGTTGATGCGAGTGTCGATCAACCCTAGAGGCTCCTAAAGAATGGTGCCCAGGGGGGAGTGGGTTGAAAGGGGATGCCATTAAATTGGGCGTAAAATTGATTCCGATCGTAACATCCCACCGGTTCACGCGAAGAGTGTTCTAACGATAACGAAACAGAAAGGTCCAGGAAGGAGGTCCCAACACGATCGTCGTCTTCGCCGTCGTGGCGATCGATCGGATCGATTAGCAGGAAGCTGTCCATCGAGCGTGCCCTCGGTGAAGCACATCAAACATCACTACGACCGCATGCATGCGTGAATGCGTGCCGTGAGTTCGAGCTCGAGGTGACCGCGACGCGATAATGATTTCGATAATTAACCTCGCGAGCGCGCCCGCACGCTCGCTCGCAGCTCCTTTCGCGCATTTTTCGTGAAGATATGCGATGCGGTTCAAGCGCAAAAAGGTGCTGCAGTAGCCAGCGCGCGATCACATCACGTGATCTCGGTCGCGGCGGGATGGAAATCCTTTGTGAGATTCCCCCATTTCGGAGATCCCTGGCTCTCTCTCTCTCTCTCTCTCTCTCCGTCAGACACCGTTAGGGCCTCCGGCGGCAATGGTAGCAAAACACGGGCAGCACAACGCAACACAGCGCTATAATTAAATATCATTTAGCTCTAGTTTTTTGATTAATTTAATTAATTGCGCGCAAGGCGATCGGGGCCACGATCGCGATCGGCCGATCCGGCCGGCTACTCCAGTAGCCTGGCGGGGACATAAAAATTTCGGACGGCCGCTGGCAGCTGGCACGTCGCACGCCGACCTAATGATTGATCTGTGCGTGCGTGTTCATCGTCGTGGTCGTCGTCGTCGTCGTCGTTGTCGATCGCTGCTCATGGATCTCTCTGCGGCCGCACCATAAATCGTTCACCGTTCCCTCCTGTGTGACACCTTAATGAGTTAATCGTCCCCCGCGCATGATCTTCGATACACACGCTCCAAAAACGGAAGTTTAATGATCCTGCACCTTAGAATCGCCTCCTCTCTGCTCCAAAATGCTCACTGACTTTAAGTACCACGACTCGGTCGGTCGGTCGATCGGTCGGTTTGGTGCCTCTCTCGGTCGCTGGCATCACTACAAACGACCGCCCGCATTGACCTCTTGGTGTACGTTTTGGGGCGTCTGTTGGCGCGGCCAGCTACCAACCTACCACGCCTTGAACTGTTGCCGCCGTGGCCGTGGTTACTGTGTGGCTTCTGCGCCGAAGGCGTACCAGGCGTAAGACAGGCCTCATTAGCGTGTTCCAATAAATCGCTTCTCTTTGTGGTGGCCCCCCTTCGGACCCCAGACTACCAAATCGGATGACCTCCGAGTAATTAGCCGACCGATGGTGGTGGCCATGCGAGAAGTGTTAGAACGGCTTCCTTCTACGGCTGCTCGATCACCGGCCGCTCCTCGGAAAAGGTTGAACGCCAGAACCGCCCCGTGGTACCACTCCCTTTGGGGTAGGTCTCTCGAGAGACGCGAGACGCGCTCGTTTCGTCATTTTCACGCTGCGCTCAAACACCCGCCCCACCTGGTGACCTGGCGGGTGTTTGTCTCATTACGCGAGGCCTTCCTCGTCCGTCCGTCTCATTACCGGCGTGGCGGGACTCATTACATCCGAGGTGGACGAGTGCGAGCAATAGCGGTGCGAGTGCGCAAGTGAGCCAGCCGGCCGGGTCCGAATATGGAGCTCGTGGAGCAGCATCTTAATTTGCGTTCTTTTGTGCTGGTGGTGTTGGTGGCCATGCCGCATGGAGAAATGCTCTGTCTTAAATTTGACTTAGACCGACAAGATACAAACAAATCAGGAGCATTTCTGATGGATATAGCAGAAGGCTAAGTTCAGAACGAAACAGAGCTTTCAATGTAAATGTTTACTCGAAACATCTGCTCTTGCACGCTCCAGCTATTATAAATTATTCCATTTTTTTATTCTTACTTCTAGTAACTTAGGAACTAATCAAAGACATATGAACCCTATTGTGACACTTTACTGACAGACATACTGCGAACACACTGAGAGAAATGTGTTCCTGAAGTGAAGTTTCAAGCAAACAGCGAGCAAATAGCGCGTTGTCTATCTCTCCCTTTTAATAGTTTGACAGCAAATACAGTTTGAACTTCTTTGCACCTAAAACTAACTGCTTGCTGGCGTAACAATAAGCATCGAGTTTTATAGTCAACACGAGAGAATACCGTGCGGGAAAACGAACTCCATTCCACTTTTCCTATATTAAACCCTCCAGTAACGGACTCTTTTCCTGTACCAACAGTAGTTTTAGGGGCCTACTCACCAATCCAAACCTAGAAAATCATCATCAGAGCAGCTTTGCCCCCTCCTGGTTCGACAACAAGAAGTGATTTGTATTTTGCTCCTAAACAAATCACATCTTGCCCTTCTTACTTCTTCATCCTCGTACAGCCGTGCCTGCAGGATTGAAACGGTCTGCAGCTGAGGATCGTAAACCTAATGCTCGGTGCTGCTGGCATTAACGCTCAGAACACCGAACTGGACCGAAGAGTATTGCTTGTTGTTGGTCCCTCGAGGGAAAACTGTGGCCCGTATCGAATAGCTTCATCATGTCGAAGGGTTTGACAAGAGACGGCTGGGCCCTCGGGAGCCAAAGCGAAGCCCTCACCATGCTCAACAAATACGCCAATGTGACAATTCGGTTGGTCAACGCCAACGGGGACACTTTGGCAGCAGCAGCAACAGTTGAATTGGGAAAGGATCCATTCGCTCCTCGATCCACGATCGAGACAAAAGAGAAAGCTTCGTCTGATGTGTAGAACAATATTTCCATAAATCACTGGCTCACTTTACCGTTCCCTCTGCGAGCGAGTAACACCATTTGGCATCGAGCTCGAACCGAGTGCCACCGGACAGCAGGAGGAGGGCCAGCCAGCTAATGGTGGTCGGGAAGGGAGGATCGTTAGTGGTCGCACCGGTTGTCCAACATAAAGCAAACCTTCCTTCTCTTTCCCTTTCTCCTCCTTCGTCTCGTCTTCTCCAGCACGCGCGCTGGATCGATCGCGAGGCTGGGAAAATGTTTAAAAGCCCCAACCCCCACGGAAAAGCCAACGGTCGAGGTCCCTCGAGACGCGCTCGTGCTCGTGCACGGTTGACATGGCCAAAGGGTGGCCCCCCAAGCCGGCCCGTCGCGAACCGTCGATTGTTTCCTAGTAATCATAAATTAATTAAAGTCTATTATGCCCATCAATGGGGCTCACGCGTTTTGACGCGTCCAACCAACGTCTGTCCATCTAGCGGCCTTTCTCCTCCGCTGACCGGGATGCGCCTTTGGGGCTCTGCGTTCGCGGTCGGTGGAGAGGGTCTTTTTTTTTTGTTTTGACCATGACAGGGCAGTAAATGCTGTACACCAAAAGCGGTGGCTGACCATCGGATGCACGCCAGCGATGGGTGTGGTCTGGTCGTGCTGCGGCGCGATGGGGGTTGAATAAGAAAAGATTATGCTGAGCTCATCCCATGATGTGCTCGCCGTGCTCACACGTTGAGTACGAGCGACTAAGGAAGGATCAAAGGAGGGTCGGCTGTACGTCACTGAAACACAAACACACACTCTGAGACACTGGGCTGAAACGTTAGTACAGGCTGGTAATGGTTTTGATGAAACCGGATGCTGTAGTCTCTGTTGTGGAAATGCAAAATTGATACGTAGAAATAGGCTGAAATTTATAAAACAGATCTTCAAACATAGCACAACCGGAATTTTATCACGGAACCATATCAAAAGTAAATCTTATTAAAGTAAAACAGTGAAATGTCGAGCTCGCTACTAATTTGCACCTTTTTTTGTTAAATAGTGAAAATTTAAACTATTAATTAACTGCTTAGTCTATTTTGAACCATTAATGCTCTTTGAAGAAACAGTGCGAGAAAGAAAAAGTGATCATAAAAATAAAAATAATACCTAAATCTGCTAATTAATACGGTTAAGTGTCATAATTAAATAGTAGGTTTTCTATTTGATCAGTTTAGTTGTGATTAATTATAAGTATTTTTGCCTCTTAATTTTGTTTACTATTATCTTAGCATTATTTTAATTGCGCTTGTAGTCTTATTCGGACCATTTTCATTCATCTGTTTGATCAGTGTCATTTTGTTCCATTTTTTATCATTTTTGATAATAGGCCGCTAAATAATGAAGTAATAAGTATAAAAAACCACAGGTCGAATAAAAGATAAATGAAACAGGGTTGATGCTGAAAATCTTATGTTTCCAATTACGCACTAACATCAAACCGGTTAACCAAGACGCATGATAACCTGACACGATGCCTTGTCAGAAAATCACAAATTTCATACATCGCCATCGGTGCCGGCGGCAGCATCAAAACGGCAACGGTGACCCTGTTGTGTACTGAAACGAAGCTGCTATACGCCACGTGTCACCGTGACACGGCGCACGAAAGAGGCGCAGCTAAAGCCACAGATTTACACCACAGCTAAACCGCCCTGCGCCTGCGAGCGTGTTAATAACTGTTTTAACGGCATTAGCATTGCACAGCTCCCTTCTTGCGAGACATCTTACGAGTACGGACACGCACACCCCCGGGGGCCAAAGGGGGCGCGAAGCGACATGCCTGTCACAACAATGGCGCGAGATTGTGCGTTTCGAGCGAGATTTGATCGAGGCTTCGAGCGATATTTCATCGATCGACCGCGGATCAATGGGGAGCGTGTTGCCCCCAATGTCAAAACCCCCAATGGGACCCCCAGCAACCACCACCACACAAAAGGTACTCGCGCTCGACCGATGAAACGGCGCGAAACCCGATTCGAAACGCTTCGGGAGCGCACGTGGCGACACTTTCGGGACGCGCGTGCGTTCCTTGGTGCGTGCGTGGTACGCACACCTTTTGTCCCGCATTGATGGTGACGACGATGATGATGATGATGATGATGAATATGTCAAATCCTGCTGCGTGCCGCTAGCCATTCAAGCTGTCCTCACACTTTGCTCTACATATTGTTCCGTTCCGTTTGCTTTCCTACTAACACGCGATTGCTTCGATTGCGGCGCTTCGTCGAGGAGTCGCTATCGCTTTTTAAATGAATCGGTCGGTATGTCAGATCCGTGTAATCAAGCAAATAAGAACTGTCAAATCTATTATATTGATGTTTGATGTCCATCACAAAGCATTTAATGCATACAAATTTTTAAATAGGAAAAAAGGAAACCAATAACAAATGAAATTGCTGTAGCGAAAGGAACATTCAAGACATTTACGCAAACTTTAAGCCAAGATAATATACTCGAAAACCCCAGAAATTATTCGTTTCATGTGAACAAATGCTGTTTAAGTTGGTTGGAATTATTTGTTCCATCAATTAGTTTCCTTCACCTGTGTGAAGAATGTTGAAAATATCTTATTTCTTGTGGAGTAGAAATGCTGTCAATAACAAGTTTAAACATTTAAGTCGACAAATAATTTGCAGGCAAGCTCTAGAGTGCCAACGAAGCACCGTGAACATGTCCTTGACATGTTTTTAACATCTTTTCACCATAAAAAAAAACCTTCACCATCTACTTCATTGACTTCGGCTTGTGGCATTGCATACCATTTCCTACTTCTGGCTTCCATTTCCATCTGATCTACTTCCATTCGAGCTTTTTCGTCTACACCGCCCCCTCAAAAAGCATCAAGAACTCCTGACGCAGTATGCGTACGCGCCTGTTGCGAACTCTCTGCCACTTCATCTTTCACAAACTAATTAACTCCAATTATAACGTGTGGCTCGTGCTTTATATTGTGGCTCGACCTCACCGATCAAAATCATCGTCCATCACTTTCACCGTCCTCCATCCGTCGGTGACCAAAGGCGTCCTTCCATTCACTTGCGAGGAAGACATGGCATGGCGGGCCTCGGCGATATAGAAGCGCCTCCTTGAGATGCGATTTGAATGGTAACCGGCCCCTTTCCTCCGGTAGCGGATCGTAGGGGTGGGATAGGGTTTTTTGATTTTTTCGAAAGTGAAAGAAAAGGGAAGCCATTTCGGTATCGCGCTCCGTCTGGTCTTGCTGGTGCGAAGTGGCAGCCGCAATCACAAGTGCGCCACTCTCTGCTGGCCCTTTCATTTGAATTGGGTCAATTCTGCGCTGGCCGCACCAAGAACAACTCTCTTCGCGCACGCAGCGCACAACGAATCCTTGAGCAATTCGAGCAAATTTGAACGAACTCAAATTAGGAGCTCTGCTCCGGCATCTCTGTGGCGTGTGATTGGCTGATTGGCTGATTGGGACGCCCCGGGGGGGCGCAACATAATTAATTTTTCCATCCGCCATTGCCCGAAAGGTGGTGACAGTCCTTTCACTCGAAATGATCATAATTGAACGACCATTTGCTCTCGATCACACGCGCAAGGTGATTACAATATTAAGGGGGAACGGTTGTTGACGCCCGAGTCGCCGCTGAACGTAAACATCACCTTCTATGGAGCTACACGGAGGACAGAGGACTCCATTCAACTTTTACCACCGGCAATGACCAGTCCAGAGGTTGACAAACTGTACGCCCTGAAAGTGTACTCTCCAAAAATACCCGCCGACAACAACAACAACAGAATACCGGGAAACAGCGGGAATTCCCGATAATGCGCTCGAAACGGTGCGCCTGTTGCATCCTTGAGCAAACCATTCGTGTGTGCGCCCTCAGTGAGTCACTCCGGCGAGTGTCCGTCTGCGAGAAACGCCAGCACGCAAGAACCGCTTCTGGACGGCCCTGGTACCTACAAATAGCTTGGCCGAGGGTGCGGCCACATTTAGCACCTACTTTTCCTTGATCGGCGCTCCACCCAAAAAGCGGGCGAGCGGGCGTGAGCGTGTTTGCGAGTGTCTGCCCTTACCACCGCGGCGGGTCTAACCGGTTCCAGGAAACGGACCAAAACGGCGGACGGTGGTCGTTGGCGCGCGCGCGCACGTACGCACCGTTATCAGCATGGCCGCGCGCAGGAGTCTCGTAGCGTTGTAAACAACAACCGCCACCACCACCACCACCACCAGCACCGAGAGGAGGGTATGGCGGCCTCTGTTCGATTCGAGGGACCCTCAGGTCCCCCTGTTTGTTTTTCGACGGGTGGGTGTGTGGGTTCGGTTATTTTTAGCCCCTCGCCAGAGATATCCTTTCGCTTGACCGCCAAAACAGGGCCGGACGTTGGCATGGGCGTTGGCGCCGCCACCAGACGGCAGAAGGTGGTGGCCAGACGGTTGGCTCTGGTTTTTGGAACAAAAAACCGGACAAAACAGATTCTTTCACCGCGATCGGTTCGAGGTTGCCGAGGGAGTTTGGCATTCGGAAGGTGCGCGATTCGGATTACTTGGCGGATTACGGGCTGAATGCAATGCTTTCGGTTTGGCATTCCAGTGGGTAAGAGGAAATTAATGTGTTATGTAACTCTGCTGGTAGCTTAATTACGATAAGCGATTGAATAACAATGAGCAGCGTCGGTGTAATGGCCGCCTTTTTACACTGCAGAAGGTTATTTTGGTAGCAAATGATGAATACCAAATGCTAAACTTCGACGTAAAAACATCAAGAAATTATTTTAAGGGCAAATAGGTGTATTATGAAAAAAAAATCATCACCAACAACCAGCCAAACAATTTGAGCAATTTAAGATTAACTAGAATTGATTGGATTAGGACACCAAGCTGGTTCCTTAAACAGAGTATCAGTAGCAAAAGCTTTAAGTTGATGGCATTCTATTAATTAAAAAAATCTACATTCTTCGGGTATAAAAGTTTTAAAACAGCATTTCATACTATCTCTACCTGAAATATGTGACTGAAATAAGCGAGATTTTTTTTATCATCAACGTGCAATTCTTGAAATTAATTGATATTTTACAAACGATACCTTTGCGAGCACACATGTTCTTCGTGCACTCGAGACTGCTCTCGGGAGGTCACGGCAGCCTAGAAGTTTCCGGAATCCGGGCCAACGCACAAATGCACCCTCACATCCCTCCTCTCATCACCCCCATAACCTGATGATGGCGACTGTGGCGAGTGAGAAAAAAAAACATAATTTACTTTCAATCCATTTGCGCTGCTGCTGGCTCGGTGAGCTGGGTGACTGAACCAAAATCCGAAAGTAGCTTTCTGTCGCCTCAACCCTCTACCACCCCTTGACCACCACTCCCTCCACACCCACCCCCAAGAACGCTGAACCGCCGCATGAACGCGATGAAGACGATCGTCGCGAGTTGTGAGCGCAAGGCGCGTTCCGGAGATTATCGAAAGTGGAATGAGTTGAGGTTGAGGGCGTAAATCAGCGATCGCGAGTGTTGAAGGTGGTCGCCTGCGTCGATCGCCGTCGTCTTCTGCTCACCAACATCATCCGTTCTCACGCATCAAGCCCGAGTGCGAGTGCGAGGGTCAATTAGTGCGGAACATCGTTTCTCGCGTTCGCGGCCGGAAAGGAAATCGTTTCGATGTGCGCGACCCAGTCAAAGGTCTCATCGTCGCCAGTCGTCGTCGTCGTCTGCGCTGTTAACTGGTTGCTGGACCTCCTTCGCCGCGAGCGCTCCCCAAAAACAAGGTCGTTGCCAAATGATGCTGCTGGGAGGCTGTGAGGTTGAGAGGCTGGGCTCCGAGGCTGGGCTCCGAGGCTGAGCTTGCTGCGTCCATCCGCCATCGCGCTGGTTAATGGAATGGATGGACCGGATCCGCCGTAAGCTGTAAATTAGCCGTAACCATCCGTCCGAAATGCGACCATCCGCGTGGGGTGCGATCTGCCGTTGCCGTGATGATGGGGGCCATCCGTGCCACCCCGGGTGGGGGGAGGAAGATCAGCTCGATCGATCCGATCGATCCGAGCGAACCGAGGAAAAGTGACCTCGAAAGCGAAAGTGACCCCCGACCCCGACGTGATGGGTTGGAAATTGGCATGAAAAGTGAAAAATCCACAGCCACAACGTACACGCGCAGTGCTTTTAACCTCGAACGAAATGGAAAACCCACGGGGATGGATGACGGAATGGTGTTTTGGGCGGAAGCGTCCGAAGGTTAAATACGAGTCCGCCCGCTTACATGTTATTAACAATTACCTGTTTCACATAATAAGCGAGCAAACGGTCGGTGGAGAAGTTGCGGTGGATGCTAAGTAAATGCCGTCCCGTGCTGCGCGGTAGTGCAAGTTGTTTTTGGTTGTTTTGAACAACAACAACAACAACAGAGCTGCGGAACATGGGCGTGCTACGCACCGAAGTACATCTACTTGACGGTGGCCCTACCCTAAACGCTGAAAAAGACTCGATTTCTCGATCGTTCAATTTCGCTTTTGCTGTTTCCATATTTCCAAATATGAAGAGTAAACCAGGATGCTTCGATTAGCATACGATAGAACAGATCGAACGAACGCCATAAATCGGCGATCGCGATTGTTTTCCATTTTCGCGATCATAAATTCATCGCGTTTCGCGATTTTGCCTCGATCGTCGGTGTCATAAAGATCTTCTTCGCTCGTCTCATCATCGCCAACGCGGTGGCATAACTCACGCGGCACCACGAAGAGATTTTTGCCAATCTGGGGCAGATGTCCGGGTCCACCGTGGGTAATGTGGGCCACTTTTCGACGACCTGACCTCGAGCACCACCTGTCGCACACGGCACGGCCTGACTGGTTTGCCAAATTTTACGATCCAGACGATCCTCCCTGGCTGGCCAGGAGGAGTGGAGGTATGTTTTCCCCCCATTGGGATCGCTTTGCCGCCCAATATGCAAATGTTTGATCGTTAGAGCGGTTTTATTGTCCTTTAGATGTGGAATTTGCAGCATTGAACCACTTCTAGCTGCTCATCGGCAGCCATCTTCATCTCTGGCTCATGGAGATGCGTTGCGTTAATGGCAGATCGTCGCAGTCGTCGTCGTCGCCATCAGTTGGTTAATGAATTCCAGCATTTTCCTTTTTTTCGATTTGGTGAGAGGATGCTCCGCTTGAATATGCACCTGCTATCAATCGGCCGTGGCAGTGGGATTCGCTGAGAATTGCGAATTTTATGCGAAAGAAACGATCATTTTATGACCGCAGCATGGGAAGAAGATTTATTCGTGCAGTGACCTTTTTTTGAATCGTTTTTTTTTGTCTCTAATATTTTCGGGTTATAAAACGAATGTCGAATGGCACATTAAAGTATTTGGTTGCTAATCTTCCATTTATGGTTATGCCTACTAACATCAATCACTTATTGCAACCGTATTTTATCCGATACAATTAACCGGTATTTAGGGTTTTTAGAGCAGTTAACATTATTCATATATTTTGTTAATGACGATAAAATCATTCACGAAGAAAGCAATGATCAAAAAGTTAATGATTTTGCAGAACTTCAGAAACCTTTAACCTACGCTTTGAATATCAATTCAGAGAAGGAGTTTCAATACCTTTACTGAATAGTTTTAGACATACCTTTCATAACAGCTCCCTGTGTAGCTAAACTACACTCAAGATCTCTTAGTAACGATAACTTAACGCACGCCACCGTCCAGCTTCCACCATTCCAGCATCCAGCAAGCTCTCAAACGCTTCCTGCCAATCACACTGTTGCAACATTGTCCACGAGTCAGTTGTCTTCTCAGACATCTGGAATCTGGACCACTCCTTCGCGCTGCGTAAGCTTAGAATCTTCCTGCTGCGCCCCGGGCACACCCTCTCCGGTGGCTCGGTTCGTGTCACCCGTACCATAAAAGGCGGTTTGCCAATTTGTGGAACCCACACCAAACCCCACACACTCACGGACGTCATGCGACAACAAAACAACAAAAATCGTAACCAATCAATCCACATGGTCCGACGTGTTGACCAGACGGCGTACCATTTTAGGCCCGCTCGATCACCAAGCTCCCTAGAACCCCGTAAGAGGTTGTATGGAGGCACAATTGCCTAGGAACAGTAGAAGAAGAATGCTCCCCGAACAGTGGGACAATAATTGGACCACAGGAATCAGCAGGAGGTTAAGGTAGTTCCTCGGCGCAGAAAAAAAAAACGAACAATCTCATTATAAATTATTGGATTGTTACAAGGGCTTTGCTGTTCGACAATCGTTACAATACGCGTGACCAAAGACTGGGCACAATGTACTCGTGCACACGTGCTGCGCTGCGTATCCTGTGCGTATGACCTAGGACTCTGGTTGCTGCTGCTGCTGCTGCTGCTGTTGGACAGCAATTACCAGTCACGGCGTCGCCCGCAGCCAGCCAGCCAGCAAGTCAAGGAAGAGCCGGTCTTGACCATTTCGAGGTTCACTCCACAGTCAAATTGGAATGGTACCATTCGCGTACGGTCCTCTATCGATCGACACTCATTAAGCGACCGGAGCACTAGAACCCCGACGAAGGTGCCTCGAAGGGGTGTGCCCGGTACCTTGCACCAATAACCTGGTGGGTCCGGAGGGACCTCACCTGCTGCTGCTGCAACACCTGGAGCCCCTTGGTCGGCCGGTTGCCCTAGATGGTGGGGCCAACGAATCCGAAATCAATCAATTTCAAATTCGTTACAGTTCTAGCACCGGTCTGGCGGTCTGGGTCCGATCCGTCTGACCGCCAGGTCCGTTCGAAAGTTGCTCCGTCGATCCGTCGCCCGTCGATCGTCGCCGCCGATTCTAGCGAAGAGAACGAGAACTCTGGTGGTGGTGGAGGTCGAGCCAAACAGAGGACAAGGCTTTCAGACGCCGTATAGCAAACGCATTTGGCCGCCACCACTGAATGCCTCACCTTGTTCCGTCCGCTCGATCGCTCGCGAGCAGTGGCCGTTAGAAAGTTCAACCATCGATCGATGGCAGAGACGGACGGTGGCCTCCCCCAGACAACTGGGGCCCAAGACCTCCAAGACCTCCTCCTTCTGCTTCCTTCGCAGTAATTGCTGTGCTTACCTCTCTTTGCTGGGGTCTAGCAACAGACGCACCGATCGCGCCTCTACGGTCTACGCAATGGCCTTTTTTCCCTCGACGTAGCACCACAAAGCAGCAAGCAGCTTGGGCCAGACAGACCGACCGACCGACCGACCGACAGGCAGACAGAACATGCGAGCGCGCACCCGCGATTTCTGGTGACCTTCGGTTGGTTTTCTTTCAATTATTCATGTTCTGCGGCGAAGCAGAAGACCCAGTTGCCCCACCGGTGCACGCACGCACGCACGCACGAATCAATCGATCGCCCATACCACCACCTTCTCCTCATCATCACCGTCGTGGTTGTGCGCGTCTCTCAATCAATCGCGCTGCAGTAAACCGGCACGAGGCTAAGGTCAGCACCGCCCGTCCATCCATCCATCCATCCATCCATCCATCGTCTTCGAAGCCATGACGAGCTCATTACAAGCAGGAAGTGAGGTGAGGCCTCACTTCTTTTCGGTGCGGAAAGACAGACCCCGGATCTTGTCGACGCCAAACGCGCACCGGGTGGACCGGCGGCAACACCGTTTAACCGTGACAACCGTCCACGGGAGTGGTGTGACTCCGCTGCAGGGGTCGCAATCGCATCTTCGCTCCTCGGGAAGCTGGTGCGAGTGGAAGTGAAAGGCATCCAGTATCAGTGGTGCTGCTATCGGGGGGGGGGCTCCACGCGTACAAGCAAGCAAGATTTATGGGCCTTCAAACGGCGCAAACCCTTCCAAATTGAATCGCGCACGTTCGTTGCGCTCATTGCGGTGATTAATAAGCTCATCTTGGTGGACGCGCTCGCCAGCATTTGAACGGATCAACACGGGCTCAGGGTGAGCGAGAGGCAGCGAGTTCCTGGTTTGAGACCGGGACCAAAACGGGACCATGAAACGACGGAGAACCTCGAGAACGGCCTTGATGATGATGATGACGATGATGACGATGGTGGTGATGGTGGTTGCTGGGTGTTGGATGGGATAAGGGTCTGCCAGCTGTCCGTGGTGGCCCTTCTCTCCGGCAAGGGTTTGCTCGAGAAAATTAAATTCAAAGCAACATTTCAGCGCTGGACAGCCGGATCTACTGCTGCTGCTGCTGTTGCTGCAACGGCTGCGAAAGGTCAAAGTATGGCATGAGGGTAGTTTGTAAGTATCGCGAGATTCCCTGCACCAGTCACCCGTGATGTCCACGTTGCTTCACGGAGCCTATCTGCGGTGCGAGACTGTTAATTTCAGATTAAGGGAGGGCTTAGATGTTTAATTTGGTTTTACCTCATTTATTTTTTACATTTTTCACTGCGAGCTGATCCTTTGATGAACAATGAGTAAAATTGTTAGATCAATCGTAGCAAAGCTGACAAAGTTATATATTTTTTTAAATCCGCGTTTCACAAAAGGCTCAATTCAGCTCGCTATTACTAGCGTTAGTTAAATCAATCGTTTTAAAAATCGGTGCTCGTCTGAATTTGTAATATTTCAGCTGACCCATCACGCGGCTACGATTGGCACCGGAAAAATACCACTTTTGCAGACACACATTTCTAAATGTGATTCCATGGGCATAAGTTTTGCAAATATTTTCTTCACAAAACGACCAAATTGTTTTCAAAAAATTTAATTCATTATGACATTTGCAGAAAAAACATATCTCTTTATTTTTTACCGCAAAGAAATTTTCAAAAATATGTCGATTTTTGGACCGAATCAAAAGACTTGAGTTTAAGCGACGAACTCGGTTTGCCAAATCCGTCACCGTGCTAGCGTGCTCAAACCAACGTTTTCAAAGGCGGTGACCATCCAGGAGCATAAACAACCGATCAGTCCTATTGGACTGATTTTTTTAATTATGTAAAGCACATATTATTTGAAAAAATCGCTAGTAGCACATAAAACCGCTACCAAACATCCACCAAAAAAAATCAAATCGAGCTCGATCCATCCAGGAATATTCGGCTATACAATTTAGTAGAATCGAATGTAGAATAGTCTTCAAGGGTGGAAAATTCAAGCAGCTATCAACAAGCAATTATCCGCAGATCTCACACGCTGATCACGCCCTTGACACAACATTTTCACCAGCACAATGTCGCATCAAGCTGAACTTGATTGGCAAAACCCGAAATGGAGGCCTCAATATTTGACTTTGAGAGACTCGGCACCAATCGGCACCTAATTCGAGCGAATCGGGCCGCCCCGGGAATCGGAATTCCTCCGTTCGACCACGAAGGCCTTCACCTTTCATTGCCTCGCCAAACTCAATTCATCATTAAAATCTTCCCAAGACAAGCGGCCCTCCCTGTTTTGGACAGTTTGAATTCGACCGAACCGAAGCATCATCAAGGCCAACAACGACAATGTCTCCGGACCTATTCCGGACCGGACGACCGCGGTCTCAAATCTCTGCCACTGCCTCTGCCACCATAATCTAATAAAACAAACCCATTTTCTTCGACCCCTTAACGGCCTAATGAGTGGAGTAAACGGATTTGCGATCAAAACGGAACCGCAAGCCAACACCGAGGGGGGGATTCACACAGCGGCGGCAGCAGCAGCAACAATCCGGTGGTGATCCGGAGTGGCGGGTGGCGAAGCGCAATCGGCAATCAGCAGCGCGCGGATGCGAGGAAGAGGAGGTGGTCGCCCTCGGGGTAGATGATGAGAAACGGGATGTAGACAAGAACAAATTAATCACTCCTGGCAAATTGGTCACTTCACCGCCAGCCAGTGAGCGTGCGCGCGCGCGCCTGCTAGTTAGCCAATTTAATTAGGCGCTTCTCGAGTGGACCACTCTACTTGCTCTGCACGCAGACCTGGCGCCGTAAACAGAGAGACGAAAGGGAGAGAGAGAGAGAGCGGACGCCGGACTATCGGCAATGAGGAAATGGTTCAGCGCCGGGCTGCTGGTGGTGGCATCAACTTGCGGCACGAGAACGTCGCCTGCTAATTGACTGCTCAATCGCCATTACCC
Organism: Anopheles aquasalis; assembly: GCF_943734665.1. Taxonomy (NCBI): domain Eukaryota; kingdom Metazoa; phylum Arthropoda; class Insecta; order Diptera; family Culicidae; genus Anopheles; species Anopheles aquasalis. Next base: position 10,041,794 of record NC_064878.1, on the reverse strand, counting down.
CATTTTGGTTTGCAGAATCTATCGCACGCGGGGACGACGGCAAGGAAAACACAAACAAGCAAGGGACGAATGCTGTGCGTAATCGTGGGAGCCAAATTCATGGTGTTAACACAATACCGGGCCACCGATGCCGATGCCGACGACGACGCCAACGCTTAGTTGGCCTTTTCCCGTTGTTAGCGCTGCGTTCCTGCGAGGTGCGATCACAGTAGCCGGTGGATGCAGATTAGCCAAAATACCAGCGTCCTCACTAACCGCAATCATTAGCGGAATTGCGGGCATGGCCGCTCATCATCAACACCGTGGCCAAACTGCGAACGGTTTCTCCCTTCTGACAGATTGATCGATGAGATTCGGTGAGGCGGTGGGAGTCAGAGTACGCTCTTCTTTCGAATTTATGTGGGGACGATCCAGTACTGACAATACCGGGTTGAACCTTGGCTGAAGCACTTTCTGTCCACTACCCCGAAATAAGGGTAACATTTGTAATATTTGCTGTCTGTAAACAGCAGAGCCATGAGATTTTTCGGTGATAAGATCATACTTTCTCATCAAAATACCATAAGATTTTTGAAAAGATCCTTAGAAATTTTATATTTCACCAAATTCTATAATTCTTGCCATAAAGCTACAGGTTACAAGAAGTAGAAGCCGCCAATAACTTAATCTATGTAGGATCAACAGCACTCACTATGACATAAATTAAGAGAACTGTGCTAGGATGTCAGTAATGGTCATACCTGATGCACGCACTCAAGATGATGATGCACTCAAGAAAGATGTTAATAAAGAAGAAGCTGGGATTATATAAGATCTTTATTGTTCCAGTACTCCAATACGCGGTTAAGGCTTGATCGCGTTAGAAAAAAGGATTCTCAGAAGACCATTTGTTCCTGTATGCGTAGCAGGAACTATGGAATACGCTACAGAAAGCAGAACTATACGCATTGTATGATGCTCTAACCGTCGATTAGTATAATGATGTTAAATTTGGTGGTCTAACGAACTAGAGGATGAAGGCCCTCGATCACAAGAAGTAGAACAGACGTTCGTCCCTTGCAGCACCTGATAATGAAGTAACGTTCTTGCGGCTAGTGTTGTGACACTTGCGAAGTTTACGAAATCGTTCCCCGTTCGACCGAATCATTATCCCGCAAACGAATGGCGAAAAAGGGCGGCACCGTTTCGCGAGAAATATTAAATTAAAAACTCGTTTACCGGCGGTCAACATCCCTCGCTCGCTTCCATCCCAGCCCCAAACTTTTGGGCCATCATTCGAATGATAATCGGTTTCAATTTGAATGCAAATGCGACAGCGATCGCACCGCGCATTGGCGATCCGCTGGAACTGCGCGATAGACATAAGGATGTGGCCAACGGGACATCACACGGAACTTATGTGAGATGGCCACTCGCTCTCTCTCTCTCTCCTTTGCGGGGGGTAGGGGGTGGGAAAACATTATCAAAACTCGATTAAAACAGCGCCAGTGGCGACAGTGCGGCTGCCTGAAAGGGTCATAAAAGCCTGTGCTGGCCACCAAAGGCATCACTCTCCCCCTAACGAAGATATGTTGCTGCTGTTTGGCGGTGCGTGGCTTTTACCGAAAAAAAAGCCAAAAACATCCGTTCACCACAAACCTTAACCCTTGATCTCTCTCTCTCTCTCTCTCTCTGCCTCTCCTTCTCTGTTCTCTCTTCGTCGGTGGCCAGGGGCATCCTGTGGTGTGTCGAGGAACCAGGATTCACCGACCAGCAAGCAAAGTGAATGGACGCGCATGTTTCGCGCCGATAAAGATCGCTTGCTGAGTTGCGGTGCGAATGAGTGGAAGATGCAACAATCTAAGCTCGCGCTCTTCTCGTGAGGGGGAGAGCGGACAACGACAGCGGATTGAGGAAGATTGACTGAGACGTTTTGGCAAGGCGCAAAGCGATCTCAAGGTCTCGGCAGCAAGAAGTCAGGAGTCAAACGGTTGACCTCGACACTGAGGCGACTGAGCGCTTCTCTATACACTCCACTCTCCGACTCAGAACATCACACCTAGTGGCCACCACACATTTGCTCGCCGGTCCGCATTCCATTCCCGTCCCTTCCCTTCCTTTTGTGGCGAATCCTGCGCCGAAACGAACCCACGGATTGATAGTGAGGTCGCGGTCGCGGTCGCGAGTGTTTTAGCAGCCGCAGCAGCAAGGAAGGAGAAGGAAGAGGCTTACTACTCTTCCGTCGCCGCTTGGCTAGCGCTTCGTTTATTTGTTTAATTTATAGCCAAAACCCATAAACCGGATTCGCTAATGAGGTGGACCTTACCGTCGGGCTGGCGGGCCAGCCGGCCGGCCGGCGTCGGGTCGGCCACCTTTTTATCCACCTCTCGCCAACGGTCGACCTTCCCGTATCAGCGTTGCTTTGTTTTTTTTTTATTCGCGACGGAACATGAATCTTCTCGCGATCCAAACCGAAAACCGGGACGGTAACGATCGTAAAGAGGGACAGAGAGGGAGAACGAAAGGGGGTGGCCAAAAAGGCAGAAGCAACCCCCGGTGGCGGGTCAGCTGTGCTTCGGATGGTCCATCAACAAATTAAATTAAAAAAGAAATTCGAGATGAACTTAAGGTGAGGGAGAGACCGGCACAGCAAACAATCGGTGCACTCTATTCAGTTCCTAATTTACGAACCGGATTGACCTGCTTGGGGAAGGAAGGAAGCCAGTTAGAAAAGGACAGCGAGAGAGAGAGAGCGAAAGAGTGAAAAAAATTGAAGGAAATCACTGATAAGGAGGAGGATTGTGCCAATTTTGAAAGTTTTTGGACAGTTGATGCCAATCACGAGGATGGAGATGTTTTCGCTGTCGTCGTCGCCTTGACGACCTCATCGTCGACATAGATCGCCCATTTTGCAAAACGTCATCAAAACGTCAGCCAGAGGGGCTCTCTCTCTCTCTCCTCTCCGTTCTTCAGCGAATTCCTGGAAGGAGATGAGGTTGAACTCGCGGGAAAATGCGGATCAAAACACGCTGGGGGCGCTGGCCAATAATGTATTCAGCTTGGTGCGCCGATGCTTTGGCCATTTTACCGCTAGCCAGCCTTATGTAAAACCTAAACAGGTGTCATCGATGGCATCGTAATGGGAATGGAGTATCAATAAACGCAAATCACGCTCCGATCGCGTTGAAACTGAAACCGTTGGCCACTCAGAGACTCACTCACCGGCAGCCACATTAGCGGCAGCAGCAACGGCAGCTGAAGAAGCGATAAATTATTCAACAACCCTCACACCAAACAAACAGACGAAAGGCAAAACAAAGCCACACTATGCGTGAGCCCAGAGCGTCCCAATAATCCCCCATTGTTGATGGGGAAGTGGGAAGCCACTCGGGGCTTTAATTCAATTTCCCCCCACGGGGGCCAGCGGCCAGGTGGAAGCCCGTCTGGGCCAAGTGTGTTTATGAGGGGATTATCATCGTTGTTTTCCTATATTTCATCGCATCAGTGCGGAACGGGGAGCTGATGTGGCCCATGATGGCGCTCTCGGACGGGTTTGTCATCGATCAACCATAAAGATGATCTATGGTCAGGAGTGGATCGATGAGCTGTTGCCACCCGTGGTTGCTGTTCAAGAAACGTGTGTGGTTGTCATTCTGGTTTAGTTTGGTAAGAAGGTGCTGTAGCACTATTACGAACTGATTGCCAGGGAGCTATGATAGAGCTTTTAGGGGGGCTTCTGTATTTTCGGGCCAAAAAATGTCCCGTTTTTGACGATTTTTTGTGACATAACCATTCAACTTAATTTTTTCAAATAAATGGCATATTAATCTACAACTTTTGAAGAATATTTAGTAGTGTTTTGAGCAACATTCATGTAAAAATTAACCCGTGGCATCTAATTTTGGTAGGCGTGTCGTCGCAAAGGTACTTTTACCGGTGCCCGTCGTAGCTGCGTGATGAGTCATCATAAAAATACAATTCAATATTCTTTTGATAAATTATAAGTTAACCCAGGGATCCCCGTCAAGTTTATGTTGAATTTCCTATTTTTCTATTTTTGGCAATGTTCAATGTTAAAGATATGTGTCACAAAACAAAATTAAATAACGAAGCCCCCCCCCCCTTAGCACAGGAGAACGAAGGAACTTTTTATTCCATAAAGGTTTTGTAAAGTCTTTGCTTCGTCCTTCTTGACTTGTATTATTAGTGGATGAATTTAATCCACCTAAAGAAGGATAGGTTCCCTGCTTATACTCTCGCCCAAGTCTTTTGTTTCAAAACCACGTGGATCAAATAATCGATTCTGCCAAATGTGATGAAGATGATGTAATGAAGGTATTTCGCCATGATTAGAAATTTGTTCAGATTCTAAAAACTTCGTTAGTTTATTCTTCGGAATAATTATTCTTTCTCCTTGATTGAAGATCTTGCCAAAGTTGCACTAGAAGCTGCGATTAAACAGCTGCAAAGGCGCACATAGAACTGCACTGTTATCATGTTGTAAGATCCTTAATTTTAGAATCATCTTCATCATTATCTGAAATTCAGAGGAATACGGTGATAAACAACAGAACATGTGACCTGCTACTCCAGCATAAAGCAACAGCACGAGCTGAGCAGCATCAACTGTCCAAAATGCAAATGTCCTTGAATGCCATTTTAATATCGCCTTTCCACCGCCACCTGGCTTAATGCACCGCCACCGTTGACCTCCGGTGTTCCGAGAGCACCATCTCCCCCCCCTCCACCCCGGGTCGGCCTCTAGTAACGATCTCGGCGTGGACGTTGTCGTGGTCGTCATCGTATGGTGCGTATTAAATTACGGTAGCAATTAACCGGACGACCGGTGACGATTGCACACACCGACCGACCGGCCGACCGACCGGACACTAATGAGCTACAAATGTACCCCCTTATGCACACACCCCCCCCCCCCCCCCCCCCCCGTGGTATGACGGATGAACGATCGACGGCCCGCTCTCCGGCCCTTTTTTGGGGGCTCTCCGGTGGAGCTCCTCATCCCTCCCAGCGCCCCTCAATCACAACGCGGTTGTGGGTGAAATGGGGACGGCACAAGTTGATTTAGCGGCCCTCGCGTCTCGTCTGTTGAAGGGGATTGCCTGGTTGGCTGACGGGGAGTTTTTTTTTTGCTTCTCTTCTTTCTATGTGTGTAGACCATCTTAAATCACTAGCATCGCCCGCTAGCGCTTGCCTCAATTATTCGGTGATACTCGAAGCGAAGGTCAGCAACGCCTCGCGAACGATTGCGACACGGTCCGCGGCGCTGCCGAGAGATGATCGCGAGAAGAAGGAGTCCCCCAACGGGGCTCTTCGGTGAGCGAGACATTCAATCAGCGAGAAGTCTCTTTCACTTTTTTTTTATAATTCGACGATCATCTAATTTGGATGCCACACGTGACTACGGCTCAGTGCTGCAGGTTTACGATTAGTAAAGCTCGTCGCAACCTTGTCTCTTAGCAGCAGCAGCAGCGGATCGGCTAAGACTTTTGACCCTTTGCGCAGAGTATAAGCATCTAAGCCAATATACGGCAGTAATTTCTGTTTTCTACCGTCCCGACTATGAGATTTTGGGCCTAAAAATGAGTGATTGGAAAAATGGATTGTTTAAATAAGAAAGAATTTGAAAAAAATATCTGTTAATATCAGTAGTGACGATGGTATTGGATTGCAGCAAATGCTCTCTTATCAAATTTAACATCTACAATGTTGATGGACGTGGATTTTTGATATTTCGACTCCGAGATTGATGGACTGTAAGAAAAAAATGAAAGCTCGATAGCTAGAAACTTTCCAAGGGCTACGGTACATATTTCGCCAATAAATTATAGTATGGACAAAAGGTCACAAGATTGCCTTCATTTTTCTCTAACAAACAGACATACTGTCTGTCCTCGCTATCCTCAAAATGAGGATACTCTTGAATTGATGTTGAAATCATGCAAATCGTAGTATTTCCGATTACAAAGCAACACAACTGGCAACTGACTGGCTGTTTCAACTGCAAAAGGGCAGCCTTTACGTCGCCAATAACTTTCTTCGCGTCCATAACTGTCGGAGTCGGGGAAAGATATGAGAATCAAAAGAAGTATGAGATCTCCTCCTCTGCTTCCATCCAGCATGTGCGTGTCACGGGAACACACTGGACCACAAGGTATGCCACGTACCCAGATACCGCCCTAAAACCGCGGAGAACCCCAACAAGTTGGCCCAGTTTCTTTCTCGGTCGCCTTTATCGCTTTTCTATCGAATTTGCATAACAAATGGAGGATGCTGAGGACTGCGTGTTTTTTGCCTGGTTTACTGTACGCTTACGAACGCTCCCTCGTTCGTGGTCGCGTGTTCTTCCACCACCAACAACATTCGTTCGACGCCAACGAAAACGGAGATAACTCTCCTCGCGGTCCACCACATTTCGCGCTCAAATCGCTCTATTCCGCGAACGCGTGGTCAACAAACGCGGGGTGCATCTCGCTCCAACCCACACCCCGCACACTGGGCACTGATATCTTCATCTTCACCGGAAGGCCACACGAGACTCTGGCTCACCGCTAATTGATAAATTATACGAAACATCGCTCGGATCGGGACGATCAGGTCAGGCGCTCATATTCGAGGCAAGCTTTCACTGCTTCATCCCCAACTCGTGCCCGAAATTCCTGCAAATTCCTAGTCCGCGATCGACCACTCTGAATGCAAACGACTTAGCGAGGCACCCCCGTGATTCGGCGCAGTGATCGATACTTGAGGAGCACATTTGCTGCCATCTGCCGCGCAACTCGCCACAATCGGAACGATCTGACGACACCGCGTCGCGGGTGATCGCGTGACAGCAAAGCCACGATGGCTCTTGGGTGAAGACCTTGACCATGCTATAAAGGGGGCCAGCGTGCGAGCTGCCTTAGGTGTGTCCAGCGCGCGATCGATACCTGCTCCAGGCGTCACCGGATAATAATGTCATCTCGGGCGCTACTTTCGGTCACGGTTGCAGCCGCTGGCCGGGACGAACCGGGCATCAAAAAGGGAGGGTAAGAATGAAACGAAACCCCCCCCCCCTGCCAGAAAGGCCAATCCTAATGTCTAATGTTTCTTGGTCAGAGTCGCTCGAGGCGCTCAGGAGTTGACGAAGTCGAACTAAAGCGGAACCTGGCCATACCAGGTGACACCGTAGCTTGACATTCGCCGGCACTTTAATGGTGGCTCGCCGGTGGCTCGGTGCATAAATTATCGAGCACAGAAACATGTCACGACGACGCCTGCGCGCATCCGCAGGCAGGGTGAATGTGAAATTCTAGACTCTCACCCATGAGTCGCAGCTGCCGAGAGAGTGTGTTATGTCTTCTGCGTCACGACCCGGCTTGGAAGTCGTTCTCCGCCCATACTGACCCAGGCCTTTGAAAGAGCAGATTTTGCAAACTCTTGCCCCTGGTTAATAGACTTTCCGTTTAGTGTTTGAGGAGTTTAAGGGGCAAAACGTAGCAGTTAAATATAGTTTTGCTGTTATTTTCGTGCTTGTACGAGATCTACGTGTGCTCGTCTAGCCGCCAAGAGTTGTGTTACGCTTGGTGTGATGCATGATGATTTTTAAAAATAGTCTCGAAAGTAAACAGCGTGAAACGCGCCCGTCACCGGTCAGTGGGCGGTTGTAAGCAGCTGAATCTAAACGACGGTAATCACACCACGAACGGTTCCATGGTGTAACGGTTAGCACTCAGGACTCTGAATCCTGCGATCCGAGTTCAAATCTCGGTGGAACCTGCCGCATCAAAGTCTCTTTTTTTCGTAGCACCGTGCTCGTCTAGTTAGAGCTATTTTTGGTTGGTAGCGATCGAAGTGTAACATTTTCAACCCTTTACCACTCCACCACTACTACCACCCACTCCCACTATCAGGTCACTTATACGGGAGCAACCTTGTTAGTACATCGATTAGTCATTACAAGGCGCGCCCCCGTCGTGAGAGCGGGGGAACTGCTCGGCAATCTCGGAGATCGCAATCAACCGACTACTGCTGTGCGCGCGCGCAAGCTCGCATACGATACTAGCCAAGTCTCGGTTGCACTTGACCGAGGTTAGGCACTAGCGCAGTAGCACTCCCGTAGGCAACCAGAGCGGGGAAAGGCCACTCGAAATGCAAATGCATTTGGCCTCAGGCCCCTAGCCACGGCGCGACGGCGACGGCAACTGCCTTGCCGAATGTCAAGCTAGGCTCTAGGCTGCATCTCTTCTTTATATAGAGAGCGAGAGCGAGAGAGAGAGAGAGAGAGAGAGAGAGAGAGAGAGAGAGCCAGAGAGAGCCAGAGAGAGAGAGAGAGAGAGAGAGAGCCAGAGACGACCATGATCGACCCTGAATCGCCATTACGGGGTCGCTCCCTTCTAATCTGCCCGCCTCACCTTGCCGCCCGTCTATATCCCAGTTGATGGCCACGCAACCTAACCTCACTCTCTTCCAACAGGAACTCCCCCAGCAGGCCGCGGGCAAGCGAGCGTGCGAGCGAGCGGGCTACTGCGTGGTCTTGGCAATAATTAAAACAAATCGATTACGAGCAGCATGCCATGACGGTGCCAGTGTTGCCAGCCACACAGCGCCCCTTGCCTAGATCTTTGCTTCTGCTCCTCGCAGGCGGGGGGTTACCGCTATTACTTATCATAAACTATCGCAACATGTCCATCGAATGGCCCTCTTTGGTGGTGCTGATTTTGTTGGAGGCTTTGTGTTGCTCCCGGGCACCGGCCAGCCAGTGGCAGCCAGCACTAAAGTGGCGCTTTATGAGCCACTTGTATTAACTCGTCAGCGCGCTTTATGAAACTTTCATCCCAGCACCGCAAGCAGACCGTAGTAAGAGACCCCTGCTGTGTGCACTGGACATTCTGGATTAAGATTGGACCAGTTCTTGGTGGCCGGTGGTAGCAGGTGCCTTCCAGTCGTCGCCGTCGTCGTCGAATGTAGGCTCGACCAACCAAGCAACCCTCCTCTGAACTGGCTGCTAGATGGCTGCTGGCTGGTTTATTCCCAATCTTGAAACCGTCTCCGTCCTACGGTGGCGCACTACTGACCTCCACAACACGCGCCACGATCGCAAGCCCCCCCCCTCCCTCCTGTTACCACTTCGGCAGCACCGCCGAGCACCATAAAGAACAAGATTAATGGTTCGCTGAATGGTCGCAGAGATTTATAGCAGCGACAAGTGAAACCAGCTGTCAGACACATACGCGGCGGACCGATCGCAATCGCGCTCCGGTCCCGTCCCGTGGCTACGGTTTCCTGATCTTGATCGGTTTTTTCGCCTTTACACTCGGGGCTACCCCCTCGTCCCATGCCATGCGTTCGCTAATGCTGATGGTGGTCAGCCTTTTTGGGGGGCCGGTGGGTGGCAGTAGCGGAGGCGGCTCATATGATGCAAGCACACACGTACACAGACACACATACACAGTCACAGACTTTCAGCTGATGAATATTATGCGATAGATCTCTCCGGCCGGGAACTGGCCACCAACACCTCTTCCACTCCCTTTTGAACTCGCCCTATTGGTCGGTTCCGCTTTGGTCGATCGCTTCTGTTCGTAGCTAAAACGGGACTGAATCGGGTCTCGGACATACCCAAGGTTACCGCTATAGCGCTTCCTGGTGGCACGGATCGCAAATTGGAGCAAACAATGGGCCACCGGTTTGTCCTTCGTCGTCGTCGTCGTCGTCCTGCCTCAATGTCCTGAACTAGGAACCAGGTTCTGTGCCGAGCCTGCTGCGGGTGCGGTTAGAACGTGGTGTGTGCGAACGATCGAGTTTGATCGTACTTCCTGGTGCGATCCACGGCCGACCAGTACCAAAGGGGGGGGGCCGGGAGGGCGGTCTTTAGAATCGTGCTAGCGGTGCTACTGGCCATTTACTTTTTTGGCAAGGGATCACCGGTATTATTGATTTCTGCTAGAATCTAGATATGAAGCTGGATTCAATAACGTGTCGTTCACCTTATCGGTTGTTAAATTTAACGAGATTGCTTTTTCTTTTTTGTTGCTACTACCCTGGAGCTACATTCACTCGAATGTTGCCACCTGGTTAGCGTCGCTTGACGTCACGCTTGTTGCTGCTACACCGTACTTGCGTTTATTTTTAGCTACTTTATGTTGTGTTGCTGTGAGGATTTAAGTAATGGAATTGTTCTACATAGACTACGCGTGATTCCTGTTCTTCCAGTTATCGAGATCGAGATCTATCTTCCACATTGATTGACACTCTGTCACATTTTGGATTCTAATTCTATCCACCTTCCCTTCGCTGGCAAGCATTCTAAGCACCTTCAATAGCTCCCGGCCCATGGCAATGGTTTATGGCCTTGCCACACTTTCTAATCACGAGCTACCGGTGCACGAGACTCCTCGTCCGTGTGGTTCTCGTCTGCGCGACTGACAGCTGCTGTCATGTGGCGGAAAGGGGGGGGGGGGTGGGGGTGGCTAGAACATTTGCAATGCCACGCCATTTCGGGTGCTGCTGAGAGTATAGCAGTCGATCCCCTGAGCTGCCCCGCAGGAAAACGATGGAACGATCCCTTCGCATCGTTTTTGACCGCCAATTTCCACGCAATGTCCGCCCTCGCTGTTGACCACGGCATTGCGTTGCGGGGGTATAAAAGTTTGTTGCACACCGTACTGCGTTTGATGGATTGGTACCATTTCAAGTGTGCAGAGAAGAGGTCCATACTGCACCAATTTGAGGGTGGGGGGGGTGGCACCTGTAATGCCTACGGGGCTCACAGTGCGCGATCGTATCTGATCTGCAACTGAGCTACGGCCAGTGCTGCTGCTGCTGCCGCTGCTCATAATTTACTCGCGAATGACAGCGAAGGTGGCACATTAGGTGCTGGTCCATTTCGTAGCCTTTCAAACATAAACGTACTACTGCGGGACTCGGTCGCCCAGATCGAACCGCACCTGCGGGGGTCTTCAGGTGCTGTCTCAGTGGCACCAGCACAAGAAGGAAGGAGGGTTGCAGTTGCAGTTAAGTGCCATGTAATTTACGGTCCATACAATTTAGTCCAAAAAGCACGACGACGACGACGACGACGATGACCGCTAGCTCGAAACGGTAATGATCGATTGATGGATCTCTACGCTGTCGCGCAGCTAACTGAAGCAATTTGTTTTAACGTCTTCCAGGTGAAATGGAGGCGCATTTGAACGGTGTACGATGTACGTGGTGTAGGCCACCATCATCCATCGTCGCGGCTCCGTCGTGGTTCGTGGCATGATTAGTTTTTGATAAACGATTCGAACGATCCCGCCCCTAGTACCCTAGTGAGTGCTCTGGGGCGGTTAATTGGTTTACAGGGGGGTTCACCGGGATGACGGATGGTATCCAGAACTAGATGTCATTTACTAAATGTAACCAATACTTTGTAGCAGGCTTACTGGATTTTCCAGATTATCTGCAGCTATCCCTTGTATAGCTGGGTATATTCCCAATAATATTGAATCTTGCACAACGTCATCACTTTTGGTCTGTATCCTGTTTTGGTGCCGGTAGCTTCTTCTTCTCAACACGGGGCTACATCTAGCCCCAAATTAAGCGCAAACTTTCCCTTTCGCTCCGAGAAGACGTAGCTACCGAAGATGCGGCACTGGGTCATGTTATGCCACCATCAGAGCGCTCCTCCAAGTGGTCCTCTCTTCTAACGAAAGTCAGTAGCAATGTATCCGTACAATTGTGACACACTGGTGGACCAGTAGAGCAGCACAATGGACTGGATGAGGATGAGATGACAGTTAGAAGAAGAAGAAGAAGAAGCGCTACCATCGATGGTGGCCCATCTAGTCCCTGGGTCTGGGTGGTCCGGCCACTCGACGACTCGACGGCGGGACCCACCACAATACCGTACGCGCACGTACTGTACCTTGGGCAAATGCAAAACCACCACCGCCACCGTCGTCTAATGATGCGATCCTTAAGTGGAGGCCAGGAATGAATGTTGTTTTCCTTAGAGCTCGCACAATTTCGCGCGCTCGGTTTTCTCATTCCTTTTTGTTTTGTTATTTTATTCTTCCTCGTCCCCTCGCGGTGGAAGATGTGTCCGCAAGAGTCCATCTTTGTCCCCCATCCCATGGGTTTATACATCGTCTAATTCAGGGGTCTCAAACTCATATAGGCACGCGGGCCGCAGAGCACAGTATCAGCAAAGCAGCGGGCCGCAGTTTAAGGAATCCGAGAGTCCGCGGGCCGCACCTTTATGTGGTGAATGTTAAAATGTTGAGAATTTTTTCTTTATTCAATTTTTCGAACGTTATTGTCATTGTAGATGTAAGACAAATCTTTAATTCCAACATGCGCATAAAAAAATGACAAATTTGACATACAATGACATACAATTAACGACCATAAACATCTAAAATTTATTCCGCGGATGTGGCCGCGGGCCGCACAAAATAGTTTGGCGGGCCACATGCGGCCCGCGGGCCGCGAGTTTGAGACCACTGGTCTAATTAACGGTTGGTTTAGTGTGTCGCGTTTCTGTGTTTTTTAGGGGGTGGTCATCACAACATCAGACCAGCAGAAAATGACATTTATGCTGCGCGCGGGACCAAGCGTTTTAGAGACAAACAGACCAACCGTTCCGTTCCGTCGTGTTCGCGTTGTGGTTGCTGAAATGTTTTCGTGGCTAATGATGGGTTTTTAGGGGGGTTTGGTGGGCTAGAGGAAGAAGACACCACCATTACGACAGGACAGTAATTATGGCGGCCTGTGCATCACTTCAAATTCATCCAAGACCAACCATCGCACGTCAATCGCCGTTTATCGAACCATGAATTTGGGAATCCGGCAAACAAATCAATCACACATCGAGGGAGCGCACACGTTTTGCAACGTTAAATGCCGCACTCTGGCCGGCCGGTCGGCCGAGCGTAATCTTACATAAACGATCGTGCGAAAGGTCAAACCAACTGTTCACCAGTGTATGTGGATGTTCCAAAGATACCTAAAGTCATCCCAGAAGTAATCGTCTCATCGTCTGGATCTCTGGCTTTGATCTAGCGCATCAGCAGCAGCCACAGTCGCAATGCTGCAATCCTAGTCTAATGAATCCAAATGCCTTTCTCTCCTTGTTGCCCTCTTCTCTCCTGCCGATCCCCTTCCACTCTAATGATAAGCTCCGGTTCCGCCCTAGGACGCGTTCATGTTCAGGTTCATTACGTCGATGGGAGGGACGGAACGGTAAGCCACGGCGACGGAAGTGCAGCTCGCTGCGTCGCTGATGGTTGCTGTGGCCTTTACCAGCTTCCAGGCGTACCCCCTTCTCCCTAGGATGCAATTGCATTACTAGACGATCGGCACACGGTGCAGCGCAATCAGCTAAACATTCGATCACGCCGCTCGATCGCATCCACGTGATCAACGCTAGCGGAGATCGTAAGAAAAAGAAGTACAACCTGAGAAGATGAAGAAGAAGAAGAGGGAGAAGACGAGCAGCAAAATCCTAAACAAACAGCAACGACGGCTGCGGTGGCACACCTTTGCGATCGCGCACTGGATCGCGTTTTTAATGAATGTTAGAAGAAAAGATTAATGTAGCAACAGCACAGAATACAGGCAGACGTACGAGAGACAAAGAGAGAGAAAGAGAGAGCGCGCAGAAAGAGAAGAAACGAAACGGAACAGGATCGATCAACGAAGAAGCGATCGCGCATCGCGCTGCCTGCGACTCATAAACTGATGCTGCTGCTGCTGCTGCTGCTACATAATTCTCCCACGCTCTGCGATCTCGCTCTAGTGCGGTGATCCAGCCAGCCCCTCCCTCTGCTTTATGTAAGAGATGCTAAAACGCGATCCGCGATCCACTATTCCATCCACCCAGCGGGGAGCTGAGGTCCCGTACTAGGTTGGAGATCGAATCGCTCGGCGATCGTCGAAGGTGCCAGCAGCTAACCGGAGCATCCGTGTGCCCCTCGGTGTGTATTTGTGTGTCGCTCGCTTGCGGTTCCCTTTCACTCTGGCCTACCTTCCTTCCAGTCAGTCAGCCAGCCAGCAAGCCAGCAAGCCAGATTGAGAGCAGAACGCCCAAAACGCGGCCGGGCGCTCTCGTCTCTCGACCACCAAGAGCAAGACCCTTTCGCCTTCCTGTGCCACGGTGCCTTGGCCAAAAGGGCAAGCTGCTGATTTGGGTTTGGCGGGTTGGGTCCTCGTTTCCTCCCCCCCCCCCCCAAAATGCCGCCCCATCACAATCCCCATATACGGTCGATCGGTGGGATGCTGGTGGTGAGCGCCACCGAGGTCGCCACCGTGGTCCCTAGCTGCCCATTGCACAAGACACAAATCGAGACCATCGAGAAGAAGACGAAACCGTCGTCGGTTTGGGGTGGAGATGAGCTAAGGGCTCCTTAGGCTAAGGGTAGCAACCGCGCCATCGGATCATGAAACATTTATTGAACGTCAACAGTATCATCTGGTACAACGCCTTGAACGGGCGGAGGATCCAGGCCCGATCCGAAACGCGACCCGAAACGCGGGAGGTTCGTTTCCTTCGAAACCGTTTTCCAGGTCGCCGGCGAATGGCCTAGGAAGGCGCCAACGCGGGAGTCACGCGAACCACGACGCAAACGAACGGTTTGAAGACGGTTAGGAGCTCGCGGGAGCCGTCTTCGGAGGCGTGTGAACGTTTTGGGTTAGGCCTGGCCGCGACCAGCCACAGCTTAGAGGTCGTCATCGTCCTCCCTCTCTCTCTCTAGATCGATTCGACGACGCACAAACGCTATTTGCTCGAGGATCCGGGAGTTCCACGGGAGGAGGAGTGGCCCTCCTTCTTCTTCTCTCAAAACGGTGAACCATATTTTGCGCCCGGGCAGAGCCACAAGGCCGTGATGTGGACCGTGAGCGAGGAAGTTGCGCCGTTTGCACGAACTGTCGAGGGGGGTTGGGGTTTGGTGAAGCAAAAAATAAAACGTGCCCGATAATTGGGTTGTTCCCACGCACCGTAGGGTTGCTTCGGTGGTCGACGAACGAGTGCGGGTCTTTTGGGGGGGGGGGGGGATGATTGTCATCTGGGTGTGTCCCTAGAATGGTGCCAAATGGGAGCGATACGGTTCAGCACGAAGCGAACCACCAACAAGCGCCTTAATGGCGATCAATAAATTTATCGCGCGCGCGCCCGCGCGTCCACTTGCAGCGTCCAATCGATTTAGCACAATTAACCTAACAACCGTTTTTGTTTGCTTTCTCTTTTTGTGCCGTTTTTTGTTCGTCTTCTGTAGGCAGAGGGCCCACCAGTCCAGCTAGAGCCTGTCGACCTGAGCGTCCGTTCGCCACCGAAAGGTAAGTGTCATGTTTTGGGGGGTTGCCGTATTGCACTGCACTGATTTCAGCTACAACAACAATCGGTAGAGGAACATGTTTTGGGATATCGAACCGGTGAAATGCTTTGCGAAAATCAGGAATAACGAAGGATATAATGGTGTTTGTGAAAAAAGTGTTTAATAGGTTCGTTGTTGCTACCAGCATTTAAGTTCTTTGATCAAAATTGTGCACCTTCTTCTCTGGATGTAAATCTTCATAAAATCAAACTACTCTCAGGATTAGTAGAAATGAATTCTAAGTAGTTGTTCATTGCAGAAATATGGTGCGTTTTGTAACACATGACAAGCGTTTTTGAGGATTATTGTTCCGAAACTAAAAGAAAAACTAATGAAGCAATGGGCTCTCTCTAACCGACAAAAGAGAAACGTGTTTTTGTCTGTAAAAGGATGTTTTTTAGTCTCTTTTGTCGTGAAATGCTATGTTATTGGACTATGTTCTTTAAAAACTATTCAAAACCTTTCCTAAAAACCTTTCCAAAAAATCATGTTTTCCATCAACGAATGTTATTAAATTAAAAGTAAGACTCCTGATAGGTTTCCTTTACTATGAAGAGACTATGAATGCACTTTGAAAAACGTGTTGTGTATTACAATATGAAATTAATCGACTTTTCTCTCGTAAATCGCAATCAAAAGTAGAAGTAATTGACCTTGTTACAATAATGAAAAACACTTTTAAACTGTTGTCAATAACGTGAGCTTTAAAGATATATTTTAATTAAACAACTTTTGTCACAATATAAATTTCTTATCGAAATATCATCTGATAAACGTCCATAATACATTCTCGTCAACGTTTACCAAATGTTTGTTCAATCAAAATGGTAAAAAAAAAGCTCTCTTTGCAATGCAGAAGCTTAATGGAGACGCCACCATGCAACAAAAAGAATGGGCCAACTGCTCGGCAGTGCCCGAGTGATATGGAAGCGTTCTGAACAATGTAATTTTAATCCGAAGCTAAGCTAACTTGTACGTAAATTACAGTTACAACTAATTTCGAAATGAGCGGTAGTATCTGGTGTCACAGATGAGACATCAATCGTGCGTACGGCCCGTCGCTGTGCAAGCGAGAGATCACCGATGACACCAGAGGAGAGAGTAAAGACTACCATTATTAGAAATGTGACGCAAGAGCCACTGGACAGATCTGCAAACTAAACTCTGTTTTGGAGCGATCAATGTTCAGTTATCGTGCCATCACATACGACGTGGACACACACCCCCGAAGATCGAGAGTTGGTCCGAGTGCTTATATACCTTCGCTCCTGACACGCTTGTTCTGGTGATTGCTAGCGAGAGCGAGCCCGAAACGCACGCATGAAAATTTAAGATGCTTCTCTCAACACGCACCCCTTTCGGCGTAGAAGACCATCTATTTTTAGAACGCACGCAGGGGATGAAACAGAGCCTCACAACGGTCACACAGCTACCCCTTTTGGTTCGACAAGCGGGTAGCAAAACCCCTACGGTGATGCAGGTAGAGAGGACACTGCATGTTTTCTCAACAGTTTCGGTTCGTTACGATTTGTTTCTAAATTATTTCTAAACAACTGTTTAATTTAAATTACTAAACTAGATAAATCAGAGTGCTTTTCAATGCGTCCGATTACCTTACGGAAGACCTTAATGCAGCAGCAGCACCCCTACAGTCCTGTCACAACGGCAACGGTTGTTGTCAGCGTTACGGCTTAATTAAGTGAAACATAGGCGGCACCTCAGGGCACTTTGATGTGTCTCCTTTTCCCCCCTTTTTTGCATCTCAACGCATCGGGCGCGTAAGAAGACGAAAACAGTGGCTGCTGCCAACTGCACGCGATGGTCAAATTAGATAGCCACATCCATGATGAAATCCTTGTCCCCAGGGGGAGGATTCTATGCGCACCGACACCGGCGAATATGCTCGCGAATCTACGAGGCATGATTAGAAGCGGCTGACGGTGCAAAAAGCCTACTCTCTGCTCGCTCGCGCGCGTGCTCATACCATTCGATCTTATCATCGATAAGCGATCGCGGCATATATGCTTCATGCGGCCAAACAGGGGAGAGGGCCGCATCGCTCTATGCGACAAGAGAGATATAAATCCTCGGCCTGGCGACAGCATCGAAGGGCAGAAGACGCGACTCTAACACCCTCTGCCTGTTGCTCCACGTTCGCCCGATGATTGGCCTGTGCTTTTGTGTTGTTGTTTTTTTTTTTGCTGCAAAACAACTTTTCCAACCACCACGGCGCGGACTACGTCTAACTAGCCCCCCGGACCGGCAGATGCTTATCAACGGGCCTGCACCATCCACGAGCTAAAGCGAACGCAAGCGCGCCATGTTCACTTACGGAGCTCTTCAGCTAGCGAACGCGTTGCGGTCAGCGATTAAGCCCACCGAAGACCTGCTGTTGCTTGGTTCGCGAAATGCGCGATAGTTTACGCGCGTTTTTAAGGCGAGTAATTGATGCGCAAGATGCTGTCAGTGATAGTGCGGTGACGATACGCATCGTACTCTGCCCAACCGGACTGTTGTGGTGTGGACTACAGTGGTGCCTTGTGCTTGGAGGTGGGATGCTGCTGGACCCATCTCTCGCTGCTCGTGTTGCTGCGGGTGCTGACAAGCGACAACCATCTTATCAACCGCATCGCCAACCGCCCGACTGGTACCTAGAGGAGTCGCTGATTTCTGGTCATTAAATCAAAAACGGACGATGTGCGGCACAACCTCGGGCTTGCGTCTCCGCGATATCACGAGCTTCATATTTTATATTTCTCTACAGAGAGGGGATTACCTCGATAGCACTGCTTGAACATTACAAAGATATGGTTTGCTGCAACATAACAAAGTATGAACCCTCGCAGTGGCTGGCAGTTGATTTCACTTTATGTTACTGACAATCCAATCGTAGTAGTCCGACACTCGAATCACTAGCTGCACATCGTCGTTCTTCAAGCAATCACCATGACTGTACAGACCCACCAGGTACATTGCGTCAATGATTTCCGGATTGGCCGTCGTGTTTTCCCACATGATAATGCTGCCGGTCGAGAAGCATGGCGTACTCAGTATGAACTTGGATTCCGGTGATTCACGCAACATACAGATCTGCCCATCCAGCAGCGTCGCATCTCCAAGACGCTCGCGGCACTCACTGTAGTACATCGGGTGCACAAAGTGCGTAGTAATCCGTGGCTCGTAGTTGTCTAGTTTTTTTTGACAGACAAATGATTAAAGTGTGCGTGCGATTGACGTACGATTCCGTGGCATTTACTTACTAAGCAAAAACAACTGCGATCTTGCGGGCAGATGCGTCTGATTTTTCCACAAACAGCTGGGAAAAACGAACGGTGTCGCGGTGATCGCCTCGGACAGCGTGATCAGCGCTATGTTGTGCAATCCGCTCGACTCATCGTAGTCATCGTGTACCGTCACCCGGCGTACCGGTGGCACCAGATAGTTGGTCCGATCGCCAGCTCCGACCGATCCAATGCGGGCCACCGTCGGTTTCCGCCCATTGCTTTCGGCACAGCGAGCCGTCGTGATGATGTTGCGCAGTGTGATAAGAAATCCGGAGCAAGGGAACGTTATCTTACCACCCGGCATCGTCCAACCAATCTCGACCTAGCGCAAGGGAAACAGGAAAAGGAAGCTCGGTAAAAAAAAAAAAAGGAACCACTATCGAAGGTAACCCCGAACGGGGTACGTACCACACTGGCCAGATTGCCATAATCGTCTTCACTCTCCTGCAAACCACGGTATCGCTCCTCACGCACTGCCCGGTACCGGTCCTCACACCCATCCAGTTCCGCCTGCACCGGATTAACCGGTGGCAGCGATGCTGGTTGACCCCGGGCGATATCACCCCAGGCGCAGCAGATGATGGAACCGTTGGTGCAAAGTGTAACGCGTCCTCCGCTGCGTAGCTGCTCCCGGGTACTGCGGCACTCTTCGTGTGGAACACAAATCCCGAGTGATCCTCGTCCATCGGTGCACTCGTCGCTCCGCTTGAGATCCGGATTGATAAAGATCAGTGGTGAGCTTCCTTTGGGTGAACCAACGATCTGGCGAGAACTGTCGGGTGTTAGGATCACGGAACGGAGCCAATCCGCATGTGGTGCGACCGCCACCGCCACCGATGGCAATCCCAGGCCACAGAACTTCCCTGCCAAGCTCAAACCGAACAGATACTTCATAAAACCTCCGGCTCGGACAATGTACCGCTGCACCGGAGCACCTGGCAGCAGAGAGCACCCATCGGGCACCTGCCACCATTCGTCACCGAAGCACAGATGCTGATCCTCGGTAAACTCGGGTACGGATTGATTACGGGCGGCGAGATTCGCCAAGAAGTGGCCACAAACTGGCCACGGTTGTGTGGTGACCGCTGGCTGTACGAACACATGCCGTGATTCTGTGGAGGAACGTGAGGTCGATATTAGGAACTAGCTGCTAGAGTCCCAAGGCACCAACTTACCACTGTCCTCATCCTGAGTATCGGCGATAAAGTTGTTCAAATTGGTTCTTCCAATCCCGGTATAGTCGACACGATCCGGCAGCACCGGTGACAGCCAAGGGCATGCCGGTACTATCTCGACACGGGACCGCAGCTTGATGACGGCAATGTTGTTCCGTGGCTTCATGGCCACGTACTCCGGATGCACCACCGTGTCCGCAATTTCATGCGACTGGCTACGATATCGGTTTTTCGTACGGACTGCCGTGGGCCTGACCGGGAGGACACACTCGGCCAACGTCAGTAGCGTCCTTTGGTCGATGTACGTCGCGACGCAATCATTCCGTGGATTCGGTGTACCCGGTGGCCACACCAACTGTACGATGTACTGCATAAAACGATCCTCATTCGACTCTACTCCGACTCCAAAGCGAGGAATTTCCCCGATACGTTCGTACAGCAGTCCCTCGATTCGTGGCCGAACGTGAACGTACCGCAGAGCACAGGCTACTGGATGAAACGAAGAGCGAGTGGCCGCTGTTTCTAGCTGTTGCATTGCTTCCAGCAGCCAATCTCGATACTGGTTCACTGGCGTGTACGATCGGAGCGTTGGACAGCGTCCATTGTCGGGCGAATGACGCGCCAGAAGACCCACGAGGAAAGGAGAAGACGCAAAGTTGTGAACCAGTCGCCTCTGTAGGATGTCCCCGCGGGCGGCAGTCTGCAAAATGATGGTCCGTTTAATTCGTGGGCTCTTCCTATAAACTGACACCTCCACAGACTACTCACGGAGCACTCATCCACGTCGTTGGTCCTGTTCCGTTCCATACAGATGCCCGTCCCAAGATTTGCGCACTTGTTCTTGTTTCTCTGAAGGTACACTTCGTTTATGATCGCGGTTTTCGGTCCATTACGTTCTGCGGATGAAGTCACGATTTGGTACTAAAAACACTCGCGCCACCTTGCTTCTACTGACCTGCCGGTAGCGTTGAACGCCCTACGGACTCCATCCTGCTAAATGGTATATCGTTGTACAACCAAACACACGCTGGAGCCACCGAGGGACTTGGACTGAAAATGGAATCTAAATTATTATCGTCTGATATTTGTCATCACATCCGCGCACCGAACTTACCGAATAAGCCGCTCAAGCCTAATAAGCGCAATATCGTTCTGACCGGTACTGGGATCGAATTCAGGATGTCTCACAATGGCACTGACCTTCTGCTCAATCACGTGCTCACTATCAGCACGAGTGATGGTCGAATCAGGAAAGTAGTGACCCCCTCCTAGCCTCACTACATCAGGCTCGGCGTTACTGCAAACAAAAACAGTGCAACTCAATCGAATCGATCGAAGATTACAGACTGACGTCACGCTTACCCTTCCACCATCGTACAGTGGGCCGTCGTGAGTACTACGTGTTCCCATATCAACGTACCCATACAGAGCCAATCGATCGTGTTTCCGGGTTTCCGGGTCACGCCAATCGCAGCAACGTGTCCGTTTTCACGCGGCTCCGGATACGGTTCAAAGGGATCCAGCGACTCTGCTTCCGTTCTAGCGTATCGGTTGTAACGGGTGTAACAATCTGGAACGGATGGTCAATTGAAGGGATGAATGGCATATCTAGCGCATATTAAATGGCTACTTACCATCAAACTCTTCGCGTTCTCGCGGCATAAACGGTTCATCTTCATCCGCTAGTCCGAGATCGGCGGGGAACAGCGTACTGTAGCCTGTAAGACGCGACGGTAAAGTGAACATTTCATACGGTTAGTTGTCGATCGCTTGCTTGCACTTACCATCACAGTAGGAGCTTATCGTTAGCAAAAGGCACAACACGCCCAACATGGACCACATCATCCTATCAACGCTGTCGAACGGTAACTGAGACAATGATGTGCACTGCATGTGATGGCGTGCACCGTGAGCCGGTCAGGCGTGTAAAAGCCCTGGGAAGTTCGTTTCGAACACACACGTACTCACACTACTCGCATCATCATTCGTATCATGCAAATCAGGAAACAAAAAATATTTTGCCTCAAGTAGCCGGCTGCAGTTCAGTCGTTAGAACTGGTTTTAATCTTAATTGAAGTCGCGGCTCCACGCTGCATCGCTAATCAGAAGTAGTTCTTTACTAGCATGTTAGTAGTGATGTGCAAATGTTCGTACAGCGCGTCATCGTTCTAGTGTGTAGTCGTTGCGATACTAGGCACCACTATAATAGTGTATGTTTTAGAACTACTGCACTCGCACATAGTATTAGTTATGCAGGCAACCGATCCTACATGAAACTCAACTTTCTACGTTTGTTATGCGTTCATAGATGCGTCATAATGTGGGAAAAGCCCACCTTACCTTCTAACATCGGGTGTAAATCAGTGGATTGTGAATTCTGATTGTTTTAGTTTGGATTATTTGAATAAGCGTGAGCGGAGATACTTTGTAGCTGCGCTGGGATTACCGAGGAAAGTACAAGGAGTTACCGAACATAATGACGTCAGCATTCAGAATGCAGCTAAGTAGGCTGGTACTTTGAATACAGTTGAAATTGAAATCAGTCGCTTGGATGACGATTGCTTTCACTACTTACTGGAAGTTTGTTTTTAAGTCACATGTTTTTAAGTAAAGAGATGCTTACATAGATGGTGATAACACGTTTTGATCGTCATCAAGGACTTCAAGTAATAGCAATCGATCGAGCATTGACCAATGAGAGTTTTAGTAAGAAAGTTATTTAATAAAACTCTTTTTCAATCAAAATTGATTTAAAAAAATATCTTAGTAAGGTATTCCAACAGGAAACCTTTAAAACTGCTTGTATCTTAAACGATATTCAACAAAACGGACATCAATCTTCCCTCGTCAAACCCACTCAAACATTAGATGTTCGACCAGCGTATCCCAGAGATCGCAAATTCAGAAAAAAACATTTTTTAAATAATTAATTTCGTGAATAAAGTGGAAATTGGAGACGCAGCTTGTGAGTTCTCCCGGTATATCCAACATTTCCGATCTTTTGAGCATTCGCTATTGTGAGAGCAATGATTGCGACACAAACAGCGACACACTACTGTACGATTCTCAGAATCCGGTGCACCCTCTTCCATCTCACAAGCCACCTCCCGCGGCGGGTGCTCCCAAAGCTGGGAATGTGTCGAAGGGTAAACGAAACATGAGCATCAAGCTCTCTAAGCGAGCGTGCGTGCGTGCGTGCGACCGATCGTGGCTGCCTCCGTTTAGCCTGCCCGACGACCGCATTGCTGCGGTAGCGGTAAATTGAAATGACAACTGGGGCCGGCTGGACACGGCAAACCGAAGCCACATTGGCATCCCGCGTTGGCATCATCACGACTGATCTGTCCGCACCTAAGATCAATCATCTGGCGTCTTGGCACGGCCGGCCCCCTTCTAGACGCCACCATGGCGGGCCCACCTTCCCGGCTGCACTGCGGTGCAGGTGAAAGGAAAACTGTCGTCGTCGGCGGCGATCGTTGTGGAAAAGTGCGTGCACCGCGCACCGCCACGCGTTCCACGGTATGCGAATGAATGCGACAATTTGTCGCAACATTATGATATGCCACCGTGCAGCAGTGCGCAACCCAAGACCCCAACGATCGTCGCTGTCATCGCCAGCGACTCAGGGAGCCGCATTTTGCATTCCTGGCCGCCGTCACGGCACGTCCGGCCCCAAGGGAGCCGGAGACAATTCAAACGGTTAGACGTTGGCCGCTCCAAAACGTCCATCTGTGTTCCATCAATCAGACCGCGCAGACAGCGGCTCGCTCGCTCGAACCAACCAACCATTCGTCGGTCGCACGTCAAGTGCATCGCATGTTTTTCAACTCCCGGGGCACCGGTTGGCTCCCGAGCTTCGATCAACATCGAACGCCGAGCGCACGGCGCTGCCAGAAAGTTGTTTCGGAGAACGGGGCCCATAACTGTGTACACCGTGGCTCAGAACGCGCTTCTAACGTTGTCGCTAGGAATCGCGCAAAACAAAAACCACGGTGCCATCGGTTCCGACGGACAATCATTCGCCGCAGCGGGGGGCCGCAGACAGTTCGCGATCGCGATCGCGCGTTGCTTGGCCCTAAATCGATTGCTTCCTGTGCTGCCACTTTCTGCCGATTGACGATTCATTACACGTCCTGGATTCCTGGCGATGGCCACAGGGCGAGAGGTGGCTGCATCTTTATTTGACAGCCAGCATCCGCCGAGCGTGCGAGTGCATCCCGGGCACCACCAGTACCTGCATGGAATTGTAATTGCCTCAGGGCGGGCTGAAGGGAACGGAATGTTTTACGATGTTGTCCGTCGGTGTACATCCTGTAGAACACGGTGATTTGTTGCCCTTCTTTCCTACCACACTTACTTGAAAGACTCTCCACGGCTCCAAATAGTGCAGCAACGATCTGGATCGACTCCCTAGACCTGTCTGTAGCTGGCCAGTCCTAGATCTACACGAAACTGTTCACCAAAAAACCGGTGCAAACATCGTCGAGAGCTAATTAAGTGTTCATGCACATTAACCTTATGGATTAGATAAGGCTCGCTCGCTCTCGCTTGTCCGTTCGTTCCTTCTTTCGTGAACGTTCGTCGAGGAAAAAGAAAACATTGTAGCTCAACTCTCAACAGACAGCTAATGGTGCGCACGGTGCAATGACTGGGGTCACTTGGTCGTCTTAACCGGCCTCACCATACCATAAACGAGTCCAACTTGATCTCAGCGCAGATTATGATTAATATCAATGAAGAAGGGAAGGGAATGCCGATGCCAACGATAACATATTGCACAACCGAACGTCCAATGCCTTTTTGCCAACTTTTTGTGGCACTGACAAATGGTAGTCACTCCTGGTTAACCAGGGAACCCTCCGTTTGGAGCTGGAACAATGTATTCCAAAGTGTTAGTGACCAGAGTTCGAGCTTATCTCAACAACTGCCAGGTGCCAGATTGGATTGGGCATTGGATTGGATTGGTGGAGCGAAAGAAGTGTTGATCAAGGTGGATGCAGGCGCACTGCGCTCCTTACGACGTTTGTTTCACCGATTGCCGTTTTGCAATAGTCAGTCGTCAAGCTCCACTTGCGGTGTACGTTCCGTTCGTACCGTTCGGATGCACTTCAGGTGAATGCAGATGTCTTGCGAGCAGCGAGAAATATGAAGTTGTGGTAGCTACCTTGGCAGTCCACCGATGGACACCAGTGAGCGACGTAAATAATTTTCGAATTAACAAATCACCTGACTCGTCGGCAGCTTCGAGAAGGCTTCGCAATGATTTGAACCAATTAATGCTGCGCGCGTGAACGTGCGAGCAATGCGAATGAGCTTTCGAATCTCCTCTAAAGGACGCAGACTCTGCATACGGCAGGTAAACATAGGGGAGCCCTGGGAGCACAGTGGAGTTGGGCAGCAAAAATTAAATTGAAACCCACCAGACCGAACACAAGAAGCGAATGAGACAGACTAACACTCATCGGTCTGATCGGTCTGAAACGGTAGCAGATGCTGGGTAGATTAGTGCCACTGGATCCATCATCAGAGCCCCTTCCCCCCCCTCTCCCCGTTCGCGGTCAGGACAATTCCCCGGCAGCCAGGCAGTCAGTCAGTCAGTCAGTCAGTCACACACGCTAATTGGTATTTGATGTCCAATCCGGTTGGCGATTGCCGCGAGAGAGAGAGATTCAAGTACCGACAGGGTGCCTGTCCTGTCCTCTGGCGCACTGGGCCTCCTCACACCTAATCGCGAAAAAGCTCACTAGTTAACACCTTTCGCCTCCGGTTCCGCCGCATTAGCGCGCTCGACTGCTCGACCGGTCTGGCGGACTGACTGGCAAAGTGGTTCCCGGTGGTGGTGTGGCCGGGATCGCCGGGAAAGGTGACACTGGCGACCAGCATGCCAGCCAGCTAACCGATGCGGTGAGACACTTTGCCGATTTTCGTGACAAACATAACTAATTAAAGTCATCCCTCGTTATCGTGTGCGACAAATCGTCCCTTCCTACAGTTTTCCCTGCTGCGAGAGGTGTCCTCTTGGGCCGTGCCAGGTGCGTTCCTTGCCGTAAACACGTCACGATATCGTAAAGATTGGTTGGAGTTGTTGGAGTCGTCTTTGGATCGACGGATAGAAGGCAAACAGGACTTCATTTGGGTTTGTTGTGCAAGACGAGAAGTTGTTGGAATTTTATCTATAAAAATAAATGTTTTAGAAATTGTTTTTAAATACAGTTGTGACTTCTATACGTCCTAGAAGAGGATGTTAAGTTATACGGTTATATAGAAGATGAATTAGTCATTCCTACGGCTACGGATGACTTAGGATGTCATGGTGTTACTAGGATCCGTTCCGTTTGCTCCACACTTCATTGTTTGCACCACAGAGAGAAAGCAAGTCAAGTGTTTCCGCCGCCAACTAAGTTCTCTTTCAACGCAGCGGTTCATAGATGACGAAACACTCCAACCATCGTCAACCGATAATGCTCGAATGCACTCGTCTCGTCTGCCTCATCTGCCAGTAATGACAGCAACCAAGGAACATTCCCCTGACTCTGCACCCTTCCACCACCACCACTACCCAACCGAAGAAGCGGTGTCGGTGAAGGCGATGGAGTCATTTGTCGCATAAATTAATTTTTGCACCCATTACCCGGCCTGCTTTTTTTTTGCGGTCTCTTCAGCGGCCGGTGCGCATCGGTGCAAGCAGGCGCGAAAGTATTGAGAGACTCCTGGCACCGTGGCAGGCAGCCAGGCAGCCAGGCAGGCAAACATGCACTTTGGAGTAAAAAATAAACATTAAAAACCGGACCGGCGGTGGTAGGTCTTCTCGGTCGTAGTCGAGTCGAGTACAGGGTCCCCACTTCCGCGGACATCCTCATCCCCATCATCGCGCACGGGTGAAACATTTTTAACACGTCCAACACGGTGCGATCGCATCGTCACCGTCGTCCCCTCCACTGCTAATGAGTCCACTTTCCGCGTCCCTTTCCTTTTCGGCCAACAGGGGTGACAACGGGGGGACAGAATTCTTGTGAAGTGTGAGAAAATTAATAACTGCTGGCTGGCTGGCTGGCTGGCTGGCCCCTGGTGTCTGGTCAGTGATATTTGTTCCGTCTCGGTCCCAGTCCTGGTTTAGCGCACACACTCGCCAGTTGTGTGCCAACGGCACTTGCCACTCGTTGCAATTGATCGTTGTTTAGCTCCCAAGTGTCCCTCGATGTTTTCCCGTCGCTATTTACGCACTTCCTTTTGCCAGTCCTTCAAACGCGCCGGAGGTGTTCAGGCGTATCAATCAGAGTGAAAGAAGGGTTTGCGTGGTCAGGACGATGGGTGTGCTTGGACCAGGGATACCTTTCATTACGAGTGGTGGTATGGCCATTTTTTTGCTCGATCGTTTGTATGCTTTCGTTGCTTTTTTTTTGCCGTCGAATGCACTTTTTCTACTCTTTAAGAGTCATTAACTAATTTGTTAGATAAGTTTTTTATTTTTCTAAACTATTTAAGAGCATCTTTTCACTTTTTTTGTTATGTTTTCATCAAATCTAAGTTGCTTGTTGAGTGTTAGTGACAGTATTTCCCCTTTTCTGCACAATATTTCTATTTTTTTATATCTGCACTTAGTATTCAATATTTTCTTTCAATTTTGTGCTTATGTTTAAAAACTTTTTGAGATTTATTATCAGTTTTGTACAGTTTAGTACAGTTTAATGATTTCCTTTTTCACCCCATCGTTTATACCTTCCCAATAATAATTGCTGGTTAATGTTTGTCAACCTGCTCGCTCAGTGCACATTACAAAGTGCAACTCCCGCCCGCCAGCCCGCCCCGCCTCCCGGGCTTGGGGATGATTGAATATCGAAACAAGTTCCCCCGCGAGGGCCGCCATTTTGGCCGAGAGGAGTGTCAAGCACGCTACACGTTTTAATTACTTCCCTTAATGGCACCCTCTACACAACATGCGGTGCAAGTTTCGCTCCATAAACACTGACGACCTGTCAAACGAGCATCCGCGCGCCGAACCTCCGAACCAGTGAACTGCCTCCTCCACCATCCGCCCTCCACCCGCCACCCCCTACCTACAATTATCGAGCATACGCGAACGTTAACGTGATATCAAATCATCGCTACTGTGTTACTTTAGATGATTTCTTGCAAAACATTAAGCGCTCTCTCTCTTTCTCTCTCTGCAAACGTTGATTTCGAGTTGCCCAAAACACCTCCACTGCATTGCATCACCAGCCGATCTCATCGTCATCGTCGTTGATCGTCGCGATCGAAGTCAATTTGAAAAAAAGGGATTTTATTAATTAATTGGTTTTCTACAGGTTTTGCTGCGCCAAATGCCAGTGGCCAGTGGCCCAAACGCTGACATACCGAGCCGAGAAAATGGAACTTGATGTTTATATGACAAACGAGCACACACCAGTGGAACAGGGAACGGGCTGCTCGCAATCTAGAAAGTGCATCCCCACCATACCGTCGCTCGATCGTTGCAGCAGGCGGTGCAGCAATTATGCACCCGGTTAAATCATGCTGCCACCGGCTCTCCGGGACTCTGCCGACTGACTGACTGAGTGACTGACTGGCCGGCCGGCCGGACTGGACCGGAGGGGAGATGACGTTTGATAGACTGCTGTACGACTGATGTCTGAGTTAATCTTTCTCTGCTATCTAGGACTCCGGGGTTGCCGCGTTCAATCGAAACGCATCGCAAACCACCTGCTGCCGAAGCAGCCACCGGTCGCTCATTTCGAGCATCGCGAATCGAGTGCGCACGGCAATGGCGGTGCGGTGGCCTGAGCGCGGAGCTGATTAGAGCTGAAATCCGGGCCATGAATGTGGAATTCAGCGGGCTGCAGGCGTGCAAAATTATAAGTCTGCACAGCCGGTGTGTGCCCGCTTGTATGTGTCTGCGGTGATGTCAAATGCCCTTCTTGCGCACGAGGCCGGCACCACGTGACGACAGCGACGCGCCGCTGTTGACTGATCGAGTGACGGATTGCTGGAAGATAGACATACCGAAAAAGAAAGAGATACAAAGAGGAGAGGAGAAGGAGAGAAAAAGAACAAAGAAAAAAAAATGCCTGGCGCGCTATGGTACGCCTGGTGCAGGATCTGGGGTGATGATGCGGATGCAGTTCATTCTACCCCCCGAGGAACCGGTTGGACTTCCGCGAAACCGGAAATCGCGAAGAAACGTGCAAAGACCCCTCTCCGCCACCTGGTATGAAACGCAGGATGCAGGATAATTGACTCATTTACACAAAAGTGCTCGCATGCTCGCAACAATGCTACACAGCGTGGTGCCACGAGTGGGACAAGTATTTCACGGTCATTAGTATCACTGAACGGTTGCTTCGTTTCTGTGCTGTCTGCTGTGTGGATGCGTAGAGTGACCTATCGAAGTAGGCAGGAATTGAACTCCGTGTTTCTGTTGTCGTGTGGAACAGTATGGTTACTAGATCCACAGAAATGGAAGAGAATAATCCATCGATGAAGGTGCCAGTAGCATCTTATAATTT
>NC_064878.1:9990000-10007500 GCF_943734665.1 Anopheles aquasalis | reverse complement strand
GCTGGTCATCTCCCCGGGGTTACGACGTCGATCGTCGTCGTTGAAACAATTCCCCCCTCGTATTAGCTTCAGGATCAGCGGTGTCAGAAGTGTCCATTGCGGTGGCGGTGGTGGTGCCACCGCCATTGGTCGTTGCCGATGTCTCCTAAATCTCTGCATCCGATTGTGATCGGTGGTCGGTAGCAGCAGCAGCAGCAGCAGCAACTGCTGCGCCAGACCATAGCCCTTCTCGACACCAGACCGACCTGTTGGACGCTGTGCAAACAACAATTGACTGGTTGGATGGTTGGATGGATGGCGTTGTGATCGCTCTGGCGCTTTATACACGGTCGGTACTCCAGCACACATGTCCAGTGCACTGCGCACACGTCCAAATCTGATGGCGGATCTCTGATTCCACCGTAGTAGCAGCTGTTGCTACCGATGATGATGATGATGATGGGACACCGTCACCGTCACCGTGGCCGAGCCCCCGACAGCGTGCGCTTGCAACACATACGCCTGCATATTTGGCCATTGGACCAGACCCGGCAGAGGGGGCTGTCTAACATCACCTGCTTCAAGCGCTGACATACAGAGAACAGAGACACAGAGAATTCCGATCTGCGAAAGGACGAAGGGTACGTTCGAAAACTAAACACACACTCAAGGTTTAGACACTACTCAGGCATGGCATGGCATGGCATGGCATGGCCGGACCTAACACCCACAACAGCCTGGCTCCGTAGAAAAGCGGTGCTCCACCTCCACCGCTCGAGAGAGCGCTCGATCTCGAGGAGGGAACCTTTCTATGGAACGATAAATCCGGTGCCGGAGCTTTTTGCTCCATATCTTACACCCACCCCTCCCCTCCTCACCCCTTGGCCACCTACTCCACCCCCTGCACAAGGGGTTGTAGTACTCGAGTTCGCCCCGAGACCCCAAGACCGAGTCAGCAATCGATAAAATAATAAAGGTGAATAAAATTTAAATTACATTCATGACCGTTGTGTGTTTGTGCGCCCCCCCCCCCCCCCCATACCCACCCCCTCGCTTGTAGAGTGTAATCGGTTTTATGGCCACACCACCCGCTGTGCGGCCATCGGGTGTGCGATCACCTAGCTCTCGAGGCAACCGGCAACCGCGACGGTGATCGCCGCCGTGTCCGTGTTTGACACTTCGTCGAGCTGTCGACGTGCGCGAATTGTGGACGCCTCAAGGCCAGCACCGCAGTGGCGTTTTGAACTAGATCTTGGACACACCGGTGACCATTTGAGAGAACACCCGATGGTGAGGGGTGGCCACGAGGACAGAAATTAACGCGCGGTGGTTCTTTACTGCTCACGCGGCACCGAAAGAAGCACCAAAGCACCCCTCCGCACCAGCACCAACTACTCGGTGGTGTCGTCGTCATTATTTGCCGAGACACTTTTTCTGCTTCTTTGGCGTTTTCTTCTTCACCCGCAGCGCGTGTGTGCTCGGTGGCCGCTCGATCCTCTCGCAAGTCCCAATCCTGGGACGCGATCGTGACGTTGCGCCATCACCGTCGCACCGTTGCCGGCGGATCGTTTCCTTTCTATTTGCAATTAATTTATGATTCCTCGGCCGCCATCACCGTCTCTACCCTCAGTGCTGCTGCTGCTTTGGCTGCTGTTGGATGGTGCGAACTGGCCTTGGCGAAGAAGAACGGTCCGGCGGCACCCCCGTCCTGGGCTGACCATTTCTCAAGTGCTCGAGTGGCAACGAGCGCGACATTTTAGGACGTTTCGGTGAAGCTTCAAGCTTCAAGGGGTTTCTTGTTTCTCACACGCATGCCGACCGTGCGTGCGTGAAAGGGGGAATTCGTGGTGGTGGCTGATGGCCACCCGATCCTCCCGATCATCAACCCCCCCCCCCCCCCCCCTCTTAGGAGTCATCTTGTGAGCGCACAGGCGCGGTGAGTGATTCATGTGCGCCACACGCGCGAAAGTGAACGTCACATGCAACCTGCAGCAGCAGCATCGGCAGCAGATGGGACCCACGGGCACGGATGAGCCTCTCGATGCTCAATATGCTGGCGTGACGCTGGCGTGGCGCTGGTGCAATTAAACGTTTTCATTATGGTCGTAAAGTGGTTGGTAGAATGGAAGATAAAGTACGCGAAGTGGTCACACGAATTGTGTGCACCAACTCACGGATCGTGGATGTGGAGCGAAGGGCTACGGATCACCCCAGCGGTGATCAGTGAGATGCGATGGTAAAGGAGGAACCGGCACCGGTGTTAATTGTTATTTCATCGCCAATCAAATCGCCCCCCTTAGCATGTGAGCATGATTTCTATCTGTTCAATGCAGGTAAATTAATTGGCTTTACACATTCGACTAATTTAGTGTTTGCTTGGAAGGGAATCCTTGTAGAATGTCTGCAAAATATGGTGCGAAAAAATGGTCTTCAGATGTTTAAATTTGATCGGAACAATAATATTCCTTTGAAAGGGACGAAAGGATATTCTTTGAAGTCATAAGAAAGAAACAATCAATTTTGATTTTTTATCAGATGCCATACCCGACCGCGAAAATCGATAAATCAAATCGCCAGGGATCTGAAATTACTTCTAGTAACCATCGCAGGAGGCTGCATTCAACGAATAAAACCCGTTTGTAAGATTGAAGCACTGCGGACCACCTAGAAATTCATAAATGGTGCTATGAGACCTTACGGCTGTTTACCAAAGGATTATTTTATTGAGCATAGAAGGAGAGTACTTCATTTGTGTGGCGGAGCTCACGGAAGTTTTTAAGAAACCTATCTTCAGAAGAAAAAATCACTCTAGTAGAGGATCATCAGCTAATCTGATTCTCCTCCAAGAAAACATCGATAACAACACTAACGGGTGTTTTGCTCATAAATTATAATCGCAATACCACATCAACGGAAAACCTGGTTGCACGAGAAAGCCCGCCCAGTGGTCTGCAGATACAATCCTAAAGATGCTCGAGCTTGAACAACCTTTATGGCGCCTTGTTCACCTCCTCAAACCAATCCATTAGTCAACGGATTTACTCACACCGAGAGCAGTGTAATGCGGAAAAAGGGTCGATAATCCCGCGTTCTTCATAAAAAAAATGACAAAACTCCCCTGTCCTAATCCACTCCATTAGACGAGACGGGTCCGGTGCGTGAACCCGGACCAGTACCAGCCTCGCCAAAGTGTTCGGGTGCGTCAGCGAACGAGGGTGAGAAACACGTACCATTAATATGAGCATTTTATGGTACAAATTATGGTCGGTGTTCTACCTTCTCTTGGGCTATTCGCACCATCTCGACCACCACATACTGGTGTCCACTGCTGGAGGGAAAGATCTCCTGTTTCGTGCCGTTCTGCCGTTCTGGGGGCCACGGGCCTCGGGCGAAGGCGGAATTTATGAGATGCCGCCACCGATGCGGCGGTCACTCGAGGAAGGAAATTAAAGTACGTTTTCGAATTAGCCTTCGCAGTACAGCGATATAGTTTACAGCCATACACCAGCGGAGCAACAGACTGCAAAACCTATGAGCGTGTTTCGCGCCAACTCATAGAGCTCTGGTCAGCCGCTCGAGTGAAATGAACGATTTCGATAAACTATTTGGCTTGGACAGTAGATTAGCTCGTTCATGGCGATTGGCTGATCCGGCTCAACCGGCCTCACCTCGGCGATGACCATGTCGATTAGACCATAAAACGAGCAAACGGGCAAACCGAGGAGCAGCCGATGTCAGAGCCATGTGATCCGCACCAGTCAGGTGTTTCTGCTGAGGGGCCAAGGGGCGCAATTACAGCAAACGTGCAATAAAGGCGCGCTAATGGGCAGTTCGGATCGGTGAGTGCGAGTTTGTGTTTCATTAGAGAAGAATGAGTGCGCGTTGAGTTTAAGGAGCCGCGAAGGAGCTTCTCAGACGACCGACGACGACAACGACAACTCGACCATGTTCGATTCATTCCATCGTCCTTCTGCCATGCCAGACATTACGTTCGCTCTTTATGAGCGACAAGTGATTGTGAATTCGTTAAGGGACGTTCCCAGTATCCACCGACGTATACGCTTTCTGCACGAGACTAGTTGCAATGCATTCATGTTTCTCCAAAATCCTCAACCCAAGACCTGATGCAATGGCTTGCAATACAATTCAATCTCTGATGGACTCAGGGACTCAATTACTCAAATCCCACCGGGATCCGCCTGATCCCAGGCGCACCATTCAAACCAAGAGCCGGTGGAGTACGTGTGCTCTGGTCTGGATTAAGATTGATCGATTGGAGGCCGGCATTGATTTTCACATCGTCTCGATACGGTCACCCACCACCGCGGGGCGGTTCGTCCTTCGGCCCAGCAGCAGCAGCAGCAGCACGATTCCCACGCCATGACCGCGGGATCCGGGAATTGTGAAACCGGAGCAAAGACGTCTCCCGTTCGCTTCCCAGGCTACAAAAACGAGTGCAAATCAAATTAGCTCATGAATTTTTCAAACTCGGGGCGGTCCCCCGAACGGTGATGCCATGACATCGCCAGGCTAACGATTCTGCTGTCCCCGGACCGGGAGAAAAGCCAGCGTTCGACGGTGGATTAGGGATGGATTTTCCCAGCACAGCTCGATAGCTTTTGCCAACATTTTACACACGCTCGCCGCATTGATATTCTGGCGAAATGACAACCACGAACGCAGACAGAGCCACGTGTCGTCACGATGATGGATGGATCCGATCTTGGCTTTTGGGGCTGCATAGCTGAATGAAGCTATCCGATCCGCGCCGGAGACTTCCGGTTGCTCTAAGCGAAAGCAACGTGTGCGCCGCCACCTGCGATTGGTTGCGATCGGCTGCGATTAAGAGATTGAGGTTAGGTTCAATACAACTGTCAAACGTGCGTACCGCCCGTACGCCCTCTTATGGACGGGTTGCGCTGCATTAGTGGCCCCCACGCGACCACTAGGAATGGGCGAAGGACGGAGCACCGTTCGTCGTCCGCGTCGTCGTCGTCGTCGTCGTCGTCGGTGCGATTGAAACGTTTCATTCCGGGAACAATACACAGTAGTTTGATGGATATCGGAACACGGTTCGGGACCAGATTTTCAATTCCCAAACAGACACACTCGTTGGCTTAAAATGGAGCGAGCGTACCACCATCTGGGGTCCCGAGGGGCTTGTTTCTCCGATATGTTGTGCAGCAACCCAGTGCAGAGGTCGCGGGCCTTGGTTCTTGAGTCGCGATATCGATCGATTCGTACGCCCGGTACGTTCGTGAACGAAGTGGATCAAACTTCAACAACTTGACCTCGCGCAACACGGCCACCGCAGAAACTCTGCCTCATGAGCACCACTAGCGCACTCGAGAGTAACGAGATTAAAGACAATGGCGGCAAATCAACAACCTTCGCGGGGCTCCAACACTTTGGTTCAGTTGCGCAAAAGAGGTCGCGCTCTGGATCGCGCGGGATTAGTTGAATCATAAAGTCCGCAATAAAATTTGAAAGGACAAACTCTCCGGTTAGTCGTAGTCTAAAATGTGCGTACTATGTTTTGATCCTGTGTAAAATATCGTAAATCTAATAACGCAAATCTAATAAGCACAACATAAAAGTATTACTATGTTTTGAGCAACTAACATACAACAACCTCCACCGAACGGTACTACTGCGCCGGTGCTTTAAAGTGGAACACACGTTCGAATGTAAGTAATGGGCGCTGGCAGTGGCCCAAAGTGGATATCCTCGTTGATAGCCTGCTTTTAAAACATCTCAATTATCATTGTAATCTACCATAAATTGACCCGCCGTAATATCAACAAGATCAGATGGAGAAAAATAAGGGAAAACACGCACCAACATTAGCGCGGGAGCAAACCGAGCTAATGTGCGGTGGAAATGACAAACGATAACAACCGCGGGGCCGCACAACCGCGTGGCCATCGACACATTCTCACCGCCCGATGCCCGTACATCATGGGCCGGAATGTTCCGTCGCCACCGTTCCGCCAGCACTTACCGGGGACCGTCGCAAAATCTTTCTCTGCGCTGCAGGCAGGCAGACAGGCAGGCAGGGCAGCCGTCATGCAAAACTGTGCCGCTCGACTACACTCCATTAGAAGCACTCGTAATGGACGCACATAAACAGGTGAACCAGTTGCTTGTTCGGTCCGGTCGATCCACGACGGCTCGGTACGGAACTCTCTCCCCCTGCTCGCCGGCCTGCGATGCGGGGACTGCGGATCATCAAACACAAGCAAATCGCCATCGGATGGGAAACAACATATCACTTTACATTTTAATTAATTCATTACGCTAACTAATGATACTCACCGACGAACGAACGAACGAACAGAACCACGGATCAGATCGCCTCGAATGTGCCGACTTTTGCTGTTCGAAGACATGCGTGAGGCTGACGGCATGCTTGCGATCTTCGGTCACTTCGAACCACACCACCATGTTCCATGTGTTTGCTCTTCGCATGTTCGCATAAACATCTCCCCGTGATAACCCTGAGCTTCCAGTGGTTTAAAAAGAGGGAGAGAACGGAAGAGGGAGGGAGAGAAAGTGAGCGCACAGTTATCGGAAAGTCATAAGCGTACCGCGTGTACGCTGCCTGCTGCACCAGATAGAGTGATTCCGAGATCAGACACAGACCGGAGGCCGGCGGACGATGACGATGCGCGTGTCACGCGGTTTTGACATTCACTTCGTACGTACGCGTTCTCCTCCAATCGCGCCAGGGACGACGAGGACGCCAGTGGGATCGAGGATATCAGTTTCACCCGTTTATAAAAGCGCCGGTTTGGCGTCATAAATCTTTTAGCGCCCGTGTGCCTTTCAGTCACGGGAGTTCCCCGAGAGGGACGCGGGCAGTTTGGTGGCAGTTGCTCTACTCTTCCGATCCGATCCGATTCGAGTCGATCCGTGCCGCTTCTTTTGCTTTTACTGGTGCGTCAGAGCTGGTGTTAAGTGCAGTGCAAGTCGCTGCCACCATTCGGTGGTTATTGAAGTGCAATTATGTCAACACAATACCCCCCTCCTTCACAAAGGGTGCGTCGTAGTGACTGTTGTAATTGACCCGTAGCGCCAATGATGTGTTGTGCGAAATTCGGAATGGACATCGGCACGCTATTCGCCTGGTACGAGGATCGAAATTGAAATTGAATCAGGGGAGCAATTGATGTAGACTACCTTTTTGGGACGTTGGTTCTCAGACGTTTATGTGATTTGTTGATTGACGACGTAAATACTTCAGAGGGAATGCTGTAAGATAGGGAATACTTTTGCAACTTCTTCCAATCGCTTTTATAATAATTGAAATGAATTAAACTTTCACAGTCTCAAGTCAGTTAATTATTACTGCAACTGCCAACAGAACTGTTCCACATGGTTGCTTTGCTTTTATAGCGATCCGCCTAGCAACCGCCAATGTGAACTAAGAATCTAAAACAATATTGAAATTTCATTGGCTTACAGTCTTGTAGTTGAATGAGGACTATAATGCTAAATAAAGAAGCAATAAAATAGTTAATTTTAAAATAAACACAACAATCTGTGGCGCATTTTCTCTACAACTCTTGTAAAAAAACACTAAGCCAACGAGTCAGTGTGCACCTCGCACACACCGAATTCCTCTTTATCTCTGTCCAAAAACATCACAACAATACACCTGTACCACACCACAGTATCTTGGGGCATCTCAGAGGCCAACAGCGCCTACCACCGCCGCTTCGGTATCCTTCCCGACGATCTCTGGCCTCATCTCGACGTGACCTTCGACTTACCACGACATTCCGGGATAGACAAGGTGTGCGCACCGGCTCTCTGTAATTCAAAAAACAAGCATCCAACCTCTCGGTACTCGGTGGCTTTCCACCCCTCTGGTTTTTTTTGTCTATCGCTCCAACGCGTCAGTCGGTGGTCGGCATTACAGCGAAACACATACGAAATTACAGACCTCGGTGCCTGGGCTCCAACCCCCGCCTCGCCCCTAGACAAAGCGAGAGTTTCCCTGGAACTCGTCTTTGTCGCGGTCCTCTGTAATTTCCGGCGGGCTTTCGGCATCTTCGCGCGCAACCAAAGATACGCCAGGGTGTCAAAACGGCCTCCTAAGCCGTGGCCGCGGTTCTTACTTTTTGCGAGCTTGTGTTTTCGCTCCCTTCTTTTTTTCTTTCTGTGCCTTTACGTTTGCGCCTTGGCACTTCAAACGATCCGCGGAGGGCTTACCGACAGAGACGGGACCGATACCGCAACTGTCGGGAGACGGTGAGCCGTAGATCTAACCCCAAACAACCTGTGCAACCGTTGCGTGCGCCGTGTTGCGTTGCCCTCTGCGGCCAATTTGAGTGATTTCAATTAGACTGCACCTCGTCTGGCTCCAGCCTCAACTGCTAGCTAACCTTGCCTTGCCTATGAACTCCTCCCAAAAACGACGCCGCACGACGACGTTCGCTAATATGCGCGTCGGCCTTTAGGGCCAGGTTTGAGGTGCTCGATTATGGAGGCGTACCGAATGGGCGCACTGAATGGGCGGCCACGGCAAAGAGGCGCGCACAGGTTCGCAAAACAGGTGTGTAATTTATTGCCGCCACCAAATTTGGCCACCACCGGTATCGTCGTCGTCGTCGTCGTCGTCGTGTAGACGAAGCTGTCTAGCGGATCCCACAGAGCATCGGTGGTCCTCCTTTCTGGGTGCGACGTTGAGGGAGTTGCATTTTTGCGCTATTTGTGATTCGTGAAATCGGCAACACCCACCCCAAGGTGGGTGATGGTGACTCCACAATTTGTAAGAAATTCAACTTTAAGGCAAAAATACTTTAAACTGACTCTTGACTTCATAAAAAAACACTATAAGACCTTTTGGTTCGCATTCCAAACTATTTTATACTAAAAAAATGCAATCAAAACCTTAATCCAATCGTCAGCAGCTACTAACAACTCACTGCGAATGGGTGAAAATCGGAATTCGGTACTTTCGAAACCACTGCAGATGATCAATCAATTCATTGCCAGGTCGCTAATGCTATGTTTCCCATCTTTTTTGGGGCACCCTCACGCTAGTTTTTTTTTTCTCGCCATTTTCCCTTGCTTCATGAAAGTGAGATTCAGCACTCCAGCCGGGTACTATCGTCTCCTACGGCGCTGACGAGCACTTGTGTAGCGGGTGCAAAGTACAGTACAGAGTAGTTGTGGAAAATTATACGTCTGGTGGTTTACGGTTTTGCTTAAACCTGCCTGCCTGTCTGCCTACCTGCAGCTGCTGATCGTTTTTAAGGGCAATATCGAGGAGGATGATGAGCAAATCAACGAACTTTGAGTGGTCGGAATTTGCTATACAAGCTTGGTTCATAAAGATTTTTACTAACCAGTGATAAAATTCGTAGGTAATAGGTTAACTTAGGTCATTTATAGTGGAAATTTGATTTGTCCTCTGTTTTATTAAAAATTATACTTAAAAGAAACACTAGACGATCTTCATCATACCAGTGTCGCAAGTGGCACGCTCTTTAGTATCCAGATTCATGATACGATTGTACCATTTTCACCAAACATTTTACTCAGAAGTTTGCTGTAATTGAGACACATTACAGAACACCATGTTGCTCGAAAATATAAACGGATACTGATCTTTACACCTTTCGGTGATTGTGACCAGTGTCAGCTGCTACACAATGTGCCAAGCCCGTATTACCTATTCCATCGATAGCAGCGAGCCCCACCTGAGAACCTGACAATGGTTGCAAAAGGTTTGATCCACGACTAGTCGCACCGCTTCTATCGTAACGTCACGATCCGCACCGCTCGGCGTGGTCCGACGACACCCTCTGGAACGATCTGGCTTTCTTCGCTTCAATCGCCCTCTTTCTCTCTTTCCCTGTCACTTCCTCAACACGTTTCGTTGGCCGATGGGCAACGCCACTTTGGCAATAAAAACATTCAAATATGCATGCATTACAGATGTAGACGACAACTTGGCAACGGCGACGACGACGACGACAAAAACAAACACAACGGTCGGCCCCACGGGAGATAAATGTGATAAAATGTTACATTCATTCGTTGTACGTGACCCAAAAGAAGGGAGGAAGAAAGGGATGGTATTGTAGAAAGGGTGGAGACCGCTGCAGTGCATCTTGGACTTGGCTGGCAAGTCTGTCCTGTCGTGACCT
Organism: Anopheles aquasalis; assembly: GCF_943734665.1. Taxonomy (NCBI): domain Eukaryota; kingdom Metazoa; phylum Arthropoda; class Insecta; order Diptera; family Culicidae; genus Anopheles; species Anopheles aquasalis. The sequence goes on along the minus strand of NC_064878.1, from coordinate 9,997,364 downwards.
GTCGTGCCATCATCCAGCCGCACTCGGACCGCCGTTGTCCAGCCGCCTGATCCCGTCAACGGCACGGCTCACGGAAGCCCACGGCACCATCTTATGTTTTTTCCTGTCTCTCCACCACCACCACCACCGCCTATCATCATCATCATCATTGCCATCATCGTGCGCCGGAGAGTTTAAGTTGGGCGCCCGGAAGACAAAACGAAAAGAAATCTTCCTCGCGACACGGCTCCAACGGCAGGCAGGAGAGAAGATCTGTGGCCACAGATCGACGCGGGTGTCACGTCACGACACAACACAACACAGCGACACAACGCCAGGGGTTTGCGCATCGCGGTGCTCATCGGAAGACGGTCCCCCCACAAGAAATATGGGTTTTTCTTCCCAGATTTTCACCGCGCCCTCCCTTTGCCGGGTGGTTTTCACTAGAGAGCGGGTGGCTGCGAGAAAGGAGAAGGTGTGTCAATTTATAGGCCATCTTGGGATCTTCTTCAATTCGCGGAGAGAAGGAGTGACGACCAGGGGGGGCAATGTACATTGTAAAGGCCACGCCGAGCACTGCAGTGTACCTGCGAGGTCCGCTAGCTGCCTGCACGTCTGCATGTTCAGTCATTTCTTCATATCAATTACTTAAATGCTCGCTACGTTGTTTTACAAATAAAATTGTGACTTTTTGCTTAAGATCTAGTACACCATGAGAAGCAATCATTGCCTGCTTGTTGAAAAATTGGGCTCAGAATCCCGTCTCGTCAAGAGTTGAATCATCTGTCCGATTTGACAGCTCACGGTGCACTTGCATCCTTCGGGAATATGCAAATTAGTTCTTCCTTCAACGCGCCACACCGTTAGGAAACGATTTCTCAACGCTGCAAACACATTTCAATCAGATTAACATAATATTATTGTCTATCGATTTGAATAATGAAAATGTATTTCCCCGGATCCCCGGGGGGGCTCTAGAGGCCACTAGGCAACAAACGGTGCTCCGAGAATACGCCGTTGAAGTTAGGAACGTTCACTTCTGGAAGGCGCTGGCAAGGCAAAGGGATGTCGCAAAGCCGAGTGCCCTATCGCTGCGCTATCTCGCCGTCGTTATACTGCCACAGCACGACGATCACGCTGCCCATTTATGCCCAACCCTGGCCCCTCCTAGCTGGCCGTCTTTTTCTTGCCAACCGACAACAAGAGGCACCGTGATCGGCCTGGTCTGGGAGGAGAAAAAAAAAGACAAATAATCTGTTCGTCGCGGCATGTAGCGACGATGCTGCCACCGTTGGCCTCAGTGGCCGTAAAGAACAATGATGGAAACAAGGCGTAGATGTCACCAGACCCTTCAGGAGGAGTCTTCGGGCCCTATCGAAGCCGCTGCCCAACGGAAGGGAAGGTTTTTTGTGCGATCGTCCGGTGTTTGATGCTCGGTGGTTTCTAGGTCGCAGCCCTAGGTACGCCCTAGGTGCTGCCACGATATACGCTACCGGACTAACGGTGATGGCGAATATTTTATGCGCTACCGATTGCTACCTGCTGATACCCGCTGGCCCTATCTGCTTGTTGCGCCTGTTTTTTTTTTTGCGACCCCACTCCATGGGGATCCGGGCACCTGTTTTGACCCTGGATCTACGGGACCTTCGTGGACCCAGAACAGGGCAAATGTTGGATTACAGATAAATACTACAGAGTCAACACCTTCACGGGCCCCCGCTGGTCAGTGGTGTTGCATCGCGGCGAAAATTTCTTCAATTATGCGCTGCCTCGGTGTCCAGAGAGTGACCAGTTGCCCCATTACCGCGTGTCCGCTGTTCCAGGAACAATTTTATGGTCCCTCCTGTTCCCACTGTCGATGAGTGCATTTCCGGAGAGCCTCATACCGGGCACCCTCCCTGGCGTAGATCGTATCTCGTGCGTACCATATAAAGGTCCCACCAAGGCAACCACAGGACCACCGGAGACGAACAAAGATCTTAGCCGTGTTGGCCAGCAAACGGTGGAATGTGGAGCGCAATTGAGGATCGCAACGGATTGACTCAATCCCTCTTTGTGCCAGGGAGAGCATCGCGACGACGGAAATCGCAAACGAACTGGTATAGGGCTTTTAGGGTCCAAATCGAGTATTGAGCTCTTTACAACCGCCACATGATGGACGCCATGGGCCGTCGAGAAGTCGTGCGTTCGACCTCTTCCGTAGGTTTACGCAACAACGGTGCGTGCAACTCCGGGATACAGATTTATGAGCTGCAGCGCACGCTCTTGGTGGAAAGTGAGATCCATATTCCATGGCATCGCTCGGTGCGCAGACCCTTCCCACCCTGAAAAACAGACATTGCGCTTGGACTGGGAACAGTTTTATTAGAAAACATCCTGTATGAGACCCTTGGCTTCACAGTGCTTATGTAGATCATAAAAGTCCATCCATCCATAATGTGATCGTGAGTCTGGTGAGGTTTTTTTTTCATATTAAGCATTATTGTACTGCTGCTTATGTTGATCATTGCAGCAGTCTAATGGTAAACAGCCAGCGGTCACGGCAGTAGAGTAAGATCAATCATCGGCAAGACACAACGTATTCTGACGTGTTTTTTGCAGCTTTTTTCCAGCAAGAGTAGTGGTTTGAAGCATTTTTTTTAGCAGCAAGCAAATTTAAACAATCTTTCAAACTCAATAAATAGCTACTAAATTATTGGGAAGTTAACCATCGGCCATTAAACCATCCCTTTTGCTAATTAACATCCTCGAGTGATCAGCACAATAAATCTAATTTATCACTATTTTAACGAGTTGCACCATCCGCAACCAGTAAGCAACTTGTCGCGCACTGTCGCCATCAAGGTACTTATCGGTTATTTGCTCCAAGCGACCACACGATCAACAGAAGATGCCGCCACTTTTCGGCCACCGAAAGCAAAAGTATTCCCTTCCCCCCAAAAGATGAGGCCTGGTGACCATTTCCTTTCGCCAAATTTTGGTTTAGCTCCAGTCAGTCCAGTCTCCCAGCTGGCCGTTTCAACGGCATCCACTCATACGCTCGCGCACACCTTTCTCTCCACCGAGCATAAATTGCGCGCGCATCATTTCGCTTTATGGACAACGATATGGTCGATCGATTAGGAGCGAGTAACAGGTCCCCAGGCAGCGCGACCAGCGATGCAACACAAAAATGCTCTTTGCATTGGTTTCGTCTTCAAAATATCAACGGACGCGGACTCTTATCGCTCACCGTTAATTCGGCATCGATCGTTAAGTCGTGGCCGTTCGAGACACATGGGGAGAATGGGGGCGGGAAAAAATGAAGCACAAGCTAAAAAAAAACATAAATATGCTCCAACAGTGCGGTGCGGTGACAATTTTACTCTTCCTCATTTTCGGCTCGAGCATCGGCGCGATGCATTCGGATTTGTTTTTTTTCTCTTCTCATTTTTTATTACTATGCTCCCAAGCTTCAAGTGGCCAATTGTACCTTTCGCCGTTGCCCAATTGGTGACCTCGCCGTGGCACGTCGCAGCTGCCGGGCTGACCCCTCGCTCACTGATCGGTGGCCATCGGTTTTTATTTTATCGTTCGCATCATTGCGCCAGAGTGCCCGGCACGGCCACTCGGGTTGGCGTAAGTTATGGGCCACTCTCAGCGCCCGGATTTTCAGTGCCTGGTAGTCCCAGTAGTACGCACGCCTGCTCAAGCGCCCAAGTGCCCATCGTGCCCGATAAGCTTTGCTGTTCTCCGGATTGCAGGGAGCTTCATCTTCGTGCGAGAGCGCGCTTCGCCACGTTTATTATTATAGTTATTACTGTTTGGATTTCTTTCGGGAGGTTTTTGGTGGCGATCGGGGATCGTGCGAGGTCAAGCGACGCTTAACTTATCGGGTGAAAGAATCAAGCGCACCGCACCAGCACGGTGAGCGGCCACCAGCAGCACTGGCCGTGTGGCCCTTGCGCAGGTGGCACAATCGGCGACTGGATTCGATTGGATTTTCATTTTACTGTCGTGTGTTTTGTGGCACAATGGGCAGAACTTTCGGGATTTTGGAGGACCGGCATTGACGTTTGAATATTTGAAGAATTTTCTTGATAAAGCCATTTCGCCATTGAGGCATTGCTGGCATCTTCAAATCCAAGAGTTTAGAGAGTGATCAATACACAATCATATCGGCGATCCTCATCTGTCGCAGTCGCTTCCACAGTCTGCATGATCTGAAGATCCCAAAAGGGGCCGCACCATCGCGTCCACACAATCTCCTGTATCGCGTATCACCTATCCGGCTCACCTTTGGCCGATGGCCGAAAAGATTAACCCTCGATTACCGCACTGATTGAGCAGCTCGCTCCGCTACTGATCACTGGCGGAGATCGGTGCAGATATTACCGGCACTTCTTTGGGGCCGTAAAATCGGCAAAAGTAATCTCGATGCTCCGGACTCTCCCCGGCTGTGGTGTGTAAAACTACGTGGGACAAATGGGCACTCACTTTACGCGTTGCCACCAGTTGCCGCCGGTTGCCGGTTGTTCCAGCTTGCTGAGATTTAGATAAATCGGTTTACTGTCGGTTTGTCCTTGGGTATTTGAAAGTTGTGTTGAGTCGAACAGCACAAGACCATTAAGAACTGCACTAGGGACTCGCAATTCTTGCTCAGCTTTACATAAAGCTGAAGCTCAAGGAAGAGAGTTGATCGTCAAAACGCTTCAACTTTAATTGAGTATCACATATTGCCCCAAATATTTCGTTGCTATGCGACGCACAGGCACTGTGTGCTAAATAATAACACCCTAAATGAATTCCAGGATTAGCGCACGTACCGACACGAAAGATCATTTCATTATTCTGTCTTCTCTCTCTCGGTTCTGTCTCCATTCCAGACCTGAAGACCACCGCCATCCGAATACGCAGTGGACTACTGAAACGACCACCTCCACCGCTCATCTCAGCACCCCATCTGCTAGCCCTAAAGCACAAAACAGAAGACCTGTAAGTATCCTGCACCGTACAGTCTGTGTGGAAGGAATGGAATCGACGAAAACAAAACACATAACCAATAACCGATTTCTGCGAGTCTTATCCCTCGTTAACGACCACGTCTTTTGGGGCTTACATGGATTCTTTCCAATCCAGTTCAATTCTCCACAGGAGTGTGTGGGGAATTATTAATAATAGGGAGATTTGCGCCTGGGAATTCGATTGACGGAATCGCGGCTTTTCATTCGTATTCATATTCCAGATACTTTTCCCTCACCAACAACAACAACAACAACAGTATAGAGGATGACGCTTCCGATTATGCCACCGATTTGGCCCCAAGTGGAACCGCGGGGAATGTGTCTCCTTCGGCCTTCTCACCCACTCACGCACACCTTCTCACGACACTCTGTGGGGCAGCGATGGCCACCGGGGGAGCCGCCACCGAAGCGAAACCGAAGCACAACAGCAACGGTGGTGGAGGCGCCTCGAAGCCGGGGTTGGCGTCACCGGGTGCTGTGGCCCTGATTCCGGCCGACAACAACAACAGTATCGGTGTAAGGAACAACAACAACTATCCGAGTGATGAAAGCGACGAAACGAAACCGAACCCTACCTTCCGGGAACCGTATCCTCTCTACGGTGGTCCTCCTCACCAGCACCAGCAGTCGGAACATAAGGCCGCCGCCCTCCAGCAGCTCCATCGCCATTCGCAACTATTTCCGGCACAGTTTGCGGCAGCTGCAGCCGCCGCTGCTGCCTTCTCCGTACACCAGCACCACCACCACCAGCAACACAAGGACGAGTTGTTGGCCGGAGGACGAAGCCACTCACCGTTGTCGCTGCTCGATCAGCGCCGGTTGCAGGAGCAGCTACAGCAACTGTCCGCGGTTGGGTCACCGTCGGTGTCGAAGCTACTGCCCGGATTGCCGGGTCAACTCGCTGCCTCGATCGCATCGATCGCTTCCAGTTTGCCGAAGATCCACCCGCTGAGTGAAACGGCGACGGCCGCATTCCAGCGGCTACTGGAACAGCAACCGGCGGTGGCCGCAGCCGCACCCAATCCACCGCCAGCCAACAGTAGCGCCTCGGGATTGTTTCCGCGGCCCCGCAACAGTGCCGGACCGAGCCCGGATCGTTACACCGGCAAGCTGACCGATCTGCGGCATCGCACGTCAAACGGGAACGGTGGCGGTGGCGGTGGCGCTTCGGAAACCTCGGAACTTGCAAGCTCGGAACTACCATCGACGGGGAAGCGTCGTGGCGAGGGGGGCAACGGTACAACTGGGAGTAGTAGAAGTAGTAACAGCAGCAGCAACAGCAGCAGTCATCATCCTCGCCATCATCATCTTCAATTTTCGCCAACATCACCACCGTCGTCCCTACTTGGTTTTAGTAGCGGCGCTGACCATCCCCATCACCATCATCATCACCATGCATCGGGATCGATGTCGTTGAAGGGGCTGGCGAAGAACCGCAAGATCCATCGCTGCGATGCGACCGGATGTGATAAGATGTACACCAAGAGTTCGCACCTTAAAGCGCACAAACGAACGCACACCGGTGAGTAATCTGGCTGACCAGGCCCGGCATTCCCACTCTTTGACTTGCTTCTAATCCACTGCTGCTTTTCTTTCCTTCCGTTCGTTCCGGTGCAGGTGAGAAACCGTACATCTGCACCTGGGAGGGCTGCGTATGGCGGTTCGCACGCTCGGACGAGCTGACCCGTCACTACCGGAAGCACACGGGGCTTAAACCGTTCCGCTGTAAGCTGTGTACGCGCTGCTTCAGCCGATCGGATCATCTGTCGCTGCACATGAAACGCCATTGACGACGATCGGAACCCCTGGAACGCCCCGCCGAATCTGTTCTTATGATAAAAACCCCCTCCATCCCACCCCACTTCCCCTGTTCTTTTGAGCTGCGAACGTGAAGGCCCTAGTGTGTCGTCCACGCACACGGTGCGGCCACTGGCTGCGGGCTGAGGCCGAACACACAAAACATTAGCCAGTAATAGTAGGCCAACAAAAGGAGATGCCAGCAACTATCAATGAATCTCAATTACAATTGTACTACAGGTTAAGTTAAGTTTGCTGCTAGTTGGTTTGTTAATGTTCTCTCTCTGTTTTTTTTTTTTTTCTGTACTCTGCTCCTCTCCGCTTCTCTTACTCAGACACCAGAGAGCACCAGAGTCCTTTTCATTCATTCTGAATACGTGGCAGAGTTAAGAAAATTGTGAAAATGTGCATTTCGATTCCAGGGCAGCCGTAGCTTACTCTTTTGATTTCGGTATTGTTTTCATAAATTTTAGAACCTTTTTTCTCTCTCTCTCACACTTTCTCTCTCTCTCTACTTTTCTATCCAGTAAGGGAAGTACACGCTAAACCTTGCCAGCCTTTTTATCGATAGTTGAAACCCATAAT
>NC_064878.1:9952500-9970000 GCF_943734665.1 Anopheles aquasalis | reverse complement strand
GGTGGACTTTTTAAATATGAGACGACGCCAGGTGATCCATCGTCCGGTCGCCCGGTCTTTATGTAACGACGATAGGAGCTGCTGCTTTATGTACTTCGACGCCCCTATATGTTACCTTATACTAGTGGAAGCCCCCTAAATCCGCTCCATGCTACTGGTTGTGGTAGTTTGCGAAATGAAATACTATAACGCGCGGACACAGACACTGCGTCAGCAGTCGGGACGGTCGGGACTTTTTGGCGTCTTCTCGATGAAATTGGATCCGATCCAAAATGTTCGCCTTCTCGTGGCCGAATACACACGGGTGAGCGGTGAGTCACTCCGAGTCCATCCTGTACATTCTGTTTAGTAGCGTTTTCTTCGTTTTTACCGCGATGTTAAGCAGACATGTTAGCGGAAAGCAAACATTGCTTTTTGAAGAAAGCAAACCTGACAATCAACGTGTTCTCCGTTAGTACATATGACGGATGAATATCATATTTCCCATTAGATCTGTAGCATTAACTGTTAATATATTATTCTCCTGTAAACTTGTGACCAACATACGCTGCTGACGATATTTGAAAAAATATAAAAAAAGGAATCGCGTCAATCAATGTTGGACCGATTGTATAACAGATAGCTCTTACTTAATAATACTAATAGTAATCTATTCTATGCATTGATTATGATTGTTTGTACCACCTATCGAGGGCATTCACCTCGCAATTGCACTGGTGTATTGATTTACGAACCGCAAAAGGTGCGATCACCCTCCACCCAGGAGGCAACAAACATCCTAATGCACTCCCACCATCGCAGCCACAGCATGTTCCGTGCGTGACCACCGTAAACTCATCGCTCCTTCAACTCCCGGCTCCAAAGCTCAATGACAGGGAATGCCGCAGGTACAATGCCTTCTCCCTCTGGCGATCGTGGAAAGGGGTGGTTGGATTTTCAAGGTTATATGACCGAACCGAACGCCATCCTGGCGCCCCTCGAACATCAGCTGTGAAGCCCGAGAATCATATGTAAATGTGATGGTATCGGCCTCGTAGCGGTTCCAACTGAACACTTTGCTTTGCCCGCGCGTCTTTGCTCTACTTCCAGTGAAACCACTGAGGTGTGGTGACTCATCACAGGGCCACACCGGCGGTGTGGTTCAGGTGCTATCAGGAGAGTCCTTCATTCGGGTCGATTACTATTGGTGCCCTTTTTTGTTCTTCCCGTTGACCAAGCGCATTCCAATCTTGGCTGTTCGTGTTTTATATGTAAAAAAAAAAGAAAAGAAAACGGTCCTCCCCTCTTTGTCCCCGGCCATCGAAGCAAATTCATTGCTTGCTGGGACGAAAAATCAATATTATTTTTCCCACATTTTCCACTCAACCATTTCCCCAATCGAATTGGCCAATGGCCAACAACGGAGGAGCAGCGAGAGATTATCCGCTCAGCATGTTTTTATGTTTTGGATTTTGCTCCCAAAACGAAGTCTCGCTCGTGAGGATACAGTTCGAGAGAATCGCTTTTCTCTCATTGGACACCACTTTGTCGACTCCTTTAACATTCTTCATTTTTCTGAACGCTCTTTGTCTCTCTTTTGCATTATCCGCTCTTTTGCAGTTTGTCCCTTCAAACAACTCTATTGAAGTGACTCCCCTGCTTTTCCCTGTATGGTGCTTGTGTTTGCATGTGTTTTTGTTTCTTTTGGCACGATTGTTGGCGAAATTGATGGGGTGTACGACAATGCAGATAAGCCCACCGTGGGCCATTAACATATGGCTAGTGGAAGAGGCACATTAAACCACGTTGCTGCCACACAAAACACATCTCCTGTGCACGATATCACTGTATTCATGTCCCTTTTTTGATCGCTAATTTCACAACTTACAGTGTACAGGGATATCCTTTATCTTTTAATACTTTCACCGAAATATTAACGTTCCATCCTCTGTAGAGCGACGATAGTTGCAAAAGGATTTGTTCCTGTAATATGTGTGCACAGTTAGCGAACTTTTTCCCAAAAAATTCACAATTCAACAGTCGCTTGCAGGCGAGTTAGGAGTTGTGGAAAACTACGAGCTACCACTCGTCAGTTCCATATTCCCATATAGTATTTTCAGTTCACTCTCAGTACAGTACCACATCACAATCTTCTCTCTCGCTAGCACAGTCCACCGACCAACTGTTTCTCTCAGTTATGTTCTCAGTTTCTCGCGGCACAACGGATATCCTTTTGCCTGCGCCCTGCTTGGTGGAGGCTCTGAACGATGAATCATCTCTGCTCTGCGCTGGAACCACTCCCGCAAGAAAGAAAGAGAGAGAGGGACAGAGAGAATCGCATCGCAAAAAGTATCCCAATCCAGCACACTTCTCGTTCACAAAATGGCGCTGGCCGAATTGGCACTATTTTTCTTTCACACATTTTTGGAAACTCCTGCCAATCATTTGATATGTTAATTAACCAAAAGAAATTGCTCAAGTGCACACACTTACACGACACAGTCAAATGTCCTTGGTCAACGATTCACAAACACTGCTAGGGGTGGTTCATAAAATTCCTTCTTTTTTGCTCCAAAAAGGCTTACAAAATATCATCGCTATTATCAAGGGATTTCCTCATGGGAGACAACCAGCGAACACAAAAAACCACCCGATTGACACCCCCAGCCACGGCCAGCACGCACTAATGCCACCATCATCGGACATGACCTTTCGTATGTGCCACCGCGTAATCGATCGACCGAACCACGAGATGAAACGAAGTCGTGACCTCGAAAGCAGCGACAAGCACTGAAGCATCGCAGCAGCCCAACCCTCTCACGATGGAAAATTTCACCATTTTTTTTTCTTTATTTGCGCAGAAATAGAACACTTACAACGGGAAAAGCTGCAGCTGTACAAAAGCTCAATCTGGTCGACACAACAGCCACAGCAACAACACCACCACCACAGCTATAATTGCCACTGAAATTAATCCGCTTTTCCTCACGTGTTACAGAGTGTGATGAAAAATTAATTTCCTTCGGTATTTGATATTCCTCTTCACCGCACGCACACACTCGCACAGACCACCACCGCGTGTACGGGGACACCAAACACACCCGTAAACCAGTTGGTGTTGTTGTTTGGTGATTGAGAAAACAACACTTTAATTTTCACGGATTAATTTCGTTTTATATTCCCCTTCTGACTCCACTACTGGCACAGTGCCACCGATGGACAACTCTCCACTCAACTTCGGCGTTGGTTTTTGCGTTCCCGTTCGGATCCCGTTTCAATCCATGTTGGAAGAAGGCTCGCTTGGAACTGGCGAGCGAGGCGCAAACGAGAAAATCCTCAATCTTTCTCCAACCAGACCACAGCTAGAAGTGTGTGAGGAATTTCCACACAGAAAAACGAGAGAGAAACTACAGAGAGAGTTTGTACATTTGGAGAGGGAGAAAATGAAAATGGAAAAACCACGGAACGAGCCACCGAGTGATGGCATCCGTTTGAAGAGTCCTTTTGCTGAGATAAGCGCAGAGAAGGATGGTCGATTCGCTCAGCAAGGACACAGCTGGTCTCTCTCACGCTCTCTTTGCTATCAACGATCATTTGTGGCCAGCATTTTCCAAAATATAAACCACAAGAGAGAGAGAGAGAGAGAGAGAGAGAGAGAAAGGAATGGAATGATACCCTCGGTGAGACTGTGATGTTCCTTCCATCCTGTGCGAGTCATGCGCACTGGCCACCAAGGCACATCGACTACTCCCCCCAACCCCTTCTTTCAGAAATTCTCCCCCTCGTTATCGATTCCACTGCACAACGCATCGTTATGTGCCGAGAAAAGCGTGCAGCAAGGGCTCGAGAGAGAGAGAGAGAGAGCGGGCGCGCGCGGGCATTCCAACACCGTTGGCACTCCACAAAATGTTTGGAAAACGCGTTTTCCGTGTTTCCACAGCTATGAATGTGATGCCACCTTGCCTCCGCCCTTCTCGATATGCTGCGGTTAACGCTACGAAAGACTCGAAAGACGTCACAGCGTGCAGAGTGCGTTGTGCATACGATGCACACGACGATGAACCGGGGAATCCACGTCGGGGGGCCACGAAAATGGGTTCCTGGTGGTGTCCTTATGGCGCCTCCTGTCGGAATAGGCGGCAGGTGCTGCTTTGTGCGCGCGCACTGGCCACCATCAGCAGGTATGATGGCATGGGGTCTCTGTGCCTTTAGCAAACGAAGGCGCACCAACTTATATTTACAACCAAAGCCTTCTAGATTGACAGCATCCGCTCTATTGGGGCTTGGTGATCGACACTTTGGTACACAGCTGGCCGCAGCTGGCAGGTTGAAGGGAAATCTCGCATGTTATGCAGCGATAGAGTATGTACACTGATAGCCTATATCAGAACCTATAGGAACAAAATTATGTTGTAAAATCCGAGAATCAGATTCCAAACCGGGCGCCAAAGCATAAGCACTCTAACACTATTATATGTTATTCGATATCATTAAAAAACATTGACGTAAAGTTCAGCAACTGTTTGTACACCCATAAGTACTGAAACACAACACTGTTCATCCAAAAAACTCTCTAAATCGATTAGTTTCCATCGCAAAGACGTAAAATGCACAGAGCAACGGAGCGACAGAGCGAAAAAACACCATCTCGCCGTACGAGCTAAATTGAAATCGATCGATCATATTGATTGCCTAATGTTCATCAGGAATTCCAGCAATCTTCTCGTGCAATTGCGCTTCCATTTTCCCTCGAGAGAGAGAGATAGAGGCGGGAGCTGATCAACATTTCAGCGCCTGGCCACCAAAACAAAACAACGAAAAATGGATTACCGATCATCAGAAGAAATTGAAGAAGTTCCAAAACCCAATTTTATCGTGACGATGAATCATGGTTTTCAAATTCATTCCCCTACGGACGGTCGTTGATATGAGGTCTCTCGGCCTCGGTGGTTCAAGTTTCTTGCCTTGCGGGTTGCCGGGGCATCACGAAACGAGTGAAACGAGTTCTCCCGTTTAGTATCGTATCTCTTTGTGTTGACTGAACTTACAAAATTCAATTGTTACACTGTTTCAAACCCCTGATGGGCCGGTTCAAAACCTTAAAACATTCTGGGAATAGCGCACTGATACCTGACAGCTGCCTACTCGATCGATCTGACGTCAACTTGTATATTTTCAGTTTTTATCCTCCTTTTTCTAGTGCCTGACAAATGATACGCAAAGGTATCATAAGGACGAAATTTAATTGTTTTATGAGGAGTAGAAAATACATCAGCACCCCGAATGGTTTTGCCTAAATTTATGGATCTTTTCCGTAGGCTGCCGGGCAATATCGGTAGCCTTCCAGGAATAGGAAAGCCAAATTCTTCCCGAAATAAAAAGCAATGCCCGGGAGGGTTTATATACGAAAAAAAAACCCCATCACCATCGACCTTTTGGCTTGAGAAGAGCCATCTTCACGCACAACTCTGTTTCTTCCATTCAATTACACCCCCCAGGCCCCGCTCGAGCTCACTCTTTCTCCCTTATACAGTCTCTCTATCTCTCTCTTTATGGGTCTGAGGCCATAAGCCTCCTCTTATGGAGCAAATTTGGACTGCCTCGCGGTTTTTGCTATCTCGCCGGCGAACAGCAATGCGTCCTTCTTGGAAATACCAAAGGATACGGAGGACATTCATCGTCACCAAGCTCCAGTGAAGCTGAAGTGTCTGAAGCGTAACGAGTTTTGAAGCGAGCGCAAGCAAACATGAACCCGCTCGCTCTCTCTTTCTCTCTCGGTCGGTCTTTGGCTGCTGGAACTTTCCAGTGCGTTTTCTGGTTGACGATGAAGCCGCAGCCACCGCCATTGGGATGGCAAGGCTGAAATATGCCCGTTACGCTGTCTGAAGACTCGCCCTCCCTATATCTCGAGGAGGTGTAGGTGGCAGTATAAATGTTGCCAACATATTGGAACGCACGGTGCCAACGTGCGCTGAAGCTTTTCCCAGTCTCGCTGTGTTTGTGATGAGCTTCTATTTTTAGCCAGCAACGGCAAAGACCGCAGCCATCTTCCTGCCCTGCAAGTGTCCAACAGCTAGCTGATCTTTTGTGGAAACTCAAGTCCTTGTCCTTATCTGAGGCTCTTTGTCGTCTCAACAATAACAACGATAGCTTTCCGATGGGTTTCCTACCCTAGCTGTGGAAACAATACTTGAAATTATGCAAACCAAAGTTAAGCATAAGCTAGACGCAGGGGCGATAGCGATAATTTGAGCTTTGCTATGCTCATTACGCCGGGCGTACGCCTGGCTGGAGGATGACCGTAATCACATTCGCACAATTGCGGTTCATTGTGATCCCACCAGCTAAAACTGCGTCACGGCGGCTGACGTAACGAGCGGGTATCGATCTGTCTCCCACACTCCAATCAGCCCGCATTCCACCCCTTTTTCTGCACCGTTCGCGTCCGTCACTTCGCTACTCTCGCTAGAGAGCAAAAGCATCATCTCGCAGACATAAGATAATCTGCACTGCATGTTGCAAATAACTTACCGTGACATCTAACCAAAGGGCTGGAGGAGGGTTAGGGCAACATATGGCTTGCCTTGAACTCTCCACCGTCGTCGAAGCCAACCTACAAACCGTTCGGTTTCCTAGAAAGAATCTTGACCGCAAATTCCCGAACGCGTAAATAAAGCTCCTCGGAACCCAACTTCCGAAGTCAATTAACTGCAAATTACCTTAACGCTCTCGATGGGACACCACTCTTAGACTCCAGGAAACTGTGGAACAAAATTCAGCGCCATTGCTTTCCTCGCGGCCACGGTTTAATTATGTTTCTGTCACTTTCCGGCACTTCGGCACCGGATTGGCAATCATTATCGCTGCCACACAGCCGACTGGGATGGCATGAATTGCGTCAGCCAATCCACTCCCTTCCAGGCACGAGAAAAATCGTTTAAAATCATGTAACCGTAGGCATTGGAAGAGTAGCCGTCCGTGATTTGATTGTTAGCAAAGTAGCCTACGGCTCAGAAAACGCAAAGAAGGCTTCCGAGGACGACGAGTTCATGTGAATTCTTCACTCTAGAGGGTTTTGGGCCCAAAAAATAGAACTATTTAAAACACAGAATACGAACACAAACCCACGAATAATTTTGGAAGCTCCACCAAACGCAGCCACGTGTACCGACGGATCGAAACCACGCTCCCACACTCCGGTAAAGTCTGTTGAACCACCTTTTTAAGGTTAGTGGTTTTAACCTTTAAATTATCGACCAAGGTCCCCGGGCAGGCTGGTACATCACGATCACACCATCGCACGTGCGTTCTGGCCGGGCGCGCGAGGAGGCCCACCACACCACAGTCCGTTGCCGATGGAAAATCGAACAACAAATCACTAGGCCCTGGGGGTGGCCGCTACGGCGTGGCACAACGTGGAGTGATAATGGTGATAACACTGCAGGAGACGACGGCTACCAATTTGAAAAGCAAGCAAAAGGCAAGAAGAAAACTCCTGACAGATAACTGAAATTTATGGTCTTCAATTTACCACCGATCGGTCGGTCGGTCGGTCGGTGTAGTGTTCGTTGGTTGTAGCAATTTGTGCTGACGTCCTGTTCCTATTCCTGAAGCTACTCAAGTGGTATCCGTGGTGGTGGTGCTGCTGTTGTCGCTTTGTCCTTTTGCCAGTGTGGATGAAAGGATAGCATGGCCAGCACGACGGTGGCCATCTTGCGTGACATCCTCCTACGTTGGTGTGTCCGTGTTCGATCGAACTTTGAATGTCCGTGAAGTTTTACCTCCTACATTGCTTGAAGAAGGTAAGCATCCACCCGGAGAGGGTTGGTAGACAATTTACTTGGTGTATTATCAACAATTAAGCACAGTGTCTGCTCTTTCTCTCGCCATCCTGTCAGGCGAGCCAACATTTCATCTCGAATAACGTGAAGAGAAGCTTTTACCATCGACTCTACATCAGGTGCTCCATCAGGCATCAGGCTTCATCACTAATGGAAAGCAGAAAAATACTCACTCCTTCGAATGCGCACGATGCGGCGAGACAAAACGCAACGAGGGTAACGGACACCGACAAAATGGCTCCAACCAATGGTGCGTCATACTCTCATACTCATTCCATCGGCGTCTACCACAACCAGACCGAGAAGAACCACTAGCTTCTTCCCAGGAGCTAAAAAAAAAAAGGAAGGTCTTTCGCTCCCAGACAACCAGATTTGCTCTGCACCATTTCCGGAACGGCACAAAGCGGTGAAATTGCGAAATCGTCGTAACAGCGCGCCACAAAGAGCGTGGCGATTTGCGTGGTCGGAATCGAAGATTTCGAGCGTTCCACGATTCTTGCTCCGATTCCGTGGTTTCGTCTTGGTGTGTATCCCAACCATGGCACGTTTGCCGGTGTTATCAGCGTTAGGTGGGTAACGGTTTAATTAAAATTGAATTATTTATTTCAATCTCGATCGCCCTGGCCGCCTGACAATGCCAGAACCGACAGGTAAGCACGCACAGGACGGATCGTCCGGTGCGTCCGTTCGGTGTGTTGCGTACACCGGCTTCACAGCGCAACTCTGACGTAGTGGATTGATAATGGCAGTAAACGGATTATCTTACAATTTCGCTCAGAGCTCCAAACGTGTCAATTAATGTTTGCGCCTCCACTGACACGCTAGCGAAGCGATCATCCGGGGCTAGCAGGATAAATTAAGAGCGTAACTTAGCTAATTGAGCTTGATATGGATTTTTTCTTCCTATCGGAAAATGAGCCTCTTTCCGGAATATTGCTTACGATAAACTTTAAAAACTGTATCAACCTGATGCTACGCGCTAGCTGCTATAATGCTACCATTAAGCTAGATTATGTAGCTACGAGAGAGATACTTAAAAACAACATTTTCCATAAGCACACACCCAATCAAATGGCCAGGATTACGAGAGACAACATTTTACATATCATAATTGCTCGTCGCACCACTTAATGGGCACAGGGTGTGTTGCCCTACCATTAGAGACCACCGTCACGATTGAGCAATACAATCAGGCACTCTCTCACTCTCTCTCTCTCTCACGAGACGCTTACCAGTAACGGCCATTGGGTGAGATTAAATTCAAATATTTCAATTTTCTACGAGCCCCCGTGAGCGCCGCCCTACAGGGTGTACCATAAAAAAATGCAAAAATCTTTTTTTGAAGTTTAAAGCCATTTTTTTATATTTTCTACTGTTTCAAAGTATTTCATTCGCTCTATATTTCTTTGTTTATCAAAAACAAACAAAATGAGTGGGTTTGTCGGCCTGTTTTCTCAATTAATTTCTCCAAGCGGATACGAATTCGAGAACACTCTCTGTAACATAAGTGTCCAACTTAGAAGACCAGGCTTTGATGATAAACGATTTCAGCGAACCAACCGTGTATGGTGTTATGGTTCACAGGTCTTAGGTCGAACAAATGCCCATATTGAATAGCCCAACCGATTTAATTCTGGACCGCTTGGAGGGCATAAATCATTCGACCAAAAATTCATGTTTTCCTTCAACCATGTTTCAGACCGTTAAGACGTATCGCAGGGGCCTCCATCTTGCTGAAACTCAACATTTTCTGGTGTTTTGAAGTTTGCTTTAATCCATGCTAAAACGTGTTCCTTCAAAAAAGTGATATAAACATCAATATTCATTTTAGTATTGGATTTTATGAAAACTGGTGCCATTTTCAAACTATGTTTTATCCTGTCTAAAGATGTTTTATCCTTTCAACTATTAAATTACGCTTCACCCTAGCTCTAGAGATTGCTTTTAGGTCATATTTGGCCAACCGATGCAGGCAGGATCTTGAGATATTCGTCTCTTATGCAAGCTTTCATATGGATTGCACTGGATTTCGCTAACTTTTGCTCTGACGGATCCTACCACTTTTTCAGTGCGCTCAGATCGTTGCCGATCACTAACGTGTTTCCTAGGCCTTGGCCCTTCATGAATAGAACGTTTAATCCTGTAAACAATGCCAAGATTACATCTGAGGACTGCTGTTATATCTATGAGATTTCTCTTGGGCGCGAAGCAAACTCGACACTGTCGCCTTTGAATACATTTTTCCGGACAGACATCTTTTGCACGGGTACTTATTATACATCATTTGATAGATCAGACTCACACGAACACAACGATACCCCATAATGCCATATTGCTGTTGAAAAAATACTCAAAACAGAGCAATGAAAGCATTTGCATTTTTTTATGGTACACCCTGTATACACCAGTGCAAAAAAGGGACCGAACAGCCCCAGGAATCGTACAATGGTGTCCTTTTTTCCATTCACTCCTGCGGACCTCTAATGCTCTAGCACTCTCCGATACAGTCCACACCCCCACAGCAGCGAGAAGAAACCAAGGTCCTGCTCTTACTGAATAAAATATAATCTTTATTTATACGCCAGGTCTTTCCGGTCACCCCGGACCCCGGAAGCCAGATCACGAAGTCTTCGGGGTGTCACCCAAGCAGCACAGCAGATGCGAAGTTGGGCGCACCTCGGTACGTTATAAATATTGTAGCAGGTACCTACACAGTCTCAGGCCCCATCATCATTCTACACGAGTCTCCTTCGCCCACAGAGCAAACTCCACCGGGGAGCTGGAGCTTCAAAACGAGCCTACAAATTGAAACCCTACACCGACCGACCACGGTGTCGAGTCCCACGTGAACGGGGAAGGGCACATTTTAAGGTGTCGCGTCCTCATTGCAGCCACCGTTAATTTACTGGTATACGAAGCTGTTTAAGGCCTAGTGGAGGGAGGGATCACCTTACCAGCATTCTACTCACGTTCTATCGTCTTAATTGTGGATAAGGTATTATCTTCCCCCGCAGGCAACCCACCGAGTAAAGGTAAGCACCATTTCTTCGGAACGCTCCAAGTGCTACCACCAGACGCAGCACGCAGCACAGAATTGCCACCAGATTCGCGACGATCCATAAAAACTCGCTCATTAATCATTCTTCAGACAAGGTTGCGACAACGTTTACGATGCGCTGTCGCAGCTCGAGGCTTGATCTTGGCGACTGGCGGGAGAGCCTTTCGTCCTCGAGTTCTGCAGCGATTTTCGGTCCGGTAGGATGGAATGTAAATAAACGTTCCTTCAAACCCTCCGGCAGCCGGATGTCCTGGGGCAAGGGAGGCTAATGGTATAAAAGCTCATCGCCACACAATCACCATGCAGTGTTGGCAGCATTGGTGCCGGAAGGGGAAGCTGCATGGCGCACACACCTTGATGACCTCGTTTTAATTTGATGACGGTTTCATAAAAGTAACGAAAGCACTTCCCGCTGTACGGGATGAGCGTTGTTCGCTTTTAGCGCACTTGAGTAGTCGAAGGATTAAATATTGACCGGCGTTTAATGCATTCAACCATTTGCCAGCTTAGCACTTAGGAACTTATTGGACGGAAGCAGAAACTGCATCAATTATTGAACGGTATTGTTTTTCGATTGTATGCTTTTTGTCAGAATATGGCTTCGGGGAAATTTCTTTCACCAGGAACTTCCAATTTGAAGCGATGATTCACATCTTCTGTTGAGACTATTCTGTTAAGCTTTTTTACCAAATTGAATTCGATTCTTGTTCGCTTTACACTCAATGTTACTACATTGTCAGGGGTAGCTCCAGTTGCTAGTGTTTCGAGTTTTAGCACGCAAGCAACTAATGCAAAAAGGTCTAGGTGGTCTTTAGATAAATGTTCAACAATCATAATGGGTTCATAAAAATATGCTATTCACTTTCATGAAGGGAAAACTTGATAAAAAAATGATGAAAAGACGTCGGACAGAGAAAGTAATGATTGGATTCTTTTTTTTTTTCTACCAACTTTTTTGCTAAGCCGATCAGCATAGACTATTTCTCACTAGTAGCACATACGACAACCATTAAAAATACCATTTTAGTCACCATTTTCCAACATAAAAACCTTTTTGGTAGTCTTACACTATCAGAAACAATTTGTATTTACCGAGACAAACAGAAATTTGCTTGATAAAATGAAAAGATATGAGAAGCAATAATCAAAGTTTTGAATAGGAAAAAAATCCTACAGTACCGTTGAAAATTAAGTGTTTGTTCCACACAAAAAAAACAAGTTTTAGTATCAGATTCACAATCTGCGAACCACCCAATCAGCATCAGAAAGCAAACAAACCATCCCCAGCAAACGCGGCGGAGTTATTGTGAAAACAATCAGCGAAAATCGTTTTATACTCCATTTCCCGCTCGATTACTATCCTAATCCCAGCCTCTACCTTCCCTCTCCCGGACAGTCCATTACTCACATAATCAGCATTTAGCCCCGGTTAAGGTCCCTGTTTGCACTAACTTTTAGGGGGAAATCACGGCCCCTTCACGTTACACGCTTTCAAATTTTCGGTTTTCCCCCAAATCCCCTCGGAAAGCATACACCGCCGGATCGTAAACATACACATATCCAGTTCACTGTTCACCGGTGGCCAGCAAGAGAGAGAGAGAGTGGATCAACAGAGAAAATTGCTGAAATAAACCCCGACAAAAGCACACATCCGTGTGGACCCGTGTGGCCCCCGCGGTGGTGGCTTTGCATGGTTCGTTTGCTGTTTGGTGAGGACACGGGCCGTTTGAGCGGGGTTGTCGCTCGTTCTGATTAAATCTTTCGGCCTCTCGCTCGCAGCGCCTGGTGTCCCCTTGCGGCCATCGATCGCTGGTGTAACGCTTATATTGCGGCCCGCGCCGGCATGTAAAAGACAAGCGGAAACCGTTACAATCCCAATGGTGGCCCGGATTGGAAATTCGATTTCCAATCGACATCTGCCCGGTGTTCTCTGGGGGGGGGGGTGGAGACGTATTCTTTACGCTCTGGAACTGCTGCTGGTTTCTGCTGGAACTCGAACAAACAACGTAACGAAACGGATTGGCGCCGTGCGCTATTGGGAGTTTTGCTGCCGCAGCAAAACTACTCAACTCTTTATGCGGTCCTTCCGTGTACCTGGGGCCGGGTGAGAAGAAGAAAGATAGAGGGCCGGATCTGATAACAAAAAACTTTTTTTCCCCAAACAAACCCCCACCTGGTGGTGGGCTTTTCGCGGTCTCGACGCGGCTACCGTCGCCTGGATGCGCCATCAGCGAATGCGACGTTCGGTTATGGCCGGTAAGTTAAGAGACCAGCAGCAGTAGCAGCAGCAGCACGGACGTACACCGAGCAATGGGTTAACGAAATAACAAGACTTTTTGTGTTTTTATGCCCCAGGATCCTCACCGTACGCCGTGGCGGCATGTATTCGAACGGACAATTCCCCATTGGAGGGGGGCTAGCAGCAGCACCAGTAGGACACGTGCGGCTCGTGTAGGTCGCGTGACGCCTCGTATCCGTTCTGCACACGAGACACCGTGGACGCCACATACAGCTGCGACCCGACTAGCAGTAGTGGCTAACCAGTACCAGCACAAGAGAAGAACAGGAACCGGAGGAACCGATAGGAAGAGCACGACGAGAGGAGCTTGGGCACGCGCACCCAGCTCGAGATGCCGTGGAAAAGCGAAAATTTTCCGCCGAGAAGCGAGAAGCGAAGGAAAAATAAACGAAACAAACGAAAGGAATGGAATGGCGTCGGGTGGAGTGCTCCCGGGCTCCATTGGATCCATTTTCCCGATCTTCACGTCGGTGTCGTTTCCTGCTCCTAACGCTGGACTGCTCTAGCATCGAATGGAAGATGAGCAACGCCATTGCACGCGATGTGTCTCCCAGGAGGAAACTTCCGGGGTTTTTAGTGCCATGGCAGCGATGGCAGTGGCCCTACGGTTTGCCACTGGCCACTCATGGCGCATGATGGGGCGCGCGCGCGCGCGCAAGGCATAAACTAGAAGCACACGGAACACCAGCGGGCGGCCGTGATGTTCTGCATCTTCCTTGGAACACTTGTCACGGATCCAAGTTGTGGAGGGGGTATGGACTGTTGGCACTAAAGCTCATCGGGTTGACGGTGAAGTAGCGATCCGGGCGGACATTCGAGAAAACAAAGCGAAGCGAGCGTTGTTCGATGCTTATCCGATCTTTTGAAAGTTCAGTTCTTGCGAGGACCTCTTTCGTTTCATCGTAATTTCATTTAATTTCTTTCTGTTTGGTTCCCATTTTCAGTTCCAGCCATCAATCCTGGGAAAGTGATTGTCATGGTTGTCTGTTATTGAACTGCCAAGATTTATTCGTAAACGGAATCCGTTCGAGACGACATAATTCAAATTCGTAACCGGGTGTAATATGCCTTCCACTCAGCATAATCGATTGCGAGACGTGTTCCAACGGTTTGCTCCATCCCGTAGCATTTATCATGCCACGTAAACCACCGGCATCAACTGAACGGTGGTGCTGTGTAACGAGTTACGACAAGCAAGTAGAGAAATGGCACCTGCCACACCGCACACAACGGGTAACGATCATCTGAGAATCCTTCGTTAACCGCAAAGGACGCGTGTCCTGGAACCGGAATGGTGGGGAATGGTGAATGGTGGTAAACTTCTTTCAAGGCTTTCACCAGTTCCCATTTCTCTGCTCTAACTACTTACTATCATTCACAATGTACCCTATGTAGAACCTCAAGCTTGCGGTTTGTCCTGACAGCGCAAAAGACACCACCACGAGGAAGACAGCCAGAGAGAGAGAGAGAGAGAGAGAGAGAGAGAGAGAGAGAGAGAGAGAGAGAGAGAGAGAGAGAGAGAGAGAGAGAGAGAGAGAGAGAGAGAGAGCGCCAATGGGTTCCTGTTCCGGTATCACATTCGCAGTGGATTCGATTCGTTGGTAACGTAAGAGGCTTTGATGTGCAAACAAGCCAAGTGCCGCGCAAGGTTGGCCAGTAATCGAAGCCATACCAAACCCCATTAAAACCGTCAATAAACCTCGGGGAGCACACGGTGCAGGGACTGTGCTCTGCAACAGTAAGCAGGATCGTTCGCTTACTACTCACTGCTTAACTGAATACGTAATCCAGAGTACTGTTTGGTGGTTTCAATTCAGTCCCAGATCCGGGGCCAAGGATATGTCACAAAATCGAAACCGAAGGAGGCCGGAGGAGAAAATGCAAATGATGGCTGGCTGGCTGGTTGGTTAGTTCCACCTCCACACCAACACCGGAGACGATAATCCCGTATTGATTTGGAGTGGAACTTTGCACGGAACGAATCCTGCCATGCTCATGCCATGAATATTGATCAATTCGAAAATAATGAGCTTCTGTGAGGTGAATCCGAGAGAAAAGGGGCGGAAATCTGCGTTGTGGCCTCGTGACGAGATTGTTCCAACAACAGCAGCAACATTTGAGGGAGATTTGAATCCGTGCGTCACCGGTGCAACTGATTAATCCATTGCCAGCCAGTACAATCGGAAACAGGATTGTAACGCTCGTTACATGTTCCACGAATTGGAAGGCATTTACTACTAGTTACATCCACAGACTGGTACATTACGTGGAATGTCACTGAGCCATCGTGACCCCAGAAAGCACATCCAGCATTCGTTAAGTTGTATAAAATATCCATAAGTCAGCAAATGAATGGCAAATGGCTGTTTTTTTCTAATCGCCATATGTAGATACAATGGTGAATACAGAATACATTTGTGCATCGAACATCCCCACAAAAAGAAACCTTCCGCAACGATAAATACGATAAAGCGATCCTCCCGACGTACCTTACAGAAACAAACCGGAAAAAACCGGAAGCAGTTTTATGGTTGTCTGCATAGGAAAAGAAGGAATGCATGGAAACTCTACAGCACAGCCCGTGATATTCCACGTAGCGCCACGACTGAATTTCAAATGCGAATCATAAAAAGTTCCTCGGATTTGCACATTCCCCGCTGCTCGTGTTTGAGTTACCGGGAGCGGGGTACAGATAGATCGGATGGCGAAACCGGGCGGATTGTGATCGGCTTTCCAGTGCCGATGGCTGGAGCACCGGATGGCAAAGGTTCCCTCATTTCTATGCCGTCGTGCGAATGCAAAGGATAAGACAGGAGGGCAGGGGAGGGCGTTTTGAACTCATAATTCAAACACCAGAACACCCGAGGCAAGCGGATTCGATGCCATGACAGGAAGAAAAAAAACATGCGCCGCCATATGTGTGGCTCGCTTCATTGTAGCTCACTGGTGGCTGGTGCCAGTAAGTCCCGGCCGGTACCAGTACGCCGATGTGAGGATAACGGTCTAATGGAGGAAAATTGTCCTCTGAGTCATCGCTAGTACGAGCCGCAATGTAGGGCAGCAACATTCGATTGCTCCAACATTGCTTTTGACAAAGAGTCAAGGTTTTGTTCTTCATTTCTTTTAATTAAATGAACTGGTGCAAACTTCTCTTTTCAGATGACACAAAGAGTAATCTATTACAAACATTTAGTGGGCTTATTAAAGTGAATGTTGTGTAAATTAGCTCAAGTCAGCTTAGATGATAATCATTTAGCCAAACGAAATGAATCAGCAATACTCAACAGAATCGAATTGAGGACAATATTCACTCGGGCCTAATAATGTGCAGCAACACCAAACCGATCACCGGCGCTAATGAACCACAAACCGACATCCGGAGTTTGATTGAAAATCGGCCGGAAAATTAGGTTCGACGTCGATTGCAGCGTCGAAGGGTCGAGAAGGATATTTGAAGGCGAATAGCGCCCAGAGGGATTTTGCGGGTGGACACGTGCAAGACGCCATATTTCACCGAAACGTGCAGAAAGGCTGCATAATGTGTTGTGTTCGCACAATCGCAATGTACGCAGAAAATATCGATCGATGCCCACGAAGCCATTCGTTTTTGCCACCACATATGAAGAGGGGAGCCTCAAAGCTCTCCTTTCCTTCCATCCCATTCAAAATGAATGCTAGTGCGCTGGTGGTGTGGAGGCACTGAGGACACATCCTGTTGGCCTGGTGGTGCGGGCCGTAAACGGTCGGCCTGCACACCCGCTGATCGCTGGCCGTTCATTATATAACATTGTGGGGCGTTCGGGGAGGTCCTTGCGCAATGAACATCCTCCCAGGGATGTGCAGCGCATCCACGAAAGGAGGAGTGCATCCAGTGCCCTTGCAACGCAAAAAACTGGTCGCACGTAGGATGAGCACGACTTTTCTCCATCTGGCAGGCGAATCGTCATAAGTGGAGGGTTTAAAACAAAATACAGCTTTTACTTGTTAAACCCATAGCTTATCACTAAGGAAAATCTATGATCATCATTAGAAATTCACAAGATGCACATGACCAGCGTAAACTTTTGCATGCATCATCGCTCAAGTGTTTCAATTAGAGACGACTATTTAATCACGAAGCCACCCTGGACAGGAGTAGATGTTCTTATCAACAAAGGCCACTTACTTGAAACAGTGAATTGAGTGTGGGGCTCACGAAACAGTTGTAAATCCTCCTTCGGCTCACGATCGTCACGGATGATTCACGACATTCAAGCAAACACATAGACCACACTTATCACGACCATATCAACACACCTGCAACCGCTTCAACCGGGAAACGAT
>NC_064878.1:9937500-9947500 GCF_943734665.1 Anopheles aquasalis | reverse complement strand
GCGTTTCAGCTCCTTTGTAATATACTCGATGCGCTTCGAGACGTTCTGTTTGCTGTCGTCGAGCTCCTGCTTCACCAGCACCGGACCGTACAGCTTGTACACCTGCAAAAGCGCAGCAAAGGTTTAACATCTGCTGCCCCAACTGGCCAATAAAACCCCCAACGTTCGATGCTTACCGTATTGGTCGGTTTCAGAAGCTGCAGCTCCTCCAAAATGCTCTTATTCTCAAGGTACTGACCGTCGAGCTGCCGCTGTGTTTGCACGAGCTTCGAGAATTCTATAAAAGGAGCCAAAAATGACACAAAGTTTATGCCGATTCGGGGGCGGTGTGGGCGGCGCTGAAGGCTTACCTTTCTGTGAATCTTTGAAGTTTTTCAGCTCAGCTTCCAGCTTGCGCTGCAGAACTGCGACTTCCTTGTCCATTTGGGGAGCTGTTGTTCAGGGAAAGCGAGGAAATTCTAAGGGAAAATTCTGCTGCACACTTCACGGAAGCCGAAATCACAGGTTTTTTGTGATCCTGTACTTTCCGGGCTGAATTTTCCAACGAGAACGACAAACGAGAGTGGAAGAGCACTTGAATTTGTTAATATTGCGCACGAAATGGTTGAAAAGTGTGAAGAAAAACTCACTTTTGCAGCAATTTTTGAACTCGGAACGAAACTCCA
The DNA here is from genome assembly GCF_943734665.1 of Anopheles aquasalis. Taxonomy (NCBI): domain Eukaryota; kingdom Metazoa; phylum Arthropoda; class Insecta; order Diptera; family Culicidae; genus Anopheles; species Anopheles aquasalis. Next base: position 9,946,835 of record NC_064878.1, on the reverse strand, counting down.
ACCTCAAACCGGAGAGCAAAACAACTACAGGGTGCTCCGTTTGCGCAGAGTTTGGGAAAACGGAAAATGCCCCCCAAGTGACCTGTTAAAGCTTTTTTTTCATAGGATCACTGTGGCCCTATGAAAAAGGACCACAAACTAATCGCTCTGCGGCTGATCGTGCATTTTACCATTTTTCCGGGATACCAGATGCAGGGCGTTCTTTTCAAAATATTCCCACAATATTCCAGAGGCATGGGCCTCGGGCTTTTCTTTTTTATTGGAGCATAATTAGGACTTGTCGGTTACATGCTGTTTCCAAAAGAACGACTTTGTCAATTCAATAGTGTCGATCGAATCAAAGTGGATTTATCCTTAAATCCATTGCTGCTATACCTTCCGGGCTTCCTTGACTTTCCAAAACTTCATTTATCCATGCCACATGGGTTTGTACAGAAGTAGAAAGGACGCGATTTGGAGTTTTCTTTCCCCTTGTTTCGGCTGGATTCAACGGTTTTCCAACCGTGCCCAGAAGAAACCATGCACCATTCTTTCGATACATAAGAGGCGCGCCAGAGTAGCCCTCGAACAAATTATGACCCGAGATGCCGATGGTGCAAATCGGATTGGTGTGACCTGATTTTCTTAGCACTTCTGACGTCACCTTTAGTCGTCCGCCATAGGATGCACAAACGGCCAGATCCCAGATCCTCTGCAACGTCACCGATAGTTTGATGTCACTAAAAACACCTACAATGGGAGGAAATACATTTACTAGCCAATATAAGTACACATAGACAATTCAATTGGTTTATACAATCGTTACCCTCAGAGTTCGCCCCCCAACCGAATGAATGCAGGATACTATTGCCCGATGCGTAGTGTTCCTTTGCTGTGGGGATGCAGATGGGATACGGGGAGCCCGGGGAATGCAGATCCACTCTCTCCTTAAGACGTAGCAATGCTACGTCGAAACCAAGCTGGGGTGGGTTATACTCTTTATGGATGATAACAGATTCTACGCGAGAAGGTTTTACGCCGTGGGCAACAGTACCACTTTCTTCGTTGTACACGTATTTCGCATTAACATACGCTTCGATACTGCGTGAGATTAATACAAATCGATCCAATGTAATAGGCACGAGGAAAGACAAACGGTTTACTACTACTGTTTAATTAATACTACTATTAACTACTTACTTTTCGCTTGCTACTTTGTGCACACAGTGAGCCGACGTAAGCACATAATCTGCTCTGATTAAACTCCCGACGCATCGCTTCATGTGAGTGTTTACTCGGCCGTTAATGTACAAGAATACTCCAAAGGATGTATTTTCTGATCGTATAGCATCCGAAGCACCGGATAGGCATATGGGCTCGATATCGACTCTCTTCTGGAAGATATCTTCCTCAGCGCAGCACAGCTTCTTTTGGCTGGGCTAAATAAAATAAAATTAATCATTGTAAACTGAATAATGTAGCAGAAACGATATTTGATAATAACACAGTACTTACTCCATCCGAATCAGCGCATGCCCCTAATGCTTCGTTCAAAAGTTTAAACTCTGATATGGATATGTACGGATTTGCATTTGACCGATCTAAAATTTGGTTCCACTTGGAGCACTCTTGTAGTTCAACGCATTTTCCGAGAGTATCGGAGGGTGTGCGACACGCCAATCCCCACACTACCGTGGCCAGCGTCGAAACACCGATCAAAACGCCGATAGATCTGCTCACGATCATGGTTCTTCTTGGCACAAGCACTAGACTGACTATGCGTGGCTACTCTCGACACTTTTCAGTATAAATAGGCGCTATGTTGTCGCGCTCGCTCTTATCAGAAGTGTTGCGAAACGAGAACGCAATGTGGGAGGCAATTGCAGAGCCAATCCAAGAATGCCAAGTTCTAGGATGCTTTTTTGTACCGAATTGAAAAGGATTCTGTTTTATTCTCCTATCGCTTGAAGCCTCCTCCTGATGGACAGTAACCGAAAGTTTTGTAGGTAGGTGGAGAGTTATGTCTGTTTTTCCTCCTATCGAAAGTAAAAAAAATGATCTCCAGCTTTTTGAGTGGCTCAGTAGCAAGCTGAAAAAGGGGCGTATCGGTTATTAGCACGATTAGCTGTTTACTTATCGCTGCCAAACGGTTCCGAATTTCCAGCTTGTTTGCATGGGGACTATTTATGGGATCATGCAAAACAAGGCCTCAGTCGAGTGCTAGACATTGGTAGAAGTAACGCCGGAAAACGTTGGGACTACGGGCAAAGCAGTTAGTACGTGATGAATAGAATAGCTGGAATAATACCATTCGTCCTAGCTCTGCTTCTTTGCAGAGCTATTGCTAGTGAATGGCAAACCTGCTCTGATAGTTTTGGAAAGGAAGGACTATGTGTTCCTTTATCAAGTTGTAGAGAGGTTTCAGAATCGTTCAAATCAAACCAGGTTTTCTCGTTAACGGAAATAAACAACTTTCGGGCATTGTAATCGGCATGTACCCATACATCTGAAACGATCGAAACGATGGTTGGTATCCATTCCATGATATGCTGTTTCACGAAGCTCAAGCGGGACAAAGTTGAACACTACGTCCCTAAATCTTGTGGTCAAAAACCGACGACGGATAACAGCCCATTCGGATGGACAGTGTTATTGGGAACAGGACACTTCTACCGCAGATGCGTTGGCACTTTGATCAACAGCGTCTTTGTTCTGACGGCGGCTCATTGTGTCAATGAAGTAGAGCCACACGAGTAAGTAAATGTTTCGCTCAATCGCTAGCGCGACAGATTATCATCTGCCTCGTGAAGGATTCCCACGTGTGTTACCGCGGTATTTCCCTACTGCTTCTTGTAGAATCACACTGTATTTTGGACAAGTTCCGGTGCGTGAGCTGCCTCAATGTTTAGAACATGATCACTGTCTGAAGGCTAGTGGTCTTCAATTGTGGAAACACCCAGGTTTCAATTCGAGTACGAACATTTTCAACGTAGCAGTTATCGAGACGAACCTGAATAAGGATTCAATATTGCGATACCCCAACATTGGGATTTATCCGATTTGTCTTCCGCTCAACGCAACAGATGAGGATACTCAGATAGAGAAGAGGCATATCTTACGGCCGCGTATCTACGACACAAGTAAGTCAATGGCACTAACGATTAGATGACACCAGGTGAGCTAAAAATGTCTGTTTGAATTCTTTTGCACGTCTATTAATAGCAAACGGAATACAGGAGGCATGCGGATATTCGGGGGCTCCAATCGTTGTTTTGGACAACGAAAAGCGGTATCATGTCGTCGGAGTCGCCAATCATCCTGTGGACTGTGATCGAAAAAGGGTGAAGCGCGATGCAACACCACTCATGGAGTATGTGGATTGGATACTCAGTGTTCTACCAGAGGGTAGAGAGGAACCAGAAACAATTAAAGATTGAGCCACGAATCAACAGACAAATAGCGTTCAAATAAAAATCTATTGTACTGTGAACTCTTTCTACTAGAGGAATGTTTTAGATTTTCAGCCTTATTTAAACAAGCGCTTCGTGGGAGGTTTTAGTGGCACTGGAACTTTTGGATTAGACAACAAAAAATTTAAAAGAAAAACGTGTTATTTTTCATTCTAAAATATTAAAATAAATCTGCAAAATGTTGCTCTGTCTAAATCGGCAACATCTGGAAAAAGGAGAAGTGGTATGACACGCACACCAAGGCACACAGGTTACAGTGATGGTCGATAAAATAGTTATTTTCAGCCTTAATATATTTCCTTATCTCCTGTTATTTCTCAAATTTTCTTAATTTCACCGACTAAAATTGGGTTTTTATTTGATGAAATATTAAACGAGAAAGTTGGCACTAGTAATTTAACTTCGCTTGGCGATTTTGCACTGGCCGTGATTTTGTCCACATCTCGCACTCGGTGTGCCAATGGGTTTGAGGTTGTTGCGTTCGTGCTTCATTTTTTATTATTAATTTTCCTTTTGACAAGTTGCGTGGTTTTCCTGGTGTCGGCAAATCGTTTCAGCAAAGTGCCCCTCAGAAAATGAATTCCAGCATTTTACGGTTAATCTGGTGCTGCTTCACCATAACATGGCGCGAGCGAAGTTAACATAAAGTGCGCAAGCGGATCAACACGCAAAGAAAAGGGACGCGCTTGCGTGCGTGCGTGCATTCGTGATTCTGGTTCTGGTGTGCGGTTGACGCTCCTTCCCGGGGTGATTATGTGGTGAAGTGTGTCCCTGAAAGGTGGATTCTCTTGTAGTGCGCGAATTCCGTAAGAGCATAAAGTGCAAAAGGTGCTGGTTTTGTTGTTAACGCCAGAAAAAAGCAGAGGAAAAAAGTGCTTCCGCCGGTGCTGTGAAGTGTGTACCGTCCGATGGTCATCCGCCTCCCACCCCGTGTTCGATGGCAACCACGGCAACGGAACCGATTATGGCGGTTAATACCCCAAAACGCCTAAAAACGATGCTACCACAGTGTCACAATTATCTGAGTACGCCTCCGCCACCGTCGTCGATGGGCATCGGATCGCCTCCACTCGATTCGCCGTCACCGTTTGGTAATTTCGACGCGCTGGCACCGACGACGACCACGACCGTAACCGTGGCATCAGCATCCAGCTCAACACAACAGCAGCAGGGGCAGCATCAGCAACCACTCTGGAATAATTCATCTAGTTGGCTGAGTGAAGCGACCAGCCCATCCTCTAGCTGTGGCTCGCCGGATGGGCTGCTGAACCGCAGCTTCAACGGTGGCCACACCGGCACCGGCACGCCGAAAACCTGGAGCTCATCGGGCGGCGGTTCTGCCGAAAAATCGGAAAACAAGCGGGGCCGGCCCCGCTCCGAGGCACTGACGACGCTCATGGTCGAAGGATCGATTTCTCCGTCCGCTATTAAATGCCGGTACTGCAATCGGGTGTTTCCGAGGGAGAAATCATTGCAGGCTCACCTCCGTACGCACACAGGTAAGCGCCGGTTGCCTTCTTTTTCCGTTTGTTCCGTTCCGTTCCGTTTTTTTTTCTTTCATTTTTAGCACTTGGCGACTGAGAACGCGATTTTAAATGCAAATTGTCGCTCGAGGGAAGCGCCAAAATCGAAGGAATCAGTTTCTCGCTGACTGAGGTTTGGTCCACCCGGTTGATCCGCCGTTTAAAAGGTTCCCCTTAGTGTGTGGATTGTGGAAGCGCACGCAGCTTCTTCGATGGGAGGGGGGGTTTTCCATCGTTATTTCTTGGATGTTTTTTAGCGTTTTCGGAAGGTGCGCCCTACCTTCGACGCACCTGCCGCTGGTACCGCTTAGTGTGAAATTCCCTTCCTGAGCTACATTCTTCCCTCGGGCGTTACAAGAGCGATCCCACTGTGGTGGAACGCCCTGTACCCTGCGGTCGGTGGCGGTGACGATGCGTGACTTTAAGAACGGCCACCTGAGCCACCTGAGCTCCACACCGACAGCTGCGCCCAACCTCCCCACCGGACTGAAAGCTGTTCGGGTTTCGGGTCTGGGCCAGGTGCCGGCTGCAAAACCAAATTTGGGACCCATTTCTCTCGGTTGCGGCACAGTGGCGGCAGTGAACCCTTGCTTGCAGTGCTTGCACTGCCGAATCGGTGTGGTGGGGCGGCAACACTTAATAATGATGCTGTATGAAATAATTTCCTTTCTTTTCTGGGTCTGCCATCATCATCATCATCATCATAGCGATTCCGGGGGCTCACCGCATAGTTAAGCTGGCTGCTGGAGTACGACGTCACAGGTGGTGGTGGCCGTAGCGAGGCCTGCTATTTAAAAGCTTCACCTCATCTTCGCAGTCTTTGCGCAAAGAAATGGCATAAGAAAGCAAAGCAGACGGGGTTGGGCTGTTTGCGCAAACCGGGCGGGCGCCTCTCGATGGCCAAACGGTTGGCTGTGTGTGCGATCGAAGAATGCGTGGCGAAAGAGAGATGGAAACTCGATTGTTCCCCGTGTGTTTGTTACAGAGAGAGAGAGACAGAGAGCGTCACAAACACACGAGCGTTGTGTAGCTCAAGAACGTAGCGTTGACGCGGACCCCAATGGTGGCTCCCAGGTATGTTTGTGCTTTTGATGCTGGCGTGCACCAAACTTTACCTCTTTCTTCCATCGATCGATGGCTGCGACAATCGGTCGCACGGATGCACGCACGCACGCAGGCAGGCAAGGAAGCTTCGCTTGGTCTTCGCCATGATCGCCTTCTTCGCAACGCAACTTGCCGGCATGGCTCAGCGGTTTCATTAAATGGCTTAAATAGCAGTTCCGAGGCGGTGCGCAACTCTTCGGCTCTTTTCTCGCCTCTTTTTTCCACTCTTTCTCTAGTGCCAGAAGGCCTTCTTTCCTTCCATTCCACTTCTTTCTCGAGCTTCGCCCTCTACCTCCTTCTTTGGTGTCTGTGCTGTTGCTGCTGATTTTTAATTCTTCCGCCATTTTTCACGATCCTCAGGGTTTTGTTCGGTTTCTTCGCTCACTCCCTTTTGGTTTGGATCTTCGTGTCCGACATCTACGGCGCCGTATACGGTCGACACTTGTATCTTCTCGGCAATGGCCTTCTGAGGGAAGCATCCAGAATCCAGAAGACACATATCCCCTAAGGACATTGCAAGATCGGATGTCTGGGACGGTGCCATGCACTTGTTCGGCCGTATAGGAATCCCTTCTCTACCGTAGCACTTGACACGCTTGGACTAGGAACGCAACGACAGGTCCCACCTGATACACTGATGTCACGAGGGAAGGCTTCATTTTAGGGATACTTTTTGCTGATCATAGTAAAGCACCAGCAAACGATCGAACACAACCGACTGCAAGGATTGAGATGAGCTAAGCCTAATTGGAACAGAAAAAAAAGGGGAAGCAAATTTGGCCGGATGTCGGACATTGAACACTCGAAAAAACACTCGATCGATCATGCACCATTAAGGGGCAGGGGCCCCGGGCTCGCCCGGTTTCTAAGGTCTGGATGAGCAATGGATGCCGTTCCGGCGGATACCGCTCCGGTGTGTATAATGATTACCGTCATTACTTCGATTCGCCTTCGATTTGCACCCAGACAGCCCCCAGCACACGGGCCTGAAAATGGATCCCACTTCCCAGCTGGCTGAGAAGCGAGAAATCGACCACGGTTCACGAACCCCCCACCTTGACCACCCCTTCCCCTGCGATCCTCCATTTTCTCTTGGGCTTCGGTGAAGTGCTCCACTACTTACTGATCGAGATCGAGATCTTTGCCCGCATGGTTCTGTGGAAACCTTGACTTTGAAAGCTCTCGAGCCAATTTCTCGTGAGATCATAACGTCTGCCAGCATTATCTTACTGGATTTCTTTCGTTCTAGGAAAATTCACAAAATCATCACCACCCCCTAGCAGGCTGGCTGGCTATCTGGGAGCGTTTGGCATGCACTCGGTTGTGTTATATATCCGGCACAATCGCATTTAATGATTAATGATCCGAATCCCCTTGGACTTGGGGAGGCATCTCGAGCATCTTAAGAAGCTGAAGAAAAGCTCGCCCGTTTGCTGGTCATTCACATTACGACGGTCGTCGCCCATCCGTATCCGCGATTGGCGAGAGCAGTAGAAGAGAGCGAGGTTTTTTAAATTGGGCGGTTTAAATTGATTTTGATTAGGTTTCCAACCCCAACTACCGCCAAAGAGAAGGGGTAGCTCCAAAATGGAGAACGCGAAGGCTTATGGAAGAAGGCTGCGGTTGCTGGAAGCTCCAATCGCGATCGACGGGCAGATCATTTTCGCACGGACAATGTAGCGAACCTCCCGTTTTCACCTGGAACTCTCCATGCTTTCCATGGCCATTTTCTTGATTTATCGCTCTGTAGACGACTTTATCAGCCTTTTTTCCTTCCATTTTCAGGCCGCCATTCGGTCGTTTCTGACGTTCTCCCAAGAACGTTCTCGTTTGTGGCATATTTTGAGGCTCAAAGAGGACGACAGACGAAGGCTTCGAAGTTGTTCTTATAAATAGCCGTGCTTAAATATCCCATTCCAGCGCTGCAAATTCCATCGATTCTTATTGGTGAATGCTTCCAATCCGTGATGCGTAATTGTGAATACCGATATCGGCTCACTGAGAAGCGCGCAGTTTAAAGCACATGCCTGTAGGGAGCAGCATCGGCATCGGCATCGGCATCATCACCGCCGCCAGGCACACAAAGGATTAAAAAAGGGTCACGTGAAGAGCGAAACGATAAAAAAAAAACGGATCCAGCCCCTTCTGAATGGGGTGGGAATTAGGGTGCTAGAGCATCTGGTTTGCTGGTGCTGCTAGGGCGAGCCAGAGCCCTCGTGTGGCTTCCGGAGCGATTTGATTACGCTTGCGCAATACGCCAGGCACACACAGGGGATTGTGCACGTGTTCCGTGCTTGCGTGCCATCGAATTTCGGTCAAGACACCCCGCGGACCGCCCGAAGAAGCCAAGCCACCGGATCACGCGAGCATCATATTGCCCCTGCCTCCTTTTCGGTCGTATTCTGCACGTGAGCCAGGAACGGGTTCCCGAGTTGGGGTTCTTCTTCTTTTCCGAGTGGCATTTCTGCTGGAAAGGAATCGCCGATCCGCTTGCTAGCTATCCCGTTTCCACGCACGCCAATGATGCTAGGAATCGTCTTATCGCGAAGACAATAAGACAATCCTGAGCTCCTTTTTCTTTTTGCAGCAGCAGCAGCAGCAGCAGCGCAGGTAAGGAAAAGGTTCACTTTTTAACAAAAGAACCTCGATTGGTCCCGAGTTCTTGCATCTGTGTGTGCTGCAGCGCTGCGTCGTTGTGCTGCGGCAAACGAGGAAGGGGAATCTCCTGTTACCTACCTAGCGATTTGGTTGTTCGAACAGAGCACCCGTGGCCCGTGGTCCGTGGGACACACGCATAACAGCATAGGCAAACGGGTGAGATTAGCAAAAACGAAATGATGCTGGTGCAGCATAAAAAGGGAACACGTGGAAGAACCTGGGCTCTATGTTGAAAACAATCTGGTGGAAACTGGCAATTCGTTTGATTCTTTTCTCTCTCCTCTGCTCCTGTTGCCGGATCTTAATACCTGGCATTGCTCGGATGTTGTCGGTCATGATCGATGTTAGAGAGACAGCAGAGCAGAGGCAGACGAAGCGAGAAGAACGCTTCTCGAAGAACGAAGAAAGGAGCCGGTTTGTCACAGAAAAGGGATGCTTCTGATTTTCGGGTCCGGATTTCGGATTCCTCTATTGTGTGTACCGTTCGCAAACGGGACAACCCGTTTTTTTTTTCGGGGCCTCAGCATACTGGAAGCATGAACCGGACTCGTTCGTTCGCGAAACGTGATTTCTCGTTTCGGATCCATACACCGATTCCTCT
>NC_064878.1:9905000-9932500 GCF_943734665.1 Anopheles aquasalis | reverse complement strand
CGTACATCGGGGCGTTCCACTTGCGCTTGCTCGCGTACTCGCCCAGTATGGACACCGGGTGCTTACCCTCGGTGCACACCTTCACCTGGTTCGGTGGAAACCGGGACCGATTGTCACCCCGCCGTGAGAACAGCGGTGCCTGGAACGGCATATTGCGATGTTTGTCCTCTCCCTCACCGAGCCCCCGTTTGTCCAGCTTAACGTCCAGCAGCAGGGGATGCAAGGAACCGTTCTTCTCCTTACCCAACCCTTCGCCAGGCTGCCAACCCATCTTCTGCAGTAAATGCATTCCCATGCCACCGGTAACGGGGGCCGACTGTTTCATCATATCACGCCTCGCCCACGGTTGGTAACCTTCGGCTAGCTCCCGCTGGCTAAGACAGTTAACGCCCGTTGAACCGAGGAACTGACCGGGCATCACCTTCGACGAGGCCCACACGGACATGTCCTTCTGTGTGTTGTAGAGCAGCTGGCGGGCATCGGGATCGGTGGGATTCTCTTGCAGCTTTCGCATCGCATTCAACCGTTGGCTTACGATCTGCGCCACATCGAGCTGCTGTCCCTCCGATGGTGCTTTGAACACGTTCGCATTCGTTGGCCCATTTGGTCCGGATGCCGATCCGGATGGTCCTCCTGCGAACCGAGCCGATGGAAAGGGTTGTAAATGGTCCGTCCGTGGTCCTGCATGTGAATGATCCGTCCGTGGTCCCATATGCGGATTATCAGCAGGTCGGGAAAGGACGAGCGGCGTTGGTATGATCGGTGGAGGAATACTCGTATCTACGGGAAGAACTAATGAAGGATCGGGTTGTGCTCTGTTACCGAACATCGGGCCCGGATGTTGTTGCGGATGTTGTTGATTCGTCACCGGAGCGACGTGTGCCGCTGGATAGACCTGAGCAGTCTCAAACATTGGCCCCAGTACGGCAGATGCCGGTTGAGGTACGCCAACATTCAGGGCCGGAACATGTCCAACAAAGGAAGCCGCATTCTGTTGAGTAACCGTTGCGTTGCCCGTCATCGTCGTCGTCGTCGTCGTCGTCGCCACAGGCACCTGTCCGGGTGTCAGTATGCCGTATTCCATCGTGACGGTCGGTTGCGATTGCTGCGGCACAAAGTTAGCGGACGGTGGCAGGATGTTTTTCGGAAGTTTCGGTTTGTTCACCGGACCAGTGGCAGCGGTCTTCCCCGGTGGTGCTGGTTTCTTTGGTTCGACCGGAATCCATTCGTTCTCCGTGGCGCGATGGGGAATGCCGGACGAAACCGGGAACTGCATCAGCAGCGCCTTCTTCTCTTCGGCCGATTTGGGCTGCAGAGGGGTCGCGTTACGGATGTTCATCACAATCGGAGCCTGCTCCTTGAGCTGAAACGGATGATGAAACGCTTTGCTGCCGCCGTCCGCATCGTGATCACTTTCGTCCGACGACACGCTCGACAGATCGTTGCTGTTGTCTTTGTGGGACAGTTTCTTACAGTACTCGGTCAGCTCTTCGACGCTCTTGCCACTCGTGCGCACCATCGAGATGAGCTTCGTCTTTGAATCTCCGTCCAGGTTTTGTACACCCGGTAACGTGCCCTTCTTGATCATACTGATGGCGTTCTTCTGTGCGATCTCCAGCAACTTCTGCTTGTCGAACTGTTCCGGTGAACGGGACCGGGATCGGGACGAGTGTGAACCCAATGACCGACGCCGACGATCCCGATCCCGATCGCGATCACGATCGCGATCCCGCTCTTCACTTCTTTTGTGTCGCTTACGCTCATGCTTAGTCCGCTCGTGCTCCTCCTCGTAGCTCGCATAGAACGAGTTGTACTTCTTTTGGTAGAAATCGTAGTACCGCTTCTGGCCCCGGTTCCTCTCGTCGTCCGAGAGGGAAAAGTCCGAATCGGACCGGTGCCGTTTGCGCATCTCACTGCGCTCTCCCCGATGGGAGGATCGTTCGCGATCGTCCTCGTGGCGCTGGCGCTGGCTCTCAGGCTCATGCTTTGCCTCCGGCCCACTTCCTTTGGCTAGTTCCTTAAAGATGGAGCTATTTTTCAGACTTTTAATCTGTATCTTACCCTTCATCAGCGGTCGAGTTTCTTCCACCTTTTCCACCTTTTCTTTGCCGGTGGTTTCCTCTTTCTCATCCCGCTTATCTTTCCCGTGCTTCCCGTGGTGGTGGTGATGATCTTTAGCCGGTTTCTCGTAATCATCGACCGGTTCCTGCTTGATCGTGACGAGTAGCGTCTCCTCACGGTGCCGTTTTCGCTTATGCTTCCGTTCACGGTCTTTTTCCTTTTTGATTTTCTTCTTCTTCACCCTCGTCGGTTCACCTTCGTCGGACGTTGGATCCGCGGCGTGCACCGCATCCGCCCTTCCGTCACCCTCCTCCCCTTCCTGCTGTTCACCGTCGTCGCTGAGGTTTTCCTTTCGCTTTTTGCTTTTCTTCTTATGTTTGTGCTTCTTCTTTTTCTTCTCCAGCTCGGTCGCCTCATTCGAATCATCCTCGATCATCGCTATCTCGGGTGGGGCCGCATTGAACACACGGAACAGCTCCGTCAGGATTTCGTTCGATGATTTGAGCGGTTCTAGCGACGGCTTCACGTCCACCGTATCGGAACCCTTCTCGGACGCTGCACTGCCACTACCAGCGCCGCCTCCTCCGCCGCTGCTGCTGGTGATGGTGGTAGAGAAGATGTTGGTGAGGTTCACATCGATCGACAGTTTGTCCACCGTTTCCGATTTGCTCGAGTCTTCGTAGCTGGTCGTTTTCTCCTGCTTGATTTTGATGTTCAGCGGGAACAGCTCCTTCGGTTTGTCGCCCTTCTGTTTGGGGTCCTTTTCCACCGTTGTGCTCATTTTCCTAGCGCCCGTGCGGTGGATACGCTAGAGCTGCAACTATAACTAATGCTAAATCACTCAGGAAAACGGGAAGAAAAGTTGGAAAATACCAAAAGGTGGGAGTTTTCCGCTAATGAGTTCTGGTGGAGGCGCAAGTTCTTGTTTTGATTGCAGTTTTGACAGCAGAACTTTCTGGTGGGTTGGTCTGCGTTTACAATACCAGGGGTTCAGCGATTTAATGCCATTTTTTCGCCTAGTTCGCCTGTGAAAATCTCCGCGTGAAAAGCGGAACGTGGAAATTGTGGCGTCGTACTCAAGTGCTCTTTCTTTGAAAATAGTCTCAAAAGCAACGTAATGGAAGGTACAAGCACCGTGGACAGTGGTCAGTTTTTTACCAGTATCACTCAAGAACGGTTCCATGGTGTAACGGTTAGCACTCAGGACTCTGAATCCTGCGATCCGAGTTCAAATCTCGGTGGAACCTGAGTTTTTTTTCTTTGTATTTTTCCTGCTTCATTTTGCGTTACTTTCAAAGTGTATAGAGGAATCAGGTGAAGTCATTAACTTTGGCCTAGATTCTAGACAGTGTGGACGTTAGAAAAATGGGAAAAAACAGTTAGATTTCAGGGATAGAACCAGAAAAGTAACCGAAACACACCGTTATTCAAATATTACACCACATCTTCGTTTTGACAGACACTCCTCACACCTTTTTGGCTCGAGAATTGTCTCCATTTTGGCCGCGAATGTTGCATCCAGTGTGCCAAAGCGTAAGCTCGGCAACCCTACCCGCTAGCAAGCAAGCAGCAAGCAAGCAGCAAGTCCGGAGAAGGCAATCTTTTTCTCCCAATTATTTGAAGCAGAACACTATCTACTGTGGGTTCGAGTTTTCGGGTGCAGCAGCAAGATGCCGCACCAACAGTGACCGTAGCCGAAGTGTGTGTACACGCGCGCCCCGGGTTTCCCCGTTTTCCCAACCATTGGGAAAGAGGAGAATTTCGGTTTTCCGTCCGTCCATCGGTGGAGGGATTCAGTGCGGTAGATCGTAAGGTTCGGGAGAATCGTGAAAAGAGGAGCAGTAGGAGCAGTAGCAATCGGTTCTACTACACACCGCCTACACTACACATCTCGAAAGCCGCCCCTTGAGAACCACAGAGAAGAAGGTGGCCGCATCGTCTACCGTTTCGGGTGCAGCAGTAGTAAGTAAGTCCCGTTTCCTTGATTCCCTTTGCCTTCGCCCGAAGCCGTCCTAGCAGACCGTGGCAGCAGCGGTGGCAACGATGGCAACGGCATCCCGTGCACACAGAGCGAAAAGTTTCAGTTTTTCCACGCGAGGAAACGCGTTCCGGGGGTGGACTTTTCGTTTTGGGGAGTTTTTTTTTCCGCGCGGATCTCGTTGATATATTCTCGGCCGTAAAAAGGGTTATATTCCGCGCGCCTTACAGTGCCGTGTACGTGTGCATCGTGTGCGTGTGCCTCCGTGTGTGTGCGTGCGTGCTTGTGAGTCGCGTTTGTCGTGTGCGTAGGAAGGAGGAGCAGGAGAAGCAGGAAGAACGACGAGGAATCTGCGAGAGTGGAGTGGTTTAATGAAAACTCTACCACCCAACGCACAACTCCTCTCGTCGTCGTTGGGTTTTTACGGGCGAGAGTGTGTTGGAAGAAGCCACTGGCGGTAGTGGAAACGGAGGTGGCGGCGAGGGAAAATTGTGCTTCATCGCTGGCATCGATCTTCTCGTCGCCGTGCTGCTGGTGTGTTGTGTTCGTTGTGGCAGACATTTTTTCGCTCCCTCCTCTCTCGCTTGTCTCTCATTTTTCCCCCCAAGTCTCTCTCACTGCCGTTGTTTCTTTGAAATCTTTGGATTGCTTTGACGTCGTGGAAGACGAGCATGCTAAATGCTATTGGAAGGTGGCAAAGGCCTGTTCATAAAGTATGCCAACTCCCTCTCTGGACTGCATTCGGGCCCATCCTTTGATCGATAGATTCTTCATGATTTTCCGTGGTGCTTTGGCTTCGCAATTAGCCATTTTTCGCCCATTCTGCCCCCTTGTTGTGCTGTATCTCCGTAAACACACAGGCACACACACTTGCGCGCGCGCGCGCGCGCGCGTGTCCGGACACGGATTCCACGCACACAGCCGCAGCTACACTAGCGCCCTCTATCGGGTGTCCGTCGGGTGTGTGTGCGTGCGTGCAATATGGTCCAGCACACGCACACATCCGAATCTTGTAACGTGCGCGCGCTGGTATTGGTGTCAGCGAGGGGTAGAAAAGAAAAAAACAAAAAGCGCGACACGCGAAATATGCTCGCCCGTGGTGTGTGCGTGGGGAGGCAGGCAGGCAGGCAGGCAGGCTATGTTGCAACTCTCTTTCCTCTAGCACCTTTATGTTTGGTTTGCTTCACTTTGTTTCTTCCTTTCCTATTTCTTGTGTCCTCCTTTTCCACCGAATGACCTTTTTACTGCTTCCAATGAAATCGCGCTGGTCTGATGCTACTTTTGAATGTTCATCCAACAACATTGTCTGTTAATTTGGCGCTCACTCTACAACAGTAACTGGAATTATGCACGTTTTAGGTTAACTACGGGCGAGATGCATAACTTTCTTCATTTGTAGGGCCGCCAATAACGTCGTATGCCGGAACACAGCAACACCACGAAGACGAATTTCCTTCCAATTGCCTACGACTACTTGATCCAACATGACGGCACCCTTAAGTGCACTATGATCCGTGGTGGGTGGTGGTGGCGGTGATGACGAACTGTACATCCACCCCGCCTGCCTCCAAAGATCGATAGACATCCTCTTCGATTGGTGAAAAAAATAATGGACGAACAATCAACCCCATGATGCCCCAAGGGAAGCAGAAAAGATGCGACTATAGTGCGTAGAGAGAAGGGTTCAACAAATATGCTCTCTACGTTTGTTGATGCAGCAAAAGCGAAAAGCGGGAAACGAAACTACTGCTTGCCAGCATCACCCAGTAGTAAGGCTACACAGCTTGATTACCGATGGCCAGGCTGGTGAGACACACAGGGAAGGGAGGGGAATGCCACATTTCTTGAATTTTATTTTTTAGTTTTGTTGGTTAATCGCGCATTGGCTGCTAAGTTTCGTCGTCGCCGACGGCGACGCGGCGCAACGGGGCACGGATTCGACGCACGTACTACGTGAGCATCATCACAGAGAGAGAGACAGAGCGAGCACAAAGAGAATACTGATTGGTGGGAGGCTGGCAAAGAGCATCGCTATTTTATCTCATCCAACATTGGCCGTGCGCTGTGGAGCACTGTGTGCCACACATACAACGCGCGTATCGTGCGCTCTTTGGTCTCGTACGAACGGATGTTATTATGGTCCATCAGCAGCATTCAGTCAGCATCAGAGATCTACGCGCCGAAACCACCGAAATATGTGACCCACAATAATGTGTGTAACGCTGGCTCGAAGCGGAAACGGTGGGATGTGTGATACGCATGAGAGAAGGGCGAGCGTCCGGATGCTCCGGACCACCTCCTCCCCGTCTCATCCCACCATCATCTTGGGTACTACTACGTCCTCGTCCAAAGCTACGGAGATTCGTCGTCGGTGGTGGCCTTCGCGATTATCATGAGCATGATTGCTTCAATTTGTTGGTAGCCGTGTACCGGGCAGTGGCACATCTCTGCGATCGTGCACACACCATCATCAGCGGGGAACTGGTCGCCATATCGTTAGGATGCTCTCGGATATACGAGAAACCAAGCACACACTGCACACTGTAGGCCCGCATTGCCACTCGCTCTGTTCTATTATTACGCAACCGCGAGAAATCTGAGGAACGAAACGATCCCCCCGCCACTTCACCCGGAAGTCCCTTTTTTTTGTTTCAAAGGCGTCTGTTGTCGCAGTACAGGCTGTAGAGAGATGCACATGCAGAGGCAAAATGTAGGATGAACCACAACGTGGTCCATCAACAACATCCCAAGAATCTCGTTGTCGTTCATTTCGTTAACGCGGAAAAATGGCATGCTGAAATGGGACATCGATTGAAAATGGGAATGAAAAATGTGTCGTTTGCGTGCACCGTTTTATTTTCGCGTGAAAAATCGCACACCGAAGTATGCCATTACCCGTTGTAAACGCGTAGCGCGTTCTGTCACTTACGGGTGGCAGACATCGGTCGGTTTGTCAAAAAGAAAAGACGCTTTTCCTCGCGCTGTGCCATTCTTCGAGACTCGGATTTTGGTTCGGCGAATATTATTCTCTGAGATGCTGCGGTGCAACTGGTTTGCTAGGTCGTAAGTTAGCTGCTAATCAATATCGATGCTGATGTGGTGTGACGTGCGGAAAAGGGGACACCCTTTCACGGTGCACTGTGATTGCGTTTTCGTAACGATATCTGATGAAATCGCTAGGATACGTACGATATGTGAATGGACTGCCGACCTATCATAGGGAAACTAGAAGTTACAGAAAGTGGTCCGAGGTACAGAACATACGTGGCCTAGGTGGCACATTTTAACGCCTGTTTTTTTTTACTAGGTAGGAGGAATTTCAGGTAGTGGGTATAAATATAGGGTGTACAGTGATTTCAACGGAGCGAATCGGCGGTAAAATTTTCAGTTCTCGTTGTGCGGTGGTGCGCGCGTGTTGCTGACCGACCGTGGGTGTTCAATTTTAACCATCCACATGATCAGTGAAAACAGATGATGCACGATTCAGTTTTAGTTTTCGTGTGCCGAGTGCAGAACGTGAAGCACGTTTGCTGGTTGGTTAGTGATGTTTTCAATGGAAACAGACTGTGAACAAGGAGTACATGGTTGTGAGCGTCATCAATTCTGACTAGTGCCGAGTGAGACGCTGGAATTGCCACGAATCCTCGAAGCACGCGTCCCACGTTGAAAAATATGGATCCATTACCGTTTCCTCGCGCGTTGAAATGTGCTACCGAGCAAAAATAGCTGCTGCTGTGCCGCCATATTTGTTTTGTGTTTTGCTGTGGAACGCGCTCTCACCACCACACGCGCCCTCGGTTGCTGTGCGTTGTGTGTGTGCGTGGAAGCTTCGCTGAACGCGGATGTGTCAGAATTTATCGCCTCAAGCAAGCCCCGCTCTGCGCCTGGTTCGTCGCTGTATGCTGATCGTCGTTGTGAGTCTGATTGAAGCGCCACACCGAATGAAATAATAAACCCCCTCCTGCTGCTGCTGCTGCTGCTGCTCGGCTGGAGGAATGCGAACAGGAGCGGTGAATCGCCATGACACTTTGGCTGGGATGCTGCCTCGTCGTGGCTGCGGCCATTGCAAACCATGAAAAAACGTGTGTGCGTTGAGCGGAAGGACATGGTGCAGCTCTTTGTTTTGTGTTTCCGTGGAGCAGGATTTTAGAATCGCGCGGGATGGAGTGGAGAACGAAAACGAGTAGCATCTCGTGTGTCCGTGCGTGCGTGCGTGTGTTTATGTGTATAGGAGAGCCACATTCTTGATCAAACGTCAAGCTATTTATTGACCACGAATGTGCGCATACTCCAACCATTCTGGTTTGATTTCGTCGCGTGAGGAACCGTGAGGGAGGAGGGGGGGGGGTGATTCGCGTTGTGTGTTTGATGTACCGCCGCCAGCGCGCCGTCTTCGATGTGTGTGTTTTGTTATGCTTCAAACCGGAATCGAATAGTGCGATTGCGCACCAGAGAGCGCGAGAGAGAGAGCGAAGTGATGAATTCCGTTCGTTTATGGCATCGGAGTTGAATGATTTTGGATTTTGAGAGGATTTTGGTTCGAGTCTAGGCGCTTGCTGCTTGTTTGCTTTGGTTGGGCGCCTTGGTGCATTTCGGTATGACGCAGTAAGAGGAAGGTCGATACGCGACGATGGGTGGTGGTTGAGCAAACTCCATTTAAAATGCTCGTTTTGTCGCTCTTTGGCGTTCCAGCTTGGCGGCGATGCGAAATTGCCCTCGAGGGCTACATCAGCTCTTTCATGTGCCGAGTCGAAACGATTAGATCGTAATTAGACTCTGTCGCTTTGCGTTTTTATTTTATTCTGCTCGATTACTCGATGCACAAAATACACTAACTACTTTGTCGTTGACACTACAAGATACGGACTACAAAATACCCCGATCGATGATGCGAATGTCGATAAACAGGCTGAAAACGGGAAGATGCGAAAGGCGAGTGCGCATGTTTGTTATTCGAATATCCTTTACTGTGCCATCAGCTCTTGCATCCGCAGGATTTTAGACTGATCAGATTTTTACCTCTCTTTATTGGGTCCAAACTCTCTCGCTCGCTCTTTGTTGAACCGTGAATACAGACGGAGAAGGCATCTTTCGTAGCACTATTGTTATTGTTGTTTGTTAGTAGTTGGAATATTTGTTAATTTTCTTCTTTTCATTGTCCATTGCAGGAACTGTGCTATGAAACGTTCTGACATGGCCTACGCGCTGCCATTAGAATCCGCCAAACACGAAGCCCATCTTCCCATCGATATCAGCTTTGATAGAACCGTCAGGTGTGATCCATTGGTAGCAGAGGAGGCGCTGGATTCGGTTGCCGAAGAAGCAGCCGTAGTAGCACTAGCAGCAGCAGCAGCATCACCATCATCAACGTTACCATTGACAATTTATGCACAAGAGCAGAACGTGCATCAGCAAATCTTGTGCTCAGAAGATCGTTCGCAAGTGGTGTGTTCCGCGCGAGGCACAAAACCTTACCTAGCATCGTGCTACCTAGAAGCAGAGCTACTGGACGATTGTTGCCATTATCCTCGCCATAGCGGTGAAAAGGACGACAGTTGGGGCATCTGTTGCAGAGTAGCACATTAGTCGCTGAGATCGGATCGCGACGGTGCTGGATTCGTGTACATGAAAAGAGCCGTTCAGCGAAAACCCGCTGGGAACTTTGTATAAATTAAGTGAAACAAGAGTGTTGTTAACTCTCTACGTTCCGGTTGTGTGTGTTAAGTGTAGTGTGTGTAGTGCAGAGGTGGATTGGCAAGCCGCCCTTAAACGCAAACGCCACGCCTGAAAACACGAATGTTTGTTCCTTCGTTAGTAACAGAGTGTAGCCGTTTTTGATAGATGTGTGCTGTGGAAGTGATTGGAACGGAAAGTAGACGAACTTTGAGTGCAGCAGCAGCAACGAAAACCAAGCAACATGTCTGCTGCTTCCATGAACAGTAATGCCAGCAGCAGCAGTAGCAGCAGCAGTACGTTCAAGAACAGCGCACCAGGTGAAAGCAGCGGGGCCAATGGAGGAGGCAGCAACAGCAATAGCGGTGGTGGTAACACTGCTTCTTCGCCAGCAAATGTAGTAGTTCTCGAGAGTGGGCCTGCTGCCATTCAACAACACCATCAGCCCCATCACCTGACTAACCATCCTCATATGATGGACAGCAACGACGTGGTGACTGCGGCCACCGGTTTGCAACAGCTCTCGAACGCCGCAAACGCAATTAAATTACGCGAGTGCGCTGTACAGTATTCCAATTTGATCAGCTATGGAAGCAACAGTACCAGCAGCAGCAGCAGCAGCAGCAGCAGTAGCAGCAGCAATAATAGTTTTAGCAACAATGGTAACATCGTAACCACCAGCAGCAGCAGCAACAGTGGCAGCATCACCAGCACTAACAATAGCACTAGTAGCCATAGCGCCCCAATGAGCAACAGCATAAACATGCTATCGCAGCCGGCGCCCGCGTCCGATGCTGCAGTTAGCGGCGTTCCCCTGGTAACAGCGGCGGCGCCAACTGGTGGCTCTCTCGTTCAGATGCTCGGTAGTGCAACCATTGTCTCGAAAGCCCATCCGCATCATCAGCAATCGGCACAGCATGCCTTTTCGCAACCACAAACATTCAACTACATCGATGCTGCGGGGAAGAACTTTAACGTGCTCACGTCTACAGGTGCCAAGTTGGGCCCAAGTGCGAAGCTGATCGGTGTGCCGTTTTCGAAGGTGAAGAGTATTACCACGACAACTACCAACCAAACGCAGCCCCAACTTCAGCAGCAGCAGCAGCAGCATCCGCAGCACATCGTAGTGTCGGCTACCGTTGGTAGCAGCGCTGGCGGTAATAATACTAGTAGCAGTATGTCTACAGCACCAAAAGCACCGAGCACGATGGTACACAAGCTGACCGTTCCAAGGAATATTCAGCTCGTAACACGGATACCATCGAGCAACAGCAGTAGCAATGCCGGTGGCGCAGGAAGCACAACGAGTACCGTCACCACGCTTAGTAACGGTGGTCGGATATTGCAGACGCAAACACAGTATAACACGCTGCAGGACACCGGCGGAGGAGGTGTAGGAGCTGGTATCGGAGGAACAACAACGACGACGTTTGATCTGAAAAGCCTTGTTCCAGCAGCTCATTCCGTGAAGCCCGTTCCGGTAACAAGCAAGAGCAAAGTCGGCCAGAATGCTTCCCTCAAGTTGCTGCAACAAAACGCTAAACCACTTTCTGCTGCAACGGTAACGCTCCAGGGCAAAGGAGGCCAGCAGTTACCGATGTCGCAGCAAATCACCGGTGGGACAGCGATGGTCAATTTAAGTCTCAAAGCTGTAAGGAGTGGCGTCGGTGTCGGCGTGACATCAGGGAAGACTGGTGCTGCTACCATCACCCTTCCTACCAGTAATGCCTCGGCGTTCTATATGAAGGGTGGCAGCGTGGTAGTTTCGAATGGTAACGGAACGGTATCGCTCCAGCAACCACTCATTTCATCACCACACTACACCACTACCCCGCCATCGGTGCAAACGACCGTTAGTTTTCAGCATCCATCCTCGAATACCCTTCAGCAGCATCACCACCCGGCGTCAATGATGGTACAAACGTCGGCAAGTCCGTCAATGGGCGGCGGTAATGTAATGGTGGCTACAACCACCACCTCCTCTGGAACTGTCAAGTTCTCCGCCAGCGCCCTGCACGGACTGGCGAAGCTTTCGACGCCGGCTGCCACAGGCAACGGAGCTGCCAGTAACCTGCTGAAAACGACCAAAAATCAATTGATTCAAATATATCCGCACCATCAACAGCCACAGGTGTCGGCATCGTCTCCTGCAGCATCTTCACCATCGCCCCACTTTAGAACGCAGTCACCAGGATTGACGACTGGGAATGGCAACGCTGTTGCTAGTGCTCCTCTCATGATTTCCACCTCGGGAACTACCGGTGGTGGTGGGCCTCAGATCGTACTACAGCAGCATGCCGGCACGCCGATGATGCATGTGTCGAGCACCGCAGGCAGCTTGCCGACGACGACGTCCACGGCAACGATCGTGGGGAAACTAACAGCAACCGGTGGTCGCTATCCGCCTGTATCTTCCGCCAGTTTTTACACTGTTTCCACGTCGGCGTATGGAGGCGGCGTAACCACAATGACCACTACGAGCGCTACCAGCACCATCACTCACGGTCACAAAGGTCTCAGCAATCTCTATACGGCAGCAGCGAGCGTTGGTGGATACGATCAGCAGCAACAACAACAGCAACATCAACATCAGCACCAACAACAGCAACAGCATGATGTGGTCACGAAAATAATCACTAAAAGTACGACTACCAGTGGTCCTGCACCAAAGGTGACGCCGAAGGCCGGTTCTGGTGGAAACCGTACTCGTCACAATAGCGTTTCACAGTATCACCAGAATCAAGTACAGCAGCAGCAGCAGCAGCAGCAACAACATCATCTTGCGTCGTCAAATGTTGTATCGACGTCCGGCGCGACAAAGACTCCTTACGTAGCAGTCGAACATCAGCAGCAGCATGGAAGTACAGCTACCGACCAGCAACAACAGGCAGTAGCGATGCCTAATCATGTCGGATCGCCAGCATACAACCAGCAACAAACCGGCCATACTCGGTACTTGTACTCGTCCTCCCCTTCCAAGCCTGCACAGCAACAGCAGCAGCAACAATCAAGCGATGCAATCGGTAACGACACCGGTTACTACAATGGACAATCTGACGAAACGTTCATGGCCCGCGTCCTGCAGAGTTTGTCGAAGAAATCGGCGGAAAGTGGACAGTACACAGCAAACGTGCCACCGGTTCACAACCGACATAACCAACAACAGCCGCATCAGCAGCAGCCTACGTATGAAGTGCAAACGTCAGCAGCAACAGGAAGAAGAATGAGGTAAGGATCACCATCGATAGGCTCAGGCGGAGGTTGTACGCAAACACATTCTGATCGCTTTCTTTTTATTCGCTTCCTTCTTTCATACAGCGTATCAAACGAAGGATCGATTGTACTAGAACCGAGTCAATCGATAACTGCCGGTCCGGATGCAGCAGCAATGGCAGAGTACCGGGATGATGAAGAACTGCATAGTGTCGAGGTGCGTCCGGCACCGATCGATCCTTCCACTGGTCGAATGGCCGTGCTGCAGACGATGCTACTGGATCATACCTATTGCAACCCTAAATCGTGGGGTTTAGCGGAACAGGGGGCACAATGCGGAGCACCGCAGCAACCGCAACACCAACAGCTATCGATGAACCCACCGGCAGCTCCCTCGCCCATGCCCCCGATGAATGCCCTCATTCCCATTGGTAGCAGTCATATAGGGGTGGGCTCACCGGTCGCTGCAGGTTTGCCAGTAGCGCAACTAGCTAAAGGATCCTCAACGCTGTCGGGCAGCATGTACGAGTACCTGTACCAGGCGAAAGGAGGCCTATCGACGAACCGTCCTACCGATGATGATGACACACAGTCGATCATCAGCAATGGTTCGCGGTCCGGTGCCGGTCTTGATAACGACCTCGGTGAGGAAACGGATACGGCACCCGAGTGCGAGGGAGAGGATGATTCGGTGACGCGCTGCATCTGCGATCTGACACATGACGATGGTTACATGATATGCTGTGACAAGTGCTCGTAAGTATCCTCGTGCTGGTTGTACGTTATGTGGATCTGTAGGTCGCTAATTCCTCTCCTGTTGGTTTTTCTTTTCGTCAAATCGCGTAGCGCCTGGCAACACGTGGACTGTATGGGCATCGATCGTTCCAACATTCCGGATGAATATAATTGCGAGCTGTGCCAACCTCGACCGGTGGACAAGGTACGAGCTCGTCAGCTTCAACTGCACAAACGCAAAGAACAGAGCCTGTTCCTGGCCAACAACAATGTAGTGAGTGGGTCGACGAGTTCTTCCACCACCGGGACAACAGGAACGCTATCTGCAAGTGGCGAGAACGGTAGTCTTGCCCAGCAGATGCTGCTACCACCATCAACACCATCGAACGGTGGCAAAAGTAGTGCCCATCATGCATCGTACAATGCGCAGTACAACGAGCTACAGTCGAAAGGGGGAGCCAACTGCACTAGCGGTTATAACCAGCATGGCGGATCGCATCAACATTTCAATAGTGCGAGTAGCGGCGTGAAGAATGCCAAGAAATCTCGTTCATCTGGCGGTGGATCGCGCAAAAAGTCGGACAGCATTTCGTCCAATTCGTCATCCTGCTCGTCATCGACCGTGTTACCGTTCGGCAACAACAATCTGGCCGTGTCAGCGTCGTTGGGCGGTTCGCTTATGAATGCGCCCTCGGTACCGGCTGGTGCCGTATTCCCGCCATCTTCCCACACAACCGATCGAATGATGTTGGTTCCGGGCGGTTCCGGTACAATCGGAGGAGATGCATCGGGAGCAGCGAGCGGTGATTTGGGTTCAACCATGCTATTAGCCGCAGCCGCCGCCGCAGCAGGCCGATTAGGAACATCGCCAATGGTTTCATCACTGAACTGTGATAGTATGAACAATGCTGGTGGAACTATTGTTGGACCAGGGGGAATAATAGGTGGCAGCGGAAGCATAGCTAGCGGAGGTATAACGAAAAAGCTGAGTAAAAAGGCCGAAGCGGCCCTTAATCGTCACAACAACAGCAACACGACCGGTGGCAGTAAGCGCAACAAGGAAGGGCTGCGAAACAACGCTTTGGGTACCGGGGCGAAACCCTCGAAGAAGAAATCGAAGAGCGCCGAACAGAGCACGGAGAAGCTGACCAACATGATACGTACCTGGATCGATAGTTACGAGTGGGCCTCGACGAACCATTACTCACCGGAGCTACGGGCAAGGCTGCAAGCATTCGCCAAACAGCAACACTCACAGAACCCGCTGCTAAACGACAGCAGACTGTTGGTCATTCCGGGATCCGCTGCACTACCGCCACGGTGTACGACGGTGCCACATGCCGGTGGTAAAATACTGATCGGTACGAGCGATATCGAACCACGTACACCCATTATAGAGGTGCGTGGTAAGTACATGCTGACCAGTCAGCACAAACAGCTGCAATCGTTGTTCAATATGGCGGCGAATGGGAAGTTGAGTCAGAACAAGAATGCGGGCCCATTCCTGTTCCTGTACCAGCTGCCGATGACGAGTTCCGGTGGCAGCGGAATGGAACTATGCGTCGACACGCGCACCTACGGCAATGATGCACGGTTTGTGAGGCGCTCGTGTCGTCCGAACGCTGAACTGCAGCACAGTGTGGAGAAGGGCGTGGTGCATCTGTACCTGGTAGCGACGACCAACATCAAATCGAACACGGAAATCACAATCCGGCATGATGAGCAGCTGATTCGGCGGATGGGCGGTGTGGTCATTCTCACGCACACGACCGTCACGAACGTGTGTGCGTGTGGGCTGATTAAAGATTGTGCCTACTCTGCGCAGCTTAGCGAGCCAACTCCGGCACAGGGCGCGATGACTGGCATCGGAAGTGCTAACAATGGGCTCCCATTGAGTAACAGTGCCGGGACAGCAGCATCACCAACCACTCCGACCAAAACGAGCAGCTCCACTCGGCTAGGTGCTCAGGCATTGAAGCGAAGCGTTAGTGAGATTGGAACAGTGGGAACCGGAATTGGAGCAGGTAGTACGGAGCCACCAGCAGGAAGGAAGTCTGGCACAAAGAAGTCACGCAACAACAGTACCAGCCGAGGATCCTCCTCATCCTTATCGTGTTTCAGTGGAACTGTGGAGGGTGCGGCATCGTTGGCGATTGGACGTACTCGCACAATGAGTGGTAGCGGTGGTGAACCCGGCGAAACCGCGTTCCCTGGCGCTCTCTCTCCGATGATGATGCCGGAAGGACTAATGCCACCGCAATCGCAACTTTCCACCATTCCACCTCCCTTGATTCCCCCGGCACATCTGCATCATTTGCTCCAACAGCAGCAGCAGCAACAACAACAACAGGACTTACAAGGCGCTTCGTTAGGTGGTGGCCTCTCGGGAGCATCAGCGAGCCACCTCGGCAATGGTCCATATTTATTCGGCGTAGCAGGAAGCGGTGCAGGGGGCCCTCCAATCATGGCTTCTCCTCAACACCCGGCAGCAAGCATATCAAGTTCATCACCCTACCACTGTTACGATATGAAATCTCCGTTGAGATCACCGCAGCCCCATATCAGCAGCTCCGGCAGCATAACATCAACGACGAACAATGCAACGACACCAATCGTTCTTCCCGCGGGCGTCCCCCAACCACTGACGCTCCCTTACCATCCGCTTCACCAGCAGGCAATAGCTGCGGCAGCGGCCGCCAGTTCACCGGCTAATTCACCGATCAACAAACAGTCCTCGCCAGGAGCAGGAGAAGGAACTGTACCAGGTCCACCAGATGCGGCAGCAGCGGCCCTGCTGGCAATGGCTGCTTCTTGTGGACCACGGGTGAACCTGATCGAAACGTTGGCGACTGCTGCTACAGCTACTGTCGGTGGAAGCACATCCGGCAGCACAGAGCACGGTTCCCAGATGGAACTGATACAGCAACAGCAGCAACTGCATCAGCAGCATATTCTTGAGGATGTGCTGAAGATACAGATCAAACCTTCACCACCAACGTCACCGATGAAGCAACCACCATCACGTCGCAGCTCATCCGTTTCGCTACTGCTTTCACCGACGAAACCACCGATCGTTGCACCGGTGGTGGCAACGGTCGCAGCAGTCGCTACTGCTACTGAAACAATCACAGAACGGACGATGGCCTTGAGCGACACTGAAGGGGCCGTGGCGATGGTTGTTTCAGCAGTGAAACAGGAGCTACCGGATGGAGCTAAGGAAGAAAAAAGCAAGGAGGAGATGGACGAGGACGACAAGTTTGAGCTGCTGCAGTGTAAGGAGCAGATGATGAAGTTCGACTCACCATTATCGGAGCACAAGCCTCTGGTTGAGCCTGGATCGTTTGATGTGAAGCGGGAAGAAGACGCGGAACAGAAACTGCCATCCGCGACGAGAGACGGTAACAGCGACATCGTCAAGCGCGAACTGTCTTCACCGGAAATGATGGGACACGAAAGGAAGTCGTCCGTGGCGGAGCAGTTGTCATCAGTGAGCTGTCGCAGTGGTGGTTCATCGGTCCCTTCATCACCCCTGAAGCGGCTTCAATCGTCACAGCAGCACCACAACAACCACTCGTCCGTGCATGGACCTACGTCGTCATTGTCATCCGGATCGAGTCACTTTCATCATCAGACAAATCATCACTCTAAAAGCAGTAGCAGAAAGGCGGGTGGATCAGGTGATGGTAGTGTGCGATCAGAGAAGAAGGCTGCATCGGAGAAGCCAAGCCGTAAGCTGACCCGCGAGGAGCGCAAAATGGAGGCAATCGTGAAGGCGTTTGCGAAGATGGAACAATCGCAGCAACGCAAGCAGGAACTCAAGGAACAGCGAAAGAGTGGTGGCGACGGTGGCTGTTCTGGATCCGGTGGTGTTGCCAGTGGCAGTGGTGGTGGCAAAAGGCGTAGTATATCCACTTCAAACACTTCCGCGCTGATGAGTGGCAATGTGTCCGATGAGGGCACACTCGATAGTTCCTCGTATGGTGACATTGGTAGCGGAGAAGGTGGTGGTAGCTTCGAGGGACGTATCGTTTCACCGGGTGCCGCTACCTCCGGTTCTGTTGCATTCCTGAATTCATCCGGAGGATCGGCAAGTAGTAGCGGAAGCAGTAGCGCCGGGGGCAGTAAACGAAAACGTTCGTCCGTTCTCGGTAGCAAATCCTCGAGCTCGTCCTCCTCGGCCCGGTCGAAGAAGAAAAAGAGCAAAGCGGTTAGCCAGCACTTTGCTTCCTCGACGCAGCAGCGCCGTAAGAAGCTCGCAGCGGCAGCACGTTCCAAGTCCAAGTCGAAATCGATCGACCAGCACGACCAGGAGCCTAAGCAACAGCAGCAGCAGCAGCAGCCGCAGCCGCTACCGAACGATCGAGTACGAATGCTGGCGGACGATCAGCACTCAATGCGGGATCAGTATGACAAAGCAGCCGAACTACTGCTGACATTCTCGCAATCGGCCAGCAACGAGGCGGTAGTCGGCACTGCGACACCACACCACCATCATCACCATTTGCCAGTTACAATGCAACAAGATGCCGGTTCTGGTGTCGGCACTAGTGGCGCTGGTGCGAATGATGGAGGAAACCTACCGCTACTCAGCTCCGCTTGCATGCTCATTGAGGCCGCAGTTGGACCGCTTGATCATCTATCCGGCTCGCAAACGTCCGCGCTGGGTTCCTCGCCTTCGGATTCGACGGGTTCTTCACAGCTGGCCACACAGGTTCTGCAGCAGCAGGAACAACGCTTGATTCAATCACCCGGACCTGAAGCACACTACCACCTACAACCACCTCATCAGGCGCCGCAGCTTCAGTCGGATTTTAAGTGTCCTGTCAAAGCGAAAACGAAGAAGAGTATGAGCCGTGAATGGCTCAGTTCGGCAGCAGCAGCTGCATCATCATCAAACTCGTCGGTTAATCCATCGGCAACAGATCTGGATGGATCGAGTGATGATAAACAGTCAGGAACGCACCCAACGGAAGGAGGCAGCGAAACGCAGTTGGAGGTTACTGCTAACAGTGGTGGCCACATACTGATCGCTGCCAAGAAGGTCGAAGAGTTTATTCTTCAAAACTCCTCAGTCCCATCGCAGGACCTAGGCAAATGGGCTACACCCTCTGCAATGTCGCCGGCGACCAGTAACGAAGTGAGTGGATCGGTGGGAGGTGGAAGTTTTGTCACATCAACCAGCAACAGCAGCAGCAACAGCACGGGCAGCAGCAGTACTGCAGGTCCGACGGAGAGTGCCGCCGTTAAGAAGCGCTGGTTGCGACAAGCCATCTCGGAGGAAACGGACGAACATCCAACCGGTGGTAGTGGGCTGCATTCGTCCTCCTCTTCGTCCTCGTCGCCTCCCCCACCGAACGGATTCGCAACGCCACTCAAAAAGCGCAGAGTTGTACGAGAGAACCCTGCTGCGATTGCCGTCGTAGCTGATCCGCAGCAGCAACAACAGCAGACCCCGTTCGCCGGTGGCCCGGATGCATCGAGCAACGGTACCGAGAACCGATACTGGCCGGATCATCAGCGTTCGTCAACAGCAACCACCGCCGGAACCACGGTGGAGAAACAGGCGATGGATCTGTCCCGTGCAGCGATGCCAACCGGGCCGGTAAAGATGCTAACACCACTGCATTTTGCTGATCCAGGCCCATTGTTACCGTTGGCGCGAGCCAGCCCTACTACGCAGGCACAACCAACAGCAGCAGCAGCAGCGGCATCAGGTACAACGCCGCCACCAACAGTACATCACCATCATCCACTATTGCAACAGATCCAACAACATCATCATCATCATCTGTCGCATCCGCAGCATCATCTGTCCCATCCACATACGATCCCACTGGAAATGGTAACCGGTCAGTTGCAGTATGACAGTACGGGTACCGGCGGTACGATGTTGGCTTCTTCGGACGCACCACAACCGGTGACAGTAGTGGCGACACCCGGGTCTCCTGCGATGGTGATGGTTGTGCCGGATGTCGTTACTTCGCAGGTGGCTAGTGCTGAACGTATGGAAGAAACATCTGAGCTGTACCTGACCGCAACGGAGCAGTATGCACAGCAGGAAACCGTGTCAACAGCGATAGAAGAGAGAGAAGTTATGGTAGAACCGACGGTAACGACTGTACCGGATACGACAGCTTCTTCATTAGACGTGCCAGATACGGCAGTCGTGGCCACTCCAGTAACACCACGCAGCAAGGGAAGCCAAAAGTACATGGCGATGGATGTGATGAAGGTGGAAGAGGTGAAAGAGGACCAACAGCAGGTAGTCATGATGGATTCGGAAGATAACTTGCAGCTAACGAGCCAGGAAGTGTCCGCAAACGAGGTGGAAGAGATTACCGAGGAGACAATAGTTGTAGAACAACCTTGTCTAGTGGAGCAAGTGGAAATTTCCACGGAGGTGGTTCACGATCATGAAGAACCGAAGCCAACGGGGGCGGCAGAGGAGGAACGCGAGGAAAAGGATGTGGCCGCATTGTTGCAATCGCCATCGCCATCGTCAGTCGCTGCAACGGAGGAGAAAAAGGTAGTCGAGGAGGAGGTGGTGATCGACAAAACGGAAGCCACCGAAGACCACAGTCTGCTGCTGGTAGAGGAAAGCATTGAAGACATACCTCCCAGGGATACTTCGTCGCCGTTGCCTAATGAAGTGGAGGTGGAAGTGCAAAGTGAAACCATCGAATCGTCAAAGCAGGAGGAGAAGGTCGAAAAGGACGAGAAGGACGTGATCTATCGAGGGGAGGATGATGACCACCATGAGCACGAGCTACAGTCACTGACGGATGATGAGCAGAAGGAGCTCAAATACTGCGAGGCAGAGGAAGAGGCGGGCCGCCGTGGATCCCCATCCGTCGCCGATAATCTGAACACGTCGATCAGCGCATCATTGTCGTCGACGTTCGATGAGATTGTGGAGACGATCGTTGAGGAGCAACTGGCGGCCATTGACCAGGGGCGGACGATCGGGCAACCGAATCTCGATAACATCAGCAGCAGTGAGGAAGAGGATGAAGACGATGACACCGACATGGCGTTACTGGGAGGGACGAAAAAAAGCCAGAAAGACGAGTTGGGCGATGCGTCGATCGAACAGGAAATGATGCAGATGATGTACGAGGAATCGTCAACGACGACAGCAGCGGCAACGACCGGTGCCTCCGGTGGTAATCGATCAGCAACGGCGATAAAGACTAACGCTGCCGTTGTTGTCGGTGGTCGCAAGAAGGACGCGCCTGACGGGATATTGACGCCTTCCGTTCGTGCCACCAATGGAAAGGACACGGGAAACGTGAAAGATCCTCCGTCGACCGCTAAACCACCGGCACTGTCGTCGGATCGAATCGGAGAGAAGAACGAGCAAAATGAGCTGGAAGACCTGCAGAAGGTGATTGCTTCGTTTCACACGGAAAACATCATGAATCTGATCTCGCGCAATCGCAGTAAATCGAAGAAAAAAGGAACCAGCCTTACGCCCCCGGAAACTAGTAGTGTGGTCTCTGGTCATCATCCACCACCGAAGAAGCAACTCAAGCTCAACTTTGATCTCAACTGTTTGAAGGAACAGAACCAGGGAACAGAAGCTCAATTAGCAGCAGCAACAACAACAACAGCAGCAGCAGTAGCCAGCATCACTACACCAAAGGACGCACCGTCGAGTGTCACCGTCGTAAGCCAAATTCCAACCGTGCTACAGGCTACGCTTCCACCCTCTTCGGTGTCGGTGTTGGCCTCGTCGACCACTCTATCTCCTGCCGTTGCCGGTGGAATTGGGACCGGTTTGTTGGGTGCACCGATCCCGTCAATCACCACCTTCGGCTCGGAACCGATCCGGTCGTTTACCACGCTACGCTCGGATCCGATAACGCCGACGATTGGTGCTGGTAGTCATCTGAGTACTCTCGGTGCTTACCATCTTCCCCATCATACCCAGCCGTCGCCAGGCGCAGCTCCGCTCCGTAGCTCCGTTTCCTCGATGTTCAACGATTATCCATCGCCGTCGAACGTTGGCATTATTGGCAGTAGCTCCTCTAGTGTTACCTCATCCGGCGCAACAGCTGGTGTCGGTGGTATCTATCAATATCGCTCGGAGGTGTCCAACTTGCTGGAGCGTACAATGCTCGCGCATCGCACGGCTACCGCTGCCTCTGTCGATCGGCCAGCCAGCTTCTCGACACTTGGCTCCCTGTCCGTGTCACCATCGACCCTAGGAAAACCGTCACTTCTCTCCGGCATTACGGATCAGATGACACCTAGTGGGGCGGGAGTGACAACGGCGGGAACTGTTGGAGCCATAGCCTCAGTCGGAGGAGGAGGAGGAGTGAGTGGTGCGAGTGCGAACACAGCAGCTGCTGCAACCGGGATAGGCCACTACCCGAAGATCTTCACTAAAACGGCCAGCTCGGATCCACGTCTCAACCCGGCCCTGCTGTCGGCCGGCAGTAGTACCGAGTCAGTACCGGGTGCTGCAGGAACATCGGCCGCTGCAGCAGCGACGCCGAAGCGTAAGCTCTCACTGACGGAGTATCGCAAGCGGAAACTGCAGACCAGCACCAGTACCGACTCCAGCCCAACGTCCATTAGCTCGGTGAGTGGCAGCGCAATATCCAGCATCACCACCAGTCCCCCATCTGCCTCTTCCATAACCATGAGTTCGATTGTGCCGTCGCGGCTGCTCGGTACGTTGATAACGAATCGGCCAGGAAGGGAAGAACCACCAACGATCGGTGGTAGCACTGCTGTAGGGCCATCGAAGACGATCGCTATTGGTGGTGGAGGAGGAGGAGGAGGAGCAGGAGGCGGATCATCCGCGGTTAGCAGCACGATCAGCAGCAACGACGTGAGCAGCTCTATCAGCCGCGAGTTGGAGCTGGAGCTGGAGCTGCAGAATGACGTCGACAAACCGTCCGGCGATTCGAAGGCGAAAGCTACACTAGCCACGAGACGCAACAGTGCCATGAACAATACGATCACTACTGCGACTGGATTGAGCAATGGCACAACAGTACCAGCGGCGGCATCGGCGGGAACCGGCATTGGTGTGCCATCGATGGTTGGAAAAGACGGTAGAAAAGTTACCGGAGGGGGCGGCAGCAGTAGTAGCAGTGGAGCCACCTCTCCAGAACAAAACAATCTACACAACCTTCACCATTACAATCACAAGCATCACCACCACAATCACTACGAGGCCCTTGCATCGGCAGAAGAGATAAGTAAGTACAGAGACACTGTTTTCATGGATTGATCACGAACTGACATCACCTGCGATCTCTAATCAATGGTTTTTCTCGTCTCATACCTTCAGCGACCACCTTCAGTGCCACACCGACACTAGCCGAACTGCGCAGCGAGGGCGGAATGTCGGCGGAACGTTTGAAGTCCTTGAAGTACTTCCCGTAGAGTTCAGTTTGAACGAAGACCACGAAGCAGAAGCAGCTTGTGAAATTATGCTGCACCATCATCCAACCTGTCAGTGCAACGCAACGATGATCCATCGATTTTTGACATGCAGGCCGTGTCGCGCGGTTCCTAACAGTAATGAGTAGCGGCAGCAGATAGCAGACGAGGAATCGAAACAAGTAGTATCTCTAACATGGAATGTAAATTTGTACATGCTGTGTAACACGGTCAGCGCTTTCAATCTATGTAACCGAATGGGGTCCACAATTTGCGTGAATGTGTTTTGCTGGGTTGTTTTTTTCATTTTCCTTTTTTTGCTTCCCCCTACGCACGATTCCCAGCAGTTCATTGCAGGGCACATGACTTTCGAATATTGGTGCCTATAATTGTCGGACGAGAAATGTCGATTCGTCTTCGTAGATTCCTGCACCTAGAGTGAGCAGTGGGTTGATTGAATCAAAAACGAACCGCGTAAATCAAAATCACGCTATCAATTTGAAAACCAAACGAAATAGAGTACCGCAAACAAACGCGGAAAAGTACCGCCCAGAAGGGCATGGAAGGGTGTTGCCATGAACAATTTCAAGCAGTCTGCTGATGCTGATAGGAAAATCGTCTCATGAATTGCATCTCGCAGTTAAAGTTAAATTTACTCCACCTATATTCCACCGTCAGCATTATCATCAGTGTGCGATTCCGGTGCATACGATTCTCGAATGCAGAACACGCGAGCCTGTAGTAGGCGCGCAAGAAGAAGGCAATGAAATCCGAATTTAAACGCTAGCTCTTGGCTAGCGTGTGGGCCTCTCTTACAAAACAAACACAATCACACGAAAAGATCACACTCTGTGTATCTTCTTACTCGTTCTTTTGCGTTTATTAATTCGTTTGTTAGAAGTTTAGTTTGCGAGATGCGTTATGTATAAGTATGGTTTGGCAGAGAAAAAGGGACACGAATACGCGATATGAATTGTAGGACGGCGGCGGCAGCATCGTTCAGAAGTTCACGTGGACACACACTGTGGTACGAATAATAGTATGTTATTATTATTATTATTATGGTTGCTTATTTAAAATTCAAATTGATTATTTATATCAGTGCACCTCCATCTCAGGATTTGGTGGTCGCCGAATGGTTTGAATGACAGATACGTTGTTCAATTTAGAAGCTAGGAGGTATATGTGAATACATACATATACACAATAGACGGCCTTATTGGTTCTGTTGCGTTGCTATACTTTCTTCAAAACAATAGATTACAATAGGGCGGGCTATGCTGGATTTGCTAATCATTTGAAGAATAATAGATCACTTATGATGGCGTTCATTCCTTCTAAACCACAGACACGCACTCACAAACATGTTCAGTTACTCAATTACTTCAATCCAGTGAATCAACCAGTTCAAAGAACCGCTGCGTGCTCCAACAAAGTGTAACCACCAACATGGCGTTTAATGATGATAATGCAGCTTGAGAGCAAATCCTTGAAACATTCGTAATCACACAGACCGGGCGCAAACGGAACGACTAGAGAGCGAATATTTATGGTAGATAACGGTGAGGCTAGAGGGGAGCACACAACGAACGCGAGGACAGGACATCGAAATGGAGATTTAAGGTTTTAGATTATTTCGTTCTATGCAAAGCATCACCCATCACACCGGTCTCTCAGGCACAGTCGGTTATGTTGCCGATTTTTCTAGGTTCCTATTTGTGACCCGCCACACCCGGTTGTGGGTTGTCGGAGGAAAATGAATGGGAAATCTAAAAGTGTGGACACCTTTCACTGTAATATATATAAATATACATAGTGTTAGCAGCATATGGCATCATTAGAGTGAAGAGTAATGTAATTGAATAATCATAAACTTGAAGCTAACTTGGTGAATAGAACTCGTTGTGGTGTCACTTAAAGCTCGCGCTCGGTGCTGCTGCCCCGAGGGCATTGGGAATGTTTTAATCTACTTTTTTTTTTATTACTTAAATAACAACACACTGTGGTTGTGTAGTTATGGGGGGGGATACATTTTTTATATTGATTTTTCATGTAGTGCTATATATATACATAACATATATACTTCTATGAATCTAGCTATATATACTGTACATGCATATATGTAACATATAACAAGCAGAAGAGAAGATAATTTAATACAAGGAAGCTCCTATACAAACTAGCAAATACTGTATGATGAGACGGATGAGCGAAAATGAATAAATGCGGGAAGAAATTTGTACATTTGTTAAAAACACATGATAATTTTAAGAGATTGAGCGAAAAAGGCTCATACAGCTCTCATCGTCGCGCCTCCTAGCAACGGCAGTTTCTACCCGACCCCTCTCATTCATCACCTTCCCCCCCCCCCTCTGATGTGGCCATGGTTGTGTGCGGTAAAACATGTGCATAGGCGTGCGCGTGCGCGCGCGCGTTGTGTGAGCGTAACCACGTGTTAGCCTACTGAGAGATTCGCTTATTCTGCGCGTCCTTTGGATTGGGAGATCTGTAAACTTTGTTCTTAAGAAGACGCGAAGCGTTATACAACACAATTTCAACTCCCTTTCCATCAAATGGAGCGACCTCGAACAGTCGGGATGGGCTGGAGAGTTTGTAAACAATTAAGAACACCACGTGCGACCAGAGAGAGTGGCCAAGAGTGACGAAAGAATCAAACAATAGAAACGGTACGGTACACACAAAAACGTGCACGCGCGCGCAAATGCAGACGCTTTAGGAAGAGCAAGCAAATGATAGTAAGTAGTAATAGGGTTGGGGTAAGAGTGTAAAGCAAACAAATTAATTTGAGTGGGAGGGGTATGGGCAGAAGGAGGATGCGAGTTACAGAAGGAGTAGGACGTGCGCTGATGGTCGCGATGTAACATGTATGAAAAATCACCTTTGTCATTTAAAACCAGAGGCCAAAAGCGCCTGAAAACACAAATGGAACAGTGGAGTGAATGAAAAAAAGAATTATCAAAAAAGCAAATGAAAACTAATTTAAAATTTAAAAGAACTTACTTGGTGTTGCAGACTGTTTTCAATTTATTAGATTACTCAAACGATCCGAAAACTGTTTTTTCCGAACCACAAACTGAGCAGGCTGGGATGAAGGGCCGAAGGGCTGCGGTGTCGAATCCATCGCGGCCGGTCGAAGATAAGCCTACTGTGTTGTGCCGGTCTGATGCACCGTTCCGGATTTCTTTCACAAGAATTGAATGTATACAGACATTCCGAGAACCGAATGATTAGTAAGAGTTGTGTTATTAATTTTTATTAATAATAATATTACTTGTTTTTGTTTGGCTTTTATGTTTCGTTTGTCTGTTTGTGTGTTTTTGCGCGTGTCGACACTCCACTATCCACTCCTCTCATCCACGTAAAAGGATTTTTTTCTTCTTTTCTTTGCCGATCGACATGCCGACGACTCCACAAATGGCGTGATACAGCAGAGGCGGGGTGAGAGAGAGAGAGAGAGAGAGAAAAAACGGGCGCACATGAAAATCTCTTCGTCTTATTTTTACGTAAAATCATGAATCTATACCCTCCATAATCCCGGGCGCCATTTTTATCTCCACAACCGGATTTCGTTTGTTTGAATGTTAATAACCGATTTAGCTTCTTCGTTCTCGAAAAAAGTACAGCAGGTTGTTGGCAAACTCTTATCAGCCAGCGGCTCATAAAAAAAACGTTTCACAGATTCGACTCCCTACAACGGGAAGGCTGCGTTTTTGTATCCAATCCAAGTTGCCAAGTTACCGGTGGTTTTGCCGATGACGATATAGTGCAAAGGATGACAAAGCATTGATTGATGGGTTTTGGGGGTTTCTGGTGGTTTTGGTTTTTCTGAAAAAACGAATTGCGTCGTTTGACCAAAAAGGATTTTCGGCTTCAAATATTATTTTAATTTCTCTCACTCGTCTGCATCTTTCTGTCCGTTGCAATTGTTTTGAAATTCAATCCAAAGATGAAGCTTCAACTATCTGCCGACATTTTTCTGCCCGTACCCGGAGTCGAAGGAGCGTCGGCAAACCATCGGATTCACACAAGACCGGCCTAGGGTCAGCAGAGACGCCATACTACTAATAGAACTATTGACACTTTTATAGGTAATCAATTTCCACATAAATCACCACATAGTAGCAGTTTGCACTAGTAACAGTAGTAGTCATAAAAGCAATAGTAGTAGGCTTCTACCTTCTGTAGCCCCTTTCTCTCGTCCATTTTCTTCGTTTTGCTTCGATGCATTTGCGTTTCTGAATATAGTGGAGCTTGGGATTCGAGCTGTATATCATTCTCCATCGCCAACGGCCGCCGCCATCACCAGTCAATATGTGCGTGTTTTGTTTCGCTTCTTCGGTCAGTTTGCTTAACAATGTTTTAAGATTTTATTTGTGCGCGCCTGTTCACGGCGGTACCAACCTCCACACGTCCAGCCGTCAGTAGC
>NC_064878.1:9875000-9900000 GCF_943734665.1 Anopheles aquasalis | reverse complement strand
GGAGGGAGGTTCGCTTTGCGACCGATAGTAGTTACGGCGCAAGTTCGAGAGGGAGAGAGAGAGCATAAAAAAGAGAGAGAGGGAGCACGGAGAGAGGTGGCAGAGTGGCGCTTCGGGTCGAATCGGTTACCGGTGGGACCGTAGTGCGCAGGTGTGCCCGCCTGCCAGGAGAAAGCAAACGGGAGGAGGTGGTGGAAGTGTTGGTGGGTGGGGGTTTTGTGAACCGTTGGTTGAATGGATCCCAAAGAATCCCCATGTTCAGCGCGCTCCCACACTTTCACCTCCGCTACACTCCTACCATCCGCTTGCTCCCTCTGTCTCTCTCTCTTTCACTCACTCGTTCTCTTCATGGAGTGTAGTACAAAACCCACGCGGTTGGCCGCGTTGCGTCCGCGCCGGAACACGTGCCTTGGCAGTGGCAAGGGGAAGGAACGGGGGGGTCCGTGGGATACACTGGACTTTCGGCCGAATGGTGGCAGCTCTCGTTGACGCTGCTGCTCCATAACAATGTGTTTACCACTAGGATGGTGGTATACGAACGCAAAAACATGTTGAACTTCTGCAAACTCTTGGGGCAATGCTACGAATTTATACTTTTGGCGGTCATGTGTCTGACGACGTACAAACCGGACAAATCATCGCCTACTGGTGATGGTATGGTCCGTATTCGGTGTCCACACCAATAAGCATTTCCAAGCATAATTAAATGCCGCAAAGCTTGACAATCACCCAAATATCGCCAGGTTCTAATGGGTTCTCAAAGGAGATAGCAAATCACGTAGCAATTCCCTACATATTCCGTAACAAAACCTGCTACAGAGGCCGTCCCAACAATTGCCCACATCTAGTAACCATCGCTATTCAATCTCATTTAAAACAAAAAGGATCCATCATCGTAGACAGCTTTGCCAGGGTGTAGAAAGCGCAATTTTCATCGAGATCGAGTCGAACAAAGTTCACGCACTTTCTGCACCGTAAACATAGAGTGCGCGCGCGCCCGCCTCCCGGCCAACCAGTAACTATCATTCCAATTAAATTTTCGTACTCTGTTATCACTCAATCACTGTTGGTGGTGGTCTATTTTTAAGGTTCTCGTACCAGTACGTACGATTCGCGCTTCGCGCCATGGTAAATATTGAAGTTTCCCGAACCCGTGGCTCTTGGGAAAAAAGGATTCCTTGCTACTAGAGCACGCAATAACATAGAACCTGCCCCGAGGGGGTAATTCCTCTCCTCCCTTTCACTTCCGTACTTACCTCAGCCCCATCAGCTGCTCGGTTGCGGCGCAGCCGGTCTGCAGATTCGCATTGATGACTTCATCCTCGCACCACTCCGGAAATGACTGTCGAAAGTTTGCATAGCCTCCTACGCAATCCGAGCAGCGCAATCGCAACACGATGATGATGATGATGACGACGACGAGCGGAAACGAGAACGAAACAGAACAGAACAGAGAAGAAGAAAACAGGAACCGTTAGTCGTTTGTTGTAGCGCTGACTGCCTGCCTGTCTTGTGTGTGAAGCATGAGAATCCTGAGAAGAAAAAAAAAAGAACCGGGCACCAGGGAGCAGAAGGGAGTAAAAATGGCGGCAATGTTGGTGAACACTCTTGTCGTGGCTTGCTGCGTGCGTACGAACCCCAGGACCTCTCTCTCTCTCTCTCTCTCTCTATTCGTCCTTCCCCCAAAATCATTTGCATCGAGTGAACGACCGTC
Organism: Anopheles aquasalis; assembly: GCF_943734665.1. NCBI lineage: Eukaryota > Metazoa > Arthropoda > Insecta > Diptera > Culicidae > Anopheles > Anopheles aquasalis. The sequence continues at coordinate 9,898,286 of NC_064878.1, read as the reverse complement.
CGACGGTCCGACATTCAACGATGGTGCCATATTCCAAAATGCCAAGCTTACAACTCAATTCACCCACGCCACGTACGCACACACTCGAAACCGGCACAATATCATCGGTTTTTAGGGGGGGGGGGGGGGAGGGGGGGAGTGGAAGGATTCGCAAATCTGGCTGCTTACGTTTCGAGTTTCATTCATCCAAGGCGGCGACTGTCGACTCCCGGCGGCCCCCGTTCCCCCCTCCTTGGGAGCACGCGTCCTTGGCGACCCACAACATCCTCCCCTCCCCCCCCTTCCCCCAACCACCCATCGGGATGGAGGAATGTGGAAAAAGTTTACTACTCTCGGGTCTCCCCCTTCTCCCCGTTGTTCGTTGTCTGGCCGACATAAAACATTCGCACATAAGCCCCACCACCCCCTCCCCTCTAACGGTTTCTTCTTCCAGCAAACTTCATGGAGCCCACGCCGCCATCGTTCAAACACCGCGCAGAGCAGAGATTGTGTGCCATAATGTGTGTGTTTGGGCGAGCGAGCGAGAGGCCAGAAAAGCCCAAGAAAACTGAAAGTCTGTGCCAGCGCCAGCGCCATCGCGGTGAAAGGAGAGGTGTGGAGGTGGTTAAGAAGAAGGAGGAGGAGTATGCGATTTGATGGATTGCACGTGGGCGACACCACAGCTGAGAACGAAGCCCAGCGTGCTGGGCGGCGTGTGCGTGGGCGTTCGTTGGCTTCGTCTTCTGTGACAGACAAGCTGCTGCTGCTGCTACTCCTCCTCTACCACACCAAATAGCTACGCAGCGAGGCGACGGTGCTCAAGAGTAAATTTTTTCGTAAGAGCTTGGACTTGGCGAGATGTAATTTGGAACAAATTTTCATTCTTTATTTTAGGACCATAGAAGGACCACTTTGTGCCTCAATTAATGGCAGATCTGCAGAACGTTATCTGCATACTATGAAGCCAGTAAGTAATGCCAGCAAGAGTGCCAGAGAGAGAGAGAGAGAGAGATTTCAGTCGGAATTGCATACCTGCCACAGCAGCAGACTACTACCAAGGCAACCGCCTTGGTACCACGTGCCAACTGCGATACATACGCGGATAGCAAAAGCATGGCATCCTCTGCGTTCGGCTGGTTGTTATGTACTTTAGAAGCCCATGGCTTGCTGGAGCGCAGGTTGCTTGGATCGTTTGAAGATAGAACAGAGCGGACTGTTCTTGTGCTTTTAAGGGGGGGGGGGGGGGGGGGGGGGCGCTATATCCCACGATAAAGCGTTTCTCTCTCACTCGCTCACTCTCTCTTCGTGTAGCACACACTAGCATGCACGCATGCCAGTATCCTTTTATTTTATTTTATTTTTTCTTGCTAGAATCCCTCCTCTGCCATCAGCTTCCGCTGCGTGCGTGGGCAGTCCAAGCGAGTCCCTGTGTGCCTCCCTCGGGGTTCTATGTAAAAGCTTCCCCCCACCCAACCGTCGCGCTTCTCCGCTCCCCGTGGATCATGATTTTCATTCACAAAATGCTCATACCAGGAGAAAGGTAGCCAAGGATCCGCTATCATCCCGTGGATATACGGTGGCTCTATCTGTGTGCTTGATTCACGGTAAAAGGACTCAATTACACTTTGCTCTGATCCTTTTCTGGCTGATACACGGTATGTGTTAGTAGGTAGGTGTCCTTCTGGGCGCTGCTTCTGCTTGATGATGCTCCTTTCTCCTTTCTGTGTCGCGTGTCCGATAGCTGATGCGCCCGAAAAAGGAGTGGGCGCCAGCACAGAGTAAAGGATAGGATATGATGACTCTCTCTCTCACTCTCTCTTTCCTTCTTTCCGTTCAAGTTGATATCGTGCAGTGGCAGAACGTTCGTTTGCTCGCTTGGTTATTTTAGGATTCGAACGAATGGCATCCTGGTTTTTGCTGCTGCTACCCCTTCTTATCAATCACTTTCCCTGCAGGGTATTTTTGTGGTGACTTATGTTGCCCACAAAAAAAAAAAGAAAAAAGAAAAACGACACACATGCCCGCACGCCAACGTCCATCCAGAATCGACAGATAAATAAAGACAAAAACATAACAGCATGCCAACCGGCCGACCGACTAGCCGAGTGGGACGCTGCCGCCACCCCGGATTGCCCGGAGGGAATATGCAGTTTATGAACCCTACTGTTCGACAACAGGCAGCATAAAAGCGGGGGAGGTAGTATTTGTTTTTTGTTTGTTTGTTTGAAAATAAATTTCCAATTTTAGAACGACTCCCACACGACAGGAGCATCAGCAGCAGCAGCAGCAGCAGCAGCATCATCGCCATCCAACTGCTTCACTTTACCACTTCCGCTATCGTTCGCTCTCGCTCTCTCTCTCTCTCTCTCTCTCTCGCTCTCTCTATCATTGATTGATTCCGGCGGTGCTGTCCACGGAGCTGTTGTCCTATTGTCCACGCGGAGTCCACACGGGGGTGGAGTGTGCTGTCAGCGACAGAATTCGATTGCCGAGCTCGATGTGGCGAGGGCAACGATCGCGCAGCGAGGAAAGGGGTTTATGCAATGGCCCCAAAACAACCAACCAGCTCCCCAGCTATGTTTAGCTTTCCATTTTGAGATAACCAACGCCAACTCGTCACCGCACTCTGCTGGAAAAGCTGGAACAGGCGGTTGATTGAAAGCGGTTCGCGGCCACATCCCACGCACACCTGCTGTGCGGTCCGTTCTATAGTGGGAGCTGGGAGCTGGTGGTGGCGGCTGGAGGGTGGATTGACACTAAAAATACGCAAATTGTTACGAAGCCAGCGGTCACCACCAGCGGCACCACCCCGCATATTGCCACAACTTGTAGTTCGGTTTTATTTATTCGCATTTCTCTGCTTCCCTCGCGCTGGAGCAACAATGGGCGGGTTGGTGCATGATGATAGTGGGTTCGTGGCTCTGGAAGGAAGGTGACGCATAAACGGTGCCACGAACCGCCAACAGCCTTTTCAATGAATAATCAGAACTTTATTGAGTTATTTTGCTGTTCCTGGAGCGTTGGTGAATAGCAGCACCAGTCGCATTAACGCAACAGCTGCTACCGCTGTTTGATAGAGTTATCAATAGGGTGTGTTTCGGGCAAAACCCACCCTCCCACCAGGCACATGAAACAGGAAAAGTTCTCCGGGAACCGCCGGCGCGTTGATAAAAAAGGAATCCTTTTCGAAGCAGGATATGACCAACCAGGTTGATATCACTTGATACCAAATACATTCATTCCCTCGGTGCTATCACTGGTTGATGGGAAAAAAAGTCGCAATATTACTAAATCATTTACATGATTGAAGGATAAAAAGAAATACACCCACATCCATTGCTGGCAGAAGAGCAGAAGCACGAGAAATAGTGGCCCAGAGTTTGACTCGTAAACAACTGCAAACAACAGCGGCATACGGGGCCCCGCTGAAAACGGTGGTCTCTGGCTGGCGTCGCGATCAGAGCCAGCGCCACCGCAACCCCTCAACAAATATCACGTGGCCACGCGTTGGCGCTTCCAGCAGCAGAGCTGCTCTGCTTGAGTTTTTTGTGCCCACACACTCCGGGGTCCCGTTTCCGGTCGTCCGGTCAGTTCAGGCACAAAAAGGGCCTTCAACCGAAAAGCACCGGCCAGGCCAGGCCAGGCCAGGCCACCAAATATGCCGGCCGGTTCTTTGTCGTTCGGGGAAGGAGCAGCAGTAGGCACCAGCTCGTTTGCACGTGGGCTGCTGGCTGCCAGGTTTGGCCAGTGCTGTTGCGGGCAGCTCGTAAACACACGTACCACGACCACCAGCAATAGGTCTGTGTGGTCTGGGTGGCGGTTGTTTTGGATGACTAACTGGCCGGTGTTTCTAGGGCAGACTTTGAATAAAAAAAAAACAAGAGAATAGGCAGCCATCTTTCAGTATTCAAGGTCCTCGATAGAAGTTCATTTCATCAATCAAACATACCAGCCCCACAAACGTTCACTTCGCAAAGTTATTTCACATTTTAGTTAAGATTCAGAACTACTATTATTTCTCTATGGTTTTTGGGGCCTCCATCTTTTATGAAACGAGCAAAAAACTGAAAAATGGAAAAAAACATGGAAAATCAGATGGATAAAATGAATTTAGTATAAAGGGCTTCCGATAATTTTTCCACCACTAAAACATCTTCATTTCAGCATGATCTAGTGGGCTCAAAAAAGTTCAATCACGATTGCTGTCAAAAGTGACTAAGGCACTTTGACAGATTCCAGCCGAAAAAAAAGGGTGACTACGTTTTTACACACGCCACTGCCTACTTAGCAGCGAGGTCAGTTGCGTTAACCCGTTAGAGCCACCACACCATTCAGGAAACCCGATTTTAGCGACTATTTCCGCTCGGCTTTCCACACTGACATTCCTTGACATTCTGGAGGGTTGCATTATTTCGGTTTTTTTTTTGTTTTGCCAGCCATTTTCTATCGATCGTTTTAATTGAGTTACATCAGTGTGTCTCGAACAGTCATGCTCGGTGGGCCACCGGCATATGGCCGGTAAAGGGCACAGTGTCGCCGTAACGAACGAACACTACCACGTGCGCCATTTGTGAATGCGCCGCTCCATTTGACGGCATCGATGGAGGCGCAAGCAAGTGAAACGGTAAATTGGACCGATCGTGGACCATGATGCGGTCCCAAGCAGGGTGAGAGGTGCGGGAATCCAGTCAGTTCGCAACACAAAGTATATAACGCGCGCCGCCAAGCCAAGTAGATCCCGCCAACCCTCGCCAAAAAGGTGAACAAACAGCGCAGCAGCGTGGGTCTCCCCCCTCTTGTCTTCTGCTTCCCTCTCTCCCGCTGCTCTCGTGCTCGCTCTCTTTCTCTCTCTGTCTTGAAGTGCTCGTGGTGCGTGGGTGTAATTCATTCATAAGTTTTTGCTTCACCTTCCTCGCTATCCTCCCTCCCTTTGCTGCCTTTTCCCTCTCCTGGGACAACTCTTCAGCCGGTTCGAACTTCGAAAGCTGTGCTGCTCCGGAATGAGTTTCTCTCTCTCTCTCTCTCTCTCTCTCTCTCTCTCTTTCTTTCTCTCTTTGCAGACGACGTATATATCATTGCATATCACATTTGTTTTTTTTTCACCGTTAATTTGATTAATCTTCTTCTAGAATCGATTCTCGCTGGCCATTCCAGTCCACCAAGATTACAGCAGTTTATTCCAATTCCAAACACAGCCAACACTGTGAAGACTTTTGCTGCTGGTTACTCTTTACATAAGAGAGTTGGTGAATCGGCTATAACCGGTTGGTAGGAGCCAGCTAGTACCACCAGCCAGTCAACCAACAGTCTGCATTTTTGCACTGGAGCGCGTTCGTGTGTAACCGACCTGACTGCGCATGCTCGCCCCGGGTCCGGGGAACCACTGAAGTGGAGGCGGAATGGTAGCTTTCTGCGTGGGATTCATTCAGAAAATCGCATCCCTTCTTTCCTACCTCCCGCGCGCCCGTATCGTGTCGTGTTGCTTCAGCAGGTCACCTTTCTTCTTCTGCTCCAGTTGCAAACGCCCCACACGCCTCGGTTAGCCAGCGAGATTGTGCGCATGACCGTAACCGACCACTGTTGTCTGCCTTCTCCGCTTCGGTCCCTTGGTTCCCTCTCTCGATCGCGCTTGGTAGCGTGCACTAACATTCCAGCAACAGCAACAGCATTTGCCACCCTTTGCTGTTCGATGCATACGCTTGTAAGAAGCCTTCTCTCCACCCCGGGGCACAAGGAGACATACATAACTGCCGCACATTTCTCTTCATTCATACAATCCACAGCATGGTTTCATTCATCTGTGCGTGGACACGGTCGTGGGCAGAGCTTACCGAAGCGTTTCTCGATCACGATTGGCATTTGACATGGTTTGGTGGACCGGGGGTACCGACTTGGTCACGCAATCCGACTACCATCGGACCACCGGAAGCCATTACAAGGCAGACCTCGACTCGACTCGACTCGAAGACTCTGGGAAGACGACGCTCTAATTACTGGCCCGGATACTGGGCTGACTGACTGGCGAGCCTCGCCTTCCTTACCAAAGGGTGATGAAGAAGAAGGAGAAGGAAAGAAAGGAAGAAGCTCATTCAAACAAGCGCTTCTCGCCCTTTCCGACCTTTGATGAATGCTTTCGTTGGCCAAGCGAATTGAAACACTCAACTCGACCATAAACATCCATTCCAGCGTTCAGGGCGCCTTGCCAGCGTTCTGGGGTTCTGGTTCTGCTTCGTGCATTACGTCACCAGACTGATGACGTCAGCACGTTCCATAACCACCAACATAGAGGCTGACTAGATGCGACGCAACACCTGGTGGTTGCCATGGTGTTAGCGCGATTATTATACGACCATTCGCCCTTCCAGCGAACTCCTGGCGGCTTTTAGAGCTTGTTCGTCTCGACCTGGAGATGAACTTCACGCCAGAATCTCGAGTCGAGTCTGGAAGCGCCATACTTTTCCATGAATTATTGATTGGCATTTTGCTGGCTGGGAACTGGCGACAGGCGTCTTCTTGGCCTTTGGCCTGGACGCTAAAGATCACATACACACCGCTGAGACTGAGTCCGTTGTGCTCTTCTCTTCTTCTTCTTCTGTTCTAGAACGGAGGAAAAAGGATCAACCTTTCCAATGGAAGGACTAGTGAGAGAAAGAGAAAGAGAGAGCGAGAGCGAGATTGGAAGGAAAAGTGGAAATGTACGAAGCATAATCCCACGCGTTCGTGGCGCGTCTGCGAAGCGAAAAGGGTCTCGCCCACGCAATTCTCGGATTCTTTGCTACCTCCAGATGCCCCACACACACATACACAGGCACACAAAGACAGAGAAGAACACGCTCCCACGCACCACAAACCGTGCGCCTCCATCGGAGGACGCGATGAGTGTAAGTGGGCAACCGGCGAAATCCTTAAGAAAAACGAGCCGGCTTTTTGATCATCATCATCGTCGTCGGCGTCGTCATCAGTGCTGGTATCGTTGTCTTCTGTGGCTGGTGTGAAGGTCGGTGGGTTCAGGGTCGAAGGTTTCCCTTTTCCCTTTCCACCTTTTCTTTTCACCTTTCTTTTCCACCACCCATAGGCAAAGCCCACTCGAGGCTATTGTGTTCATGATGGTGGCCCGCTAGTGAAAATGAAAGTGAGTTTTTTCACAATCCTAGCGAGGCCGGGGTTCGATATCTCCGGGGCTGGCGGTGACGCTTTTGCGCTTAGCTGCGCCACAGGGCGACAAATGAACACGATAATTGCACAACCCAATGTCACAACCAAATGCCTGTTAAAGCAGGCCTGGCATCAGAGGTTACTATTATTGGAATAAGTGTAAAAATGATACACACTTTTGTTTTTCTTCAAAATCCTGGTCAAAAATATATTGTGGCAAATTTTGCGATAAATCGCAGCAAGCAGCGATTCGGAAAGTGGTTGCATCGTTCAGCTTAAAGCATTAAAGCGGTTTTCGCAAAATAGGAAAGATGTCTTTAAGTGGGTGTCTTGGAATATTTTCTAATAGCTGTTGCACTAACCATCATTTTGTTATTTTATCATCATTTTCAACCCTTGAGAAATTATTTTTATATCAATAGTATGCTTCTTTTTTTAAGGAAAAATCTGGATATCTCTTTTTAACTAACATTTTAAATTCAATTGAAAAATCGTAGCGATGTAGATACTTGTTTTTTTGTATCGTTTTTTGCAAAGGGTTTCGTTTTGAAGTTAAATTGATACTATTTTGCGTGGAAACATGTTTTTCTCCATTGGCAGGAAATGAAGGAAACCCAAAATGTGTACGCCTAGAAGAGAAGAGAAACTAGAAATGGCGATTTGAAATATGGCAGAACGATCTGAACGGAATTGCATACCCAGCACACCCAGCACACCCTGCGTAGCTTCTTGTACGGTTGATCCAATCATAGCAGTTGCACTTGAGTCGTTCTTTGGGGCCAGAGAAACTGGCCATGGCAACGTAGTACTCCTCAGAGCACAGCTTATTGTGCTCTGGAGAGTTTTCAATGAATCGTTGCTCGACGAGCTCGTCATGTCGTCGTTATCTATCTTGAGAGTGCTTGCGAGAATCAATAACTCTTCGATAGACCAACCGTGCCGAGCAAATACAGCATCAAAAGACTACCATTTCGAACACGCCATCAACACATGATTGACTGATTTCTGGGTGGCAGCAGAGGCAACTCATCAAAAAGCATATGACAGAGTCACTCGAATGAGATATGCTGCTGCATACATAAGTGACATAAGTGTTCCATGAAGCCCGAAGCTAAATCCAGCCCGACTTCTAAGTAGCAGGCTTAGGGTAAAGCATTGCACAGACACATACACAAAGCCATGCATCATAAAACATGTCCTCACCAGAAGCCCCCACCCACCCACACCAACACACACACACATCGAGCACACCTTAACAAACAACGAGTACATAACTGAGTATCGTGGGCGCCCTGCATCCTACCCCGCCTGCGAAAAAAGGGCGTTTGCGTTGGCGCAGGTGCCCACCACACGTCCTCAGTTGCCACGCCACTTGTTGTCAATCCGTTCCGTCGCTGTGGTACGCAGTAGTGTCTTGCCCCGCGGTTGCTAGCGGAGACTGAAGTTGAGCGATTATTTTCAGCCACCTTTATCCTGGGCAGCCCACGCAGTAGCAGCAACAGCAGCAGCAGCAGCACACCGAACAGAACAGAGCTGAACCAAGGCCGAAATTATCCTTTTGGCCCCAAAAAAAAAAACCACATGATCACTAGACCAGGGGGCATCCAACCAACACACGGGCAGGCATTGGACTATTAATGGACCAGGAGCTGCAGTGTGGGTTTGATCTAGTGGGCGCTGCGTCGTCTGCGGATGAGACACACGCGCGTGTTCCGTTTGATTGGAATGGTGGTAGGCTGTGGCTATCGCGAGCAGCTTTTCTCGGCTCTCTCTCTCCCTCTTTGTTACCTCAGCATATTATTCAGACGCTTGTACTAGTGATAGAAGCGCCGTTAACGTTTTTTCCTTAAATTAATCTAAAACAGAAAGCCCTCAAGATCCCCAAGGAGTGACCGGATGAGCACGTATGTGCTAGAAATGCAGCAATGGTTCTCCTGTGTTCATCCACTAAAAGATCCTTTCTCGACAGGGACTCACCACCACAGAAGTTACAGAAGTCAGAAGAGAAGGACAAATATTATAATTAATACAGAGCGCGCCTCTAGGGAGAGCACACAGCCTCCTTCGGGGAATCCCCTGAAAGTCAACTAACGGCCACAAGGTACGCACCCGGTCCGTACTACCATCCTTTAAAATATCAAGGACCACCATCACATCACATCTGGTGGAAGAGTATTTTGGGAATTATCTTAATTATACTGGAGTGTACTAACACGAACGTAGGCGGGGAAGTTCTCGATGTTTCCCGGGCAGGCCCGCTTTGCTGCTGCCGTCCATGAGGGCCGCCTGTTCTAAGAAAGCCCAAAATAAGCAACCGAGACGTCTTCTTACGCCTTCTCGGTAACATTACAGCCAAGCACCGTCATACCGAGTATTTATTCAGCCCTTCACAACTCAACGTAAACTTCTTTATTCGTCTTTTTTTTTTTGGTCAATAAGACCAATGTTATATTGTCAAAATTTGCGTCATACTGCCAGTCGGCTGAGGTAATAATAATTTAACTGGTCATATAAACACAAATTGCAAGGCTGCTAGTGATAGTTTACGCTAAAGAGGCAAAATATTGCGAACGGAAAATTCCATACAAACTCTCCTTCTGATGAAGTTGAGAGGAAAAACGTCTTGGTCCGCTTGGAAGAGAGTGAGTCTCATGTTGAGTATTGTTGCTAGTATTCTTTGCTTAAATTTCCGTGCTATAAAATGGAATAGCAGGATGGAATACGAGACCTTTTTATTTTTTTGGGATCATATTTGCTTACGTCCATGTGTTCACAACATCAAAAGAACGCCCTTGGGCCCTTGGTGCATGTGGAGCGGAACAGTCACGTGTCGTGTTGTCACCCCCGGCGCTACTTCCCTTAAACAAGAAGAACAACACGGAGGGAGAGTTCAGGTGAAAATACTTGAGTATTATGTGCTTACCGTGCACAATTTGATCTCCCTTTTCCTTTCCAGCGAACTGCCCCCGAAGAAAACACGAAGGTAAAAGTGGCTAATGATTTTCAAAGACAGCTTCCCTTGGGCGATCGTTAAGCGGAGAGCAACAGAGATTCAACCACGGGACCACGGGGTCTACGGTTGCGTGATTAAGAAAAAGAAGATAAAGAAGTCGAAAAAGGGTTCGTTTTGAAACTTAATTAGACCGGAAGGAAGTAGCACTGTGCCGTGCCGTGCCAGCAGCGCAGTAGCGGAAGCAGCCAGCTACAAATCAACCATTTCCGGGCGACCGAGCGAATCGGCACAACAACGGAGGAGTTTTGCGCGCCGCCACGCACCGGAAGCAACTTCCCGGCCGGCCCCGAAATGGAACTGGTGGTGGGGAAGGTCGATGTGTCGAGGTCGACCAAAAACGCAACGACGAAAGGGGGGACGAACGAACGAACGAAAGACCCACCAAAATGCAAAACAAAATTACCGCGCGAAAATGGCGCTGGAACGAACGGTGATCATCATGCTTCTCCTCTTCACCAAACGATGATGATCACAATCTAAGACGTTGATATGATCGTGTAGAAAGCAAAGAAGAAGAAAGAAAAGGGATGAAGGAGGAAGGTCCCAAAAACGAAATGCAAACGGAATGCGACACCGAAGACGACGAAGGCGAGTGCCGCAGCGGTGAGCTCCCTTTGGGGTGCGGGAAATCATTAAAACCGTTCGGCGATTAAACAGCGAAGTGAACAACGGACTGGTGCTGGTGAGAAGGAACACACGTAAGCGACGCAAAGCCCCCCCTCCGAAAGGGACTTCCTTTTCCTATCATTCTCCTCCCCTCTCGGCACGGCTCTCAATCACGACGCTCGATCACCAAAAGGCCGGACCGGAAGTGAGCAGCCCCTTCTTTACATACCCCGTGCCGTTCTCCTCCTCCACCAAGCGACGAGCGGACAAGGCATGAATCGTGGTGCCGTAACGTCCTCCTATCTTCCCCGTTTCGTGTTTTTTTGTTTTTGGCGCGACACAAACCCCTTTCGCACGAGTGGCTGTTTCCTCACGAGGGCCTCGAGGGAAGAGCTGTACCCGCGAAACGCGACCGAAAGATGACACATTGGCCGCGTGGTCGCGCACTGCCACTGCTCTGTGTTGGATGGGAAAGCGGAAACCGATTGCGCGGTTTCCCGGCAACAACGTATGATTTTGATATTTTGGTGTCTCGCGCTGTGGAGAGGATGATACGGTGACGGAAGTGTGTTATTAGTGAAAACACACCAGTGGGGTGCTTGTTTCTTTTTTTTTTTTTAGGGAAACGAAACAGTTCTCCTTCTCTCTCTCTCTCTCTTTCTGTTTCGATCACTCCGTTATCGCGGACCTCGATCACAGATTGTGCCGCTGGACGGTTGCCATTTGAATGGTTTTTGAATTATGACACAACGCATCGTAGTAGCCATCGTAGTGAGCCATGCCAGTGGGCCAGGCTCTAAAGGGGGCTTACTGCGATCGCATAACGACGCCAATGTCGCTTGTGCAGCTCATGCATCAAAGTAGCGTGTGATTGCGCCTGTGACACAAGCTGCTGCTGTTGCTGCCGACCCCGTGGAGTAATCTCTCCAACTCTGAGACACCGACTAATAAAGCAGCAGAAAAAAAGGAACAGGAGAAGAGAAAAAACTCTCCATAAACCCGTACCCACGGGGGGGGAAACACACGCATATGCGCGGCCACGCGCACGCAGGAAGTGAAGACGAAACGTGGAAATTGTCGGTTGTCGGACCGTAAACAATCGCCGGTTAGGCGGCCATCGTCGTCGTGGTGCATGCCAACGAAATCTTGGGGAAGGCGTAAAACGGTCATAGCTTGCTGCTGCTGGTGGCTGGTTGTGCTCTGGCACCAAAAAAAAAACCCGAAAGAAAAGATAAATGGCCGACCTTGCTGTGGGACGACGCGTGGATGAGCGAGAGAAGAAGCGGCAGCAGCAGCGGTAACTGAAGAAGAAGAAATCGTTTCGATCCGGGAACGACGCGCGTTCCGTGGCCGAACCGAGTGAGTCAACTTTCACCTTTTACCAAATGAACGGACGCACGCACGCACGCAGAAGAACGAAGACGAGCCGCCTCTTCTTCATCGATATCACCAGGCACCAGGCAGGTCGAGCATAATCAAGTGGAGCAGTTCGAGAGCAAGAGAATCGATCAAATCGATGATGAAATCCGGACCCAAGAGCCAAGTAGGCACCGAGGAGGAGGAGGAGAAGGAGTAGGGGTTTCCTCGGTATGAACTGAACTAATTTCAAATCAAGCGTGTGATGATGCTGATGATGACGATGATGGAAGAGGAAATTAAAAGCCAGCAAAACGGAAACGAGACGTTCTGCGTGCGTGCATGCGTGCGAGTGTGTGTTTGGTGTTTTCTTCTATTCCGGGTTGATTTGTTTTTCTCCACTGTCTGTCGCTGTCTTTTCTCCTTCGCTCGCTCACTCAAGGTTGTTCTAGCCGTGGTGCGTTGGCGCGAGGCCCAGCACGCTTTCCAACCGTTCCTGATTGGTGGTGCGTGCTGTTCCTGCTGCTTGTTGGTGCTTTCTAATTTCTCATCGCGCGTCATTCAGCCAACCAGCCAGCCCGTGGTGTTAACCCTTCCAAACCCAAACCAAGGACCGCGAACAAGCGCCAACACACAGAACGGATGACGTAATGTGGCCAAATTAGCCGAATAAAGCATAAATGCCTGTGCCGCGAGTTGGTGCGGAAGATGGTGCGTTCTCGCGGCCACCCCAGGGGAAGTGACGTTCGCAGATGGCGGCAAACGGCGGCGGCGACGGTGTATCCGTTTGGCGGATGCTCGCATCCGCCCTCCGGTCAGTTTGTTTAGCGGTCGTCGTCGTCGTCGTCGTCGTTGGCTGATGGTGGCGGTGGTGAACGGCAAAACAAATTAATTCAAGCAGCATCGTCGCGTAGCGTGCCATCGGCATCCACACAAGACGGCGGCACACAATGTCTGGCTGGCCCATGGAAAGGGGATGATATCTATCTTTGTTCGCTTTGTGGCCGCGTTGCCAGGCGACGGCGACGGCGACGACGACTAGCGGATCCAGTTTGCGTTCATTCTCAAGATTGGAATAGGCGCGAGATGTCAACCCGTAACAACGAGCATCACCATCAAGGAGGCGGCGATCTCATGGTGTTGTGCTGAGTAACAGAGCGCAAGAGAGAGAGAGAGGGAGCGAGTGAGAACGGAAGTGGCATAAAAGGGGAAACGGATATAAACCGTTCCTCTGCTTCCGCTCGCACAGCACAGAGAGCAACAATTGTCGAAGGAAGAAAGCGATGGAGGACGCCGGTTTTCCCGGATACCTCACTGGACAGCAGTTCAGCAAAGGGGTTCATCATGAATGCATGCTGCCGTCCCTTCCGTTGCTTCCTTCCGCCCACCACTTCTTATCGCTCGAGAACGTGTGGTGCACGTTTCGAATGACAAAGCAACACACCAGATCGGATCGGATGCTCGATCACTACTAGATGACACACGCAAACAACGCACACACTTGCGCACGACGACGCCAAAAGAGATTTATCATCATCCCTTGTGTCTTTTATTGCCACATACGGCCGACAAACAATCACGCACGCACGTGTATGCGTGTGTGTTTGTGCCGCAGTGAAATCATCTTTCATCTCGCCGATTTTGCGGGGAGAGACGCGATCTTGACGACGACGACGACGACGGCAACGCGATTCACCTTCGCGACCGTTGCCAACGCCAGCGGTGGCAAAGATAATGGGAAAGAAGGGTGGGGCCGCCTCACTGCCGAATTCATTCATCGATTCCCTGGGCGTTCCTGCAATCGTGAGAGCAAAGGTGCGATGATGACGACGGCGACGGTGAGCGAGATTCACTCTAACCGACCCCCCTCGTTGGTGGGGTTAGGGGGATGTGGGGACGCGCGCATGCGCACTTGGACCACACGCTCACACTCTCAGTCTCCCGCAGCAACGGGGACACTCCGCGAAGAACGCGAACCGCGAAGGTTGCTTCGATGCTCGCCCTTTTTCTCGAGAACACGACGACGAAGAGCGCGCACGTTCGTTGAGCGACGGCAGATTGGGATTTGAATTGCCCCCGATACGGATCGAACGCGAAAATGAATGTGTCACCCAACAACAACTGCAAAATAAAAAAAATAATATAAAAAAGAGACAACCACAGGCACAAGACAGAGAGATATAGAGCGTGGCGCCCCCCACGTGCGAGTGTGTTTGTATGTGTCGAATTTCATTCATGTTTTTCTACCCACGAAACATAGCCCCCCTCTGCTCACCATACTCTGCTACCCAATTTTGCTGCCATCCTAACGCCAAAGAGCATCAAAAAAAAAAAAACTGGTCCACCCCACACGCGACAGTGCGCCTCCTTCGCAATGATTTTTCGACCATCAAACACATACAAAGGGGCGCGCAATAATCTTTAAAAAAAAAACAGTTTAAATTTCAATGAAATGAAACCGTATGTCGGTGAGATTCGGTTGTCTGTTTTGTTTCGTTGCTGTGTCAACGGACCACACGGACCGAAGCTTGCTGTGATCGATGCTGCGAGCGTGAATGTCAACGTCGAGACGGCGACGATGGTTATGTCAATGGCATCGAGCGTGTCTATGGCGTGGAATGGAATGAATGCTCGCTGCCAATACTCCCCACGGTACCATAAACAAAGACGTCCACTAATTGAGTTAACCTTTCACCAGTCGTGCGTCCATGCGTGCGTGCGTGTTTCGGGTATCTATTCGAACTCATCGGGGAGACATTCAAAAGTTACACTTCGCTCCACAAGTTGGTGCAGACGGGGGAACACTTTTACTAATTCCTCACGCAAACCTAATCAAGGCGAAACTCGACATCTACATTTGTCCGTATATTTTGCTAAGTATGCTTTACTCAATTACTTATTTATTGGTTGGTTAATCAACGAGCAGTATAGCCCAGTAATTCTGCAAGTCTATAACCCAGTAATTCTGGTGTGAATATCAATACTGTCGCTACTTGGCCCTACAATTTGGATTGTTTCTTGTTTATGGCTCTTGATCCTTAGTAAATAAAGATCTCAACGACTTCGAGCTATATATCCTCTAGGACGTCGATAAGAAATGGTCATTAAGCTCACAGAGCCGCGCGAACAACACTTTATCCAAACTGAGCCACCTCGCGGAAGTTGCAGCTCTACACCGCACGGCGGAAAGTATCCGCCTTCAGATCCGCGGGACCTAAAGCCCCCGGATAATAAGTGCAACGAGCCTGTGGTGGTAACATGGGCGATAACAACGCGATTTGGTCGTGATTCTATTTCTAGCCTCGTGGACCGCCGAGGTATCGACGCACGCATATCGGCCTCGGTTTCGGTGATAACAACTTGCAATTTTACGGCGCTCGTACGTCAGAACGATGATAAGGGAACGGCGGATGAACAGGAAGCAGCGTATTGAAGTTTAGACGCAATGGCGCTGCGCCCTGAGCGCGTCATCGTCTTTGGGGACACAGTGCTCCAATGTCTAACGGACCAGCTACGATTAAAACGCTGCTCCGATCTGGCTCAACTCGATCGTATGATGGACACACTTCACCTTCGCCGAAGCTCACCATAAAGTTGTCGTGCCGTGTCCTCCAGATCCGAGAACCGATAATCTCCCATGCGCCAACCATGGCCTGGCGGATCTTGAACCGCCTTCAAACCACGCCTGGCCTCATTTGTTGGAGGAACCAGTGTATTGACAACGTAGCCGGTCACTGGGCAGACACCTGCCCACAACCCAGCCAACGCAGTTGCGCTCCGGTCCGGTGGCTGCTGGCCTAAACTTCAACCTCCGCGCGTCCGGTCGTGGTGTTGTGGTCTGTGGTCACACGATGCTAAAGTTTAACATTTACCTTTGGTTCGGTGCGTCCGCCCGGCTTGTGGACACCACCCATATTGTTGTTGTTGTTGCTGGTGCCCAGTACCCAGATGCGAAGGCGTACTCTACGGAGGAGGTCTAATTTTTTTGCCAGATTGCATCACTGACGTCCGGCCGTAGTGTGACCAGAGGAAGCTCGAGAACACGTCCGAATTGGAGCTCAATCCAATTACAAAAAAAAAAAACAATCGGAAAAGATGTAGTCACAGAACTACTTGCACGCGGGGAGTGTGAAGTGGTTTGTCGCTCTTTATAGGAAGATCCATCGGAAAACAAAAACCGCGACCGTAAAGTAACAGAGAGACATTCTGGAGAAGTGTATGTGAGTCCGTAGCTCTTGCCGGACCATTGAATGTTACCATTTTTTGTTTGTCTTAATGTTCCGTAACACCTTACCTAAGAAGGGTGGTTCCCAGCACCCCTTCCAGGGGGGTAGCTTCACCCCTTTACAACCCACATGAGACAGCGACTCACGATACAGAGAGCAAAAGAGATAGAGAGAGAGAGAGACAGAGATGGATGGTTCACGGCGTAGTTGGCGGAAGGCCGTTTTGAATATTTATGAATGAGTTATGCCACGACAACGAGGTGTACGGGGGGGCAGGAGTGTGGTAGTGGCCACACTACTCCTTAACCAACACCGACAGCAGCAGCAACAACCCATTCTCAACCTCTTCAAACCCTTTCCAGCGCCTACTCTGTCACGCGGTTATGGTTTGTGCAATAAGATGCAGACGCACAGTAAGCGCAGTGGGCGATGTTGCAGCAGCTCACCACTGCTTCTGCCTGGCTGCCTGGTTGCCTGGCTGGTTGCCATCGTGGTATGCTGCTGCTGGTGGTAAAGGCGCAAAGCAAGCAAGCGACGAACGTGAATAAATGAATGAATGGAAATGTGGAGCTGGGCTGACCGAGGAAGAAGTAGGCGAGGAAGCGCAAGAGCGCGTTTGGTTCACCACTTCGCCAACCGTAACCACCAGCGCGCGCCGCGAGTGGAGGAAAACCCCACTGCGGATGGCGAGAGAACCGATATTTGAATTCAACCAAAGACCGAAACCCCAAGCCCCACGAAATGGGCCAGAAAGCGGAAGCACCCTCCCATCTCCGTCTCATGGTTTGTCCGCTACCAAACACACACATACACAAAGATGTGTGCACACGTACGCACGCACACACAGTCCATTACAATCGGTTAACTGGTTAAGGTGACACAGGGCAACCGACGGAACGGAAATGTCTCCTCGCCGTCGTCGTCGTCGTCGTCGTCGTCTTGCCTTCTCTCACGCTTCGCCTGTTCTCTCACACCAGAGGAGCAGTAGAGGAGCAGGAGGGGATGACCGACCTTCTCGGCGAGTGGCTCAAAGACATCTCCCCGCCCCACCAACGCACCTCCACCTGGCTCTCATCGCGCATATCTCGCGACGCGCACGACCAAGACGACGACCACGTAGCATCAGCACCGCGAAATGAATGGGAAATCACTGCCGCCGCGTTAGCCAACAAACCAAGCAACCCACTCGTCGACGACGACGCGCTACGCGATGACATGAATGAGCTGGGGCGTCGCGTCGGTGGCCGCGTGCGCGCGAGATGATGGTGAACGATTGGAACAATCAGCAGAGCGGCAACACTACTACCACCAAGGAGCCGCGATCGATGCGGCATCGAGGGAACTTTTGGTTTTCCATCTAGCGAGCTAGAGGTGGAGCGCATGTTACTTTGATGCCATTTTCCAACCGTTAAACAGCGTCGTTAGAATTAGATCTACAGCATCATCATCATCATCTTCATCATCATCAGAGTGTGCTGGGGAATCATTTGACAGAAAGATCTTTCCTTTAATCCAAGCAATCATTGAACTAGAAATAATAGCAAAATCTAGAAAGAATCCTTTTTGAGAATGATTTCGAAAATTGTCGTTGAGTTGCCTCCGAGAGGAAATGTTGTGCCCATACTATTATCACAAGTGATTGGAGGACGGTTTCTCGAGGACCGGCCCTTGGACCTCTTATCTAGCAATTCACCATCATGCTACGACCAGCGCATGTACGGCGCGGCATATGGGTGACATGATGATACCCTTCCCCGGGTCCCGCGTGATAACGAAATAAATCAATCGTTAAATAATCAAAAGTAAACACTCGAACAGCCGCAGCGCAGCGGAAGTGGTCGAAGAGTGGCCCGTTTTTTCCCCCGGAGTTGCATTACGATAAACGGCTTGCTGGCCTGCGCTGGGGCGTGTTTCGAGGCCACCACCGTTCAATGACGCTGATGAGTAATAAGTGGCCACTCACCTTCGAGACAGACCACGCGGCAACCGTCCTGCTTAAGCTTCCGGTGCAGCACGTTAATCGTGGTATCGTTAGCGATGCCACCGCCCGACGGTCCACCACCGAGCAGGAGCGCTTCTTCGACGCCGCTACGCTGTGTGGCCGCTGGTGTCGCCGTCGCCACGATCGTTGCACCCCCGTCGACCGGTTCGTTGCTGTTGTTGTAGAGGACGAAGGTGCTCTCCTTGTAGCAGGACAGGATGCGCTCCTTCAGATCGCGGCACTTAATCGTGGAGGTGATGTCGATCTTGCCGGCCGCAAACCGCCGTAGCATGATCGAGGGGATGGAAAAGTTGACCGCCGTCCGGATGTGGCTCTCGGTGTACTCGTGCGAGCTCCGGCAGTCGAGAATGATGAAGTGTTTCTGCGATTTGCGCAACGCCGCGTGCAGCTGCTCGCTCGTTATCATCTCGATATCGTGATCGGGCATGATCGTGCCGAGGTTTGGCCGAGGGGGACGGGAGGGGTGGGGGTGGCGGGCGGGTTGCGGTGAGTAGATGCTGACGCACTTCCGCTGACGTCAAACTTCCGTTCCGGCGAGCGCGCGCGCGCAAATCGTTCCGTTCCGGTCAACCCCACTGCAGGGAAGGGGTTTATCTAACGATACTAACGCACTAACGGAACTGTTTAGAATGCACCCACGCACGTACACACAGACGGGCACATCCACGCACACGCTCTTCACTTTGCTGCAGCACTGAAATCGTTGTCCGTGCTGCGTCGAAACCGATGGACGAACGCACTACACCTGGGTCACTTGGATGCACTGCGTCGGGATAATAAAAAGTGAATCATGGAGCTCCAGCCGAGTAGTAGTACTGTGCGCATGCCTCCATACGCCCTGGGTCGTCTTGGTTGGGCTGTTGAAGGTGGAGCGGAAATGAAAGAGAGATCGGGAGAAAGATTAGAAATACGATTAATAAATCGGCACGGCATGATGATAAGGTGTGTCTGGTGGTTGCTGATAATAGCGCCGACCGGAGGATGAATGAGAATGAATGAACGCATGTCACTTTTGTTCGCTGACGTCACTCGTAGGCAGCGCCTACTATAGCCGACGATAAGATGGTTAAGCAAAGATGCAGCACACTCTCGTCGACGCCACCCAGCGATCCAGCGGACAGCTTTGCTCCAATTAGCGGGTCCAACGGTTGCAAACGCTGGTCGATGTTGCTGCTGCGGTGCCATTGGCAAGAGAGACCCCGCGTTCGTTCCGGTTTCGCGAAGATCTCTCGACGACCGCGACCACACCACGCACACCCGATGTGGAAGTGACCACAAAACGGAGCGCGGGATCCGTTTTGTTACGATTATGGTCGATTAAGCGGTCGGTTTTTTTTGCCGCTGCTGCTGTTGCTCCCCCTATGGGTTTGTCTTGTCCGGGACGGGGGGTTTTACGACCTCGCTCGCACCATTGCACGCCTTCCCACATCCGTTGCCATCACCACACACCATAGCAGCATTGCGTACGGCATATGGCATCGTCATCAAACCGCATGCAGCAGCAGTAGCAGGCGGAGTGCAGGTCAGATGATCTCACTCCTCGGACTTGGCGGCGTCGCGCGATTGGAATCCTCCACATCGCATGACGAGGATGATAGGGGCTGGTCACGTCGGGGACAAGCGGCGGACGTGGAGGCTGCGATGATGATGTGGTGCACTGTTCCAACGAAGCCAGCAAAGGGTTTCATAGAGTTGTTTTGGTCCATGTTTCCTCCTCCACCGGACCGGAGCGTGTGGGGCCGGGGGGTTTGCAACAAATTGGCACGAAATTGTTTTCAATTCGTCGCTTCCTTCACTCCCGATCGCACGGCAGTATTGCGCTAATCGCGCAACCCTTCCTTTTGTTCATTGTTTTATGGTTTTGTTTAAAGAAACAAAAACAAAACAGGAAAACAAAACACACACGTATTCGAGTTTCCAATTAAATCCAAGTAGTCTTGCGACCACTCGTGCCAGCAGACGACGGCGGCGACTCCGACTCCGGTCCGAAGGAGGCTACGCTTTCTACCCTCTGCCATTGAATCGCAGAACAGGAAAACATGAATGAATCCGAAAGGGTAAGCAGGCCAGCAGGGTTTCATGCAGCAGCAGCGGCAAGGTGAGGCGAGGCGCGGCGCGGTGCAGCGTCCTTCCTTTACGCCCTTGGCGCGATGAGGAGGAGGCGTCGGTGACCCGCGAGAAGCAGAAGAAGAAGAAGAAGAAGTGTGGAACGCGCAATGTTTGGTAAGGCAGGGCAGGGCGGGGCGCGGTTCTTTCTCTTCCTCGTCTATCTCGTTCTAATTCTGTCGTTTCCTTCCTCTTCTACTTCTTCTCGGTTCTGCCTTTTTTCCATGGTTTCATCATCATTCAATTCCAACACACACTTCACACGCACACACTCTCTCCTTCCCCGCCCAACGCCCCCGCTTGTCACCACACACCTTAAAGAGCCACAAAAAAAAAGGTCCAACGGCGAGATCCACCCTAGGGAACCGTACTGGAATGTGAGCCTCACTGACTGCCTAGCCCCAAATAAGGCGAACAATTCTCGGTGGCTCCAAAAACGCGTCCTCCGTCCGTGATCAGAACAACGGCAAACTCGATGTGATCCGCCTTTCTTTGGGGCTGCCTTGATTGATGGAAATCCGTGCCACTTCAAACGGGGGGCACGGCAGGCAGAGGACAGCGGAAGGATACACGAACGCACGGCCAAACGTACGGACGAACGCACGCACGAACGATTGCACTCACTACTCACTTTGTGTCACAGAGAAAAGCGGGTTGTTCGCCGTCGACGAGAAGATTGGGTTTCACGGCAATCACGGCAGGCCGTTGTCTTGCCGCCTTCGAGAGAAATAACGCGAATAACGGATGCCTGCGCTCGCGACGGTTTGCCCACCACACGCACACAGGTGCACCCGCTATATGCACGGGTTCGAGAGTCGAGAGTTGAACGCCCGACCGGGGGGCTTTCCAACTGCTCGAAATCGGGAAATGCGCGCAAAGTCAACAACACCCACCCACGTCACAATTGCTGCAGGTTTTGCTTGTTTTTTGCCAATTTAACTGCAAAAACTGATGAATTAACCCCTTTTTCGATCTATTTTAGGTGCATAATGGACATAGTCTACTAGCAGCATTAGTTGGGCGCTGTTTAGTGGAGAAATACGCCCGGAAAGTGTTACCCGCAACAACCCGTTTAGAGCGCATCCACATCATGCGCGGAAATATGAAGTTTCCCATCAAAACCAAACCGAAAACTGGGATTCAAAAACAACGAAAAAACTGGAAACAATTTCAGCAACACGATAAACAGAACGCACAGAATCACGTCGACCAGCTTGCTCCGCGGTAATCTGGCCCTCGCTACCTTTTGGGGGGCGCCAACCACACCAGAACGAGTAACAACAGAATCAAATTGGAAAATGCGATTTCCACGAACTACCGAGTAGGTAACGAAAAAAAAAAACAATTCTGTCGCAAATTCAAACGCCCATCGTAGGCAACTGGGACCACTGCGGAATCGCACATAACATTCTCGGAAACAGCGGATTACCAATGAAAACAGATGTACATCAGTACACCGTTGAGAATGGGAAAAAATATGCTCAGAAAACATCCTCTCCGCCTAAATGCTGACCGTTCGACATCCAATTTGATCCGTTATCTTGCAAAACACATCCCACAACACGCGACAGATTGCGTAAATCATGTTTCTTCGAAAGCGTCTCGGGAGTCTGTTGCCCGTGCCGTCTCGATACCTCGGAAGCGTGGGACACGTAGCTGCAGAGCTGAACGACCGACCGACCGACCGTCGAGAATTCTTGAAGCCACCACCTACACTCGCGGGCAAGGCAACGCTCGTGCGTAAGCATTGACGTGCGAGAAATTCTTGGAACCGCAGAAACCGCCCTCCACACCAAGGATGCTGTACCGGAGTGGAATCTGCCGACCGACCCCACCGAGCCTTTACCGAGAACCGCAAGCCAACTGGCTTGCTTTGCCTGCCTGCCTGCCTGCCTGCCTGTTGCCATCAACTTGGTTTGCCGTGGGTTGCTTCGTTTTCTGTGTTCTTATGCCGAGAATCCTGGGAAACGCGCATGGGAGTTTGCTACACCTATTATCGTTCCACGCGGAACAACGGCACCCAGCATGTCCTTGCCCCATGAGCGTTACAACATCACTATGTCACCACCACCCCGCCCATTGCTGCATCACAGACCACCACGGAACAACGATCACCACACCGCAATCACGAGGACAGCACAGCGTTTCCATCGAATCATCGAAAGCACGATAGAACAATGGACAAACCTCAGGCCGTCGTTAAAGCAAACCGGACACAATACGCGCGTGCTATACCATGGAGAAATCTTCCGTTCCTTTCCGAGTACGATTCACGATTCTCGAGCTGGAACGCCAGGAGCAGCAGCAGGACCGAATGAAAACACTAGGAGCGCCTACTGGCTAGCACACGCACACTAGCACGGTGCACCGTTCGGACCCACACATCTTGTGCTCATGCGTCAAGTGTCCTTGAAAGGCTTGTGCAAGGTGTGTAGCACCAGAGGGTTACGGAATTCCTTCAAGGCTGCCTACACACGCATACAACGTTGCCGAACTCGTGTTTGACAGCGACACGAGCACACGCAGACACACTCGCGTGCGCACTCCCAAAAGGACAACGGAGATATCCTTGCGAATGAATTTGGTTGTCCCTTGCGAATAGAGAGGATTGTTTTGCTGGTAGCCAATTCATGCGAACGCGTGTAGGACACATGAATCGCGCACACCACTGCGCGCTGGTGACTATGGGGTGTGTATTGCGCCTGGGCAATACCATCGCCTAGCTGCCCACCGCGGGGCGACGCGCGAGGGTTCCTATAGGAGAGAGCGCATGCAACAGTAGGTTCCACCTCACCCGGGAGCGCGAATGGATCGGATAATGTTGCCCTCCCTGTTCCGGGTAT
>NC_064878.1:9862500-9865000 GCF_943734665.1 Anopheles aquasalis | reverse complement strand
TGGTGATGGTGTGGGGTTGTATTCGAGGAATTTACCAGTATCACACGCACTGTAATCGTTATCATAATCATTCTTCCTTTATCCATCTCGCAAAATCGCGAGCGGGAAGCGACCACCACCACCTTAAGTGGCTTGTTAACAGAAGGGTGTCTGTGCGCCTGTATCATCCACATCACACTGCGTTGCAGTGGCACACTAGAGGCCAAAAGTGAATGCACAAAATCTGCACCGTAAGTGGGTAACCCCTGAACCCGATGGCGCCGTGAAACGGTGACTGCACACTGCACGCGCACCCTCTCCCCCAACCCGAATAATGGGCACACATTTTCGTCGTAATTTTAAGCGTTAACGTTCTCTCTCAATGCAATGCACAGGCAGCCGCGTGGCTGCAAAGCTCACTGGACACTGACGCGCGCGGCACGCGATCTGCTAGAAATGGTGTTTGCGGCGGGAGAGAGAAACAGGTGATGTACAATGCAATTAACGAAGGACGAATGTGTGGGAGGGAGGGGTCTCGTAGGATCGACACGATGCATAAATATTAAAAAGAACATATATATAAACATTTAAATATAGATTCCGCCTTCCAACCGCCCTCCAAAAACCTTCTAGCCCCCCCTTAACTGAAGCCTTCTCTCACGTTTTTGGAGTCCGCGGCCGTAGCGGTAGCGATTGGAAGCAGATGTTTTAAACAATTGTAAACGCAAGTAGCTAAATGCAGATATCAAGCGAACAAAGAAAAATGTTACACGAATAAAATCACTCACACTAAAAACAAAAATGGAAGCCCTATTCAATGAAATCCTCAAAATCACGCTATTAAGCAAATGAGAATTTGATTAACAAATTCATTCCATAGTATCCGAATCAATCGGACAATCCAACGCGCACACAGCAACCATTCTCAGTTGGCGCGAAAAGGCGCAATTCCGATGCTCACTAGATTCGACATCGACCCACAGCACCTGCATCGAACCGCTGCCTGCCATTGGTTGTGTTCGGAATATTTCGGTGTCAACCGTTGAATTGCATTCCACTGGATGCCGCTTCCATCCCCCCCCCCCCCACTCGAGGGTACTGTCGCTCTGGGTTTCGGGTTCCCTAGCAACGGGCACAGCAAGCTACCACCGACGGTTTCCGACCGCTCGGATAGGTTTCGATGTTGTTTGTTCGATAGCCATTTCGCGCAGTACGCAAAATATGGGCGACCAAACGCAGCAATTGTCGCCATTTCTGCATCGAAGACGACACTAGGCCACCACTGGTTTTGGGATATTTGGCCGGGATTGCAAATGGATTCCCGCGGGCACCGCAGTTGATGTTGTTTTGTTGGTCTATTGTTTGCAGAAGTGCTAGTGTGTTTAGTGGCCAGGTTCGGTTTGGATCGGTTCGGCGTAATCCGTAGACGATGGGAAATACGGAGAGTAATGTGACCAGTGGCGTTAAGAAGCAGGCCGGAGTGTCCACCCAGGCACTGTACAAGTTCGTCAATCTGAAGGGTGGTGGGCTGCTGGTCGATATGATGAAACGTGCGATCCAGAACAAGCAATACGCCGAAATTGACCATGCCATCAAGACGAAGGTCGAACCCTTCCTGTACAACAAAGGCAAGGGAAAGTACATCCCCGTGTCGGTGCTGGTGCTGCTGCGAAACAGAGAGCGACCGAGGCACAAGCAACTGCCAGAAATCCGGGCGATGGAAAATCCGGAGGAGGATTTCGATATTGACGCCGTGTGCCCGGAAGTGAGCGAAGCGGAGTACTACCTCAACCCATCCGGGTACCGGGAGGTGTGCTGGAACATCAAGGTAATACTAGACCAGCGCCAACTGTCAATGGGTCCTTTGGGTTGCTAACGCTTTCATTGCGTAACGAGGGAGAGTCCCGCGGAAAAAACCACGTGCTTCGAAAGTAAACAGCTTACAGGCGTTGGTTACAGGGTTGGCATAGCAGCATGTAACAGGACGTCAGCTTCCTGTGTCAGCTGCCATTTGTAAATGCATTCGTGCATTTCCCTCTTTTATGGGTCACCGGGTATTTCCCATTACTCCATGGAGGACGCTTTTGTTTATAGGTCATCCATTAGCCATCGTTTAGGCGAGAAGCTGGAGCTTGTACTGCATAGGAATACATGCAGGTGTTGCTGGCGATCGAATTTACTAAACCAATTCAGTTTTGATACTTGTCCTTGGATGTCAGTTCTTTCATAACGTGTTTGTTCTACCAATTTCGTACCCTCAAGTCGTCTAAATCTCCAGGACTTCTCGACTACTACTTACTTGCTTGCTTAGCAGGCGCTACAACTAACGATCGGTCAGTCACAAAAGATTCCTTCACCGCTCACGATCGAGCGTCGTCGTCCTCCAATTAGTAATTCCAGCAATTAAGCCATCAATGTCGATACCGTCGTTCCATCTCGATTTAGACCCTCCCGGTGCATCCGGAGTGACTAAGAAGACTCTATGACATCACTACGATACTATCCTTTCTCTGATAATAAT
>NC_064878.1:9845000-9860000 GCF_943734665.1 Anopheles aquasalis | reverse complement strand
CCGTTTTAGCATCCCTCTCGCCAGCAGCCCGTACTAGGTAGCAATAAAGTCGTTCTCTTTTATCAAATTTGAGCTTCCTTTTTTCACCTTCTTTTTATCAATAGATAGAAAGAAAGCTCCCGTGAAGCGCCATCAAATCGGAGAGCTTTTCAATCAATTCCAACTGCGACCGTCCGCCCACCTAACGATTACATCGGAAAGCACTCAGAGGCCGCACACTGCTTCACGTCCAAGGACGTACATTTCACGGGCATCATCGCTGTGGTGTGGCCTTGTGTCAGTCCGCTGAATCTAGGTCACCGACCTTGAACCTGTTCTGCCGTACTCTGTTCGAGGACCGCCGTTCGGTTCGGTTCTCCAAATTGCTGGCTGGGATGGGGTTGTTTTAATGCGGTCTAGGCCATCTTGTAGAGTGACGAGAGTGTAAGAGGATCCCTTTTTACGAAAGTGATTCCCACGCTCGCCAGAACCGAAGGGCAGTAATTACGACCGAACCCATCTAACAGCCTCCTTCACTCCGGGAAGACTCCGTCCGGTACCACATTAGTGGCAACAGGATGGCCACACAAAACTCAACAGCAAAAATCGATCGTCTCTCCGGGCAATGGGTTGGCGAATCCTTTTCACCGTTTTGCGGTCTCATTACCACTGGGTGGGTACGGCTGGTGGGTCGAAGGGACGCGAAACATGGCAAGCAATCATAAATGAGATAGAACCAACCCGTGGTCCTGCTGGGCCGGCAAACGTTGAGTGAGTGACGACGAGGCCACATACCCTTCACGAGTAGAGAGATAGCCTTCGGAAACGTGAACTCCACAAGCTGTGGACCACCATCGTAGCCCACTCTCCCTCTCCCCACCATGACGTCCATTCATCATGACCCTTCGGAAGGTGCCTGGCGTGCTGTCAGGAGCAGCCAGGGTAGCTACCCTCAGGAGTGAATCAAAATACACTTCGGAAAGCTCTAGAGCTCACGAGCAGCAGCAGGAAGCGCCCTGCTTTTGGGGCCGCTTGAATTAATAATGGCGGTTAGGTTTTGATGGCCGCTGCCGGTGATGAAGGCGGCACGCTGGTTGAGTTTTGTGCATCTTTCATGCCCGTTAATATCAACCGAGCCTGCGGGCGGTGGAACTAGAGAACGGACGGTAACACAAACTCTTCCTGTTCATCATCATCGCTCCGTGTTGCGATCGTTCGAGTGCGCGCGGGTGTTTCTATGTGTGTCACCATATCACATCCTGTCTCTGTGGCTTCCTCGACCACTGGTGCACCATAATTTTGCCTGCCTCACAGATGAAGATCCTCTTTTTATCGGCAAAGCAAAGAAACTACGAAGTACTGAGGATCTGAGTTCAGAGCTTCCTCCCAAAGGGATAGACGGTATGTTGCGGTTACGGTCCGTAGAGTGGAGCACGACCGGGAAGATAAAGCACATCTTCTCATCCACATAAACCTGTGCCGAGACCTAGGCCCAGGAGCCGTGTTTATGAAGAGGAAGAACGGCGAACAGATGAGACCAAATCAGAAACGGTACAAACAGTTCTGCGTTTCCGGGAATTAGAAAATGTCTCGTCCAGCTGGGGCGAAGCAGGGGCGTATTTCAGCAGCAGTGGTGTTGGTGTGGCCGTGTGTATTTGAAGTTCCCAGCATAAGCCGGCAGGCAGGGCAATTAATGGAGAATGAAGGTCGAACACTCTCGCTCCCACCACCTACTGAGCCTGCTGCTGCCGCTGCTGCTATTCAGCATCC
Source organism: Anopheles aquasalis (assembly GCF_943734665.1). NCBI lineage: Eukaryota > Metazoa > Arthropoda > Insecta > Diptera > Culicidae > Anopheles > Anopheles aquasalis. The sequence goes on along the minus strand of NC_064878.1, from coordinate 9,858,251 downwards.
TCACCCCATTTAAGCTCGAGGGTTTCGTTGTTGATACTGTGTTGTGGGTAAATATTTATCTCTTCTCTCCCGAGCCCGTACACTACACCTAGTACACGCGCCCCCGACTGCGTCGCTGACATCGAACGCAGTGTTCAGTGTTCGCCCACCCCACAAGTTACGAGGCGAGTGTCCTTGTGAAGTGAAGGGGTTATCCATTAAACTATAGGCTCGAGGATTACTCGAGCTTTTAACCCGGTGTCCCGGGCTTGGGAACCGGAGTTAGTGCGTCATTTCTGTGTCGCCGCTAGCCCCCCGGGGCGGGCGCCTATGTGGTATGTTAAGCTCGGTCGGCTTTGAAGTTGGTTTGGTTGGCTTGGAAAAAAGGGAAATGAAAAAAAAATCGGAGAATCGAAGGAATGGAAAGCCACACAAAAGCACGCTGGGAATGATTCACTGTGTCATGCGTTCACGGGAATCCAGGTCACACACCTGTGTGATAGTGGCCAGTTCTCCCAACGGGAAAAACCATCCCCTACGTAGGCGGGGGTTGTAATTTATCTGAGAGCATCCGGCTGGCAAATAATTGATTCCATTTGATTGAGCACACCGCGCCCAGGGCAGGATGGGTGTTTGTGTGAATAAAAAATCACGCGAATCGTAATGAAATCCCACCGCCGGAGAAGGCGAAAACTACTGGCGCCTCCATTAGGTTTTAATCGCGCAAATTGACGCTCCATCGCCGCTGTGGCATCACCGTGTCGTAATCCAGGTCGCACATACATCCACTGGTGTGGTGTAAATCGTGTATGTGATCGAACCGACACCCTCCGGCGGGGTGGGTGACCGGAGTGAAACAAAGGAAGTACCAAGGGCGTTGGTTGTGACAATTAAATCAAATAAATAATGGAAGCCACGCGGTAGAAGGATGGTGCTGGACGCAGGAGCTACTGACACTGTTGATGGCAACCCCATTCCCACCCCCCCGATAATTGGATGCAGACATGCGAGCTAATGGTGTACCGTAATCCACCACCCCCTTTCAAGGGGTGCATCTGTCGCGTCGTCGTGTGCGCCACCGATAACAGAACCGATCGGAGAGATAAAGATGTGATTGCTAACATCCGCCTCCTATCCTATCCAACGGCATGTACCGTGTACGCTTAGCTGGAACAGAAGGCCACCATCAACAGGAGGTTTGTTGGGTTGGCGGGATTTATTACACGACAAACGCTGCTTTACGACCACTTTGCTCAGACGAGCGTTCGGCGCTAGTCGGTGAAGTTCAATATTTGTGCAAAGAAATATGATACCGCAGTAGTTTTCGGTACCAGCTTTGCCTGTGTTCGTGTTGATGCAGTATTTTTTCTTTTGCACTTAATGTGTTTAACTTATGCGTCGCGAAGTTATGGACGAAGTTTCGGTTTGTTTGAAGTCGATAAACCGTCTCGTTCTTTATCTCGTTTGTTTCATGATGAACCGTCAAAAGAAATCGGCTTTCAGTGTGTGTTCCGCTCAAACTGAGTGGCCTGCCAAAGTGCCATGACGAGCTTTAAAAAGATGGTAATTGAATCGCGACGTATCGCAGGCAAAAAAAAAGGAAGAAGCCGGCGTTCGGTGTCGGGTGCGGTACCCACCGACCGACCGGTGCATGCAAATTAACCCGCATCTCGTTTTGATGCGATGATCCGTCGACACACGCGGCTAAGGACCCTCCCGTGGAGCCGTGCCGTGCCGTGGAGCGAGGAGAACCGTGACAGCGCTACTGACAACCACCACCATCGTACGAGAAGGCCAATTCGCGAATGCTTCTCACTCTCTCTCTCTCTCTCTCTCTCTCTCTCTCGCGCGCGCTATCGTTGTCCTTGGAGCCTTTGGGAGCATCGTCTACTCATCGTACAACTGCTCGACTTCGCGCGCTCGTGACCTACTCGAAAGCCGACTAGTAGCCCGTTGAGTAGCTCGCAGAGCAGCCGGTCGTACCGGGCCGGGTTAGTCTCTTTCGCTTAGTGGTTGCGCTCGGTACCGCGTGGACCGCGGTGGTAGTTAAGAGGGTTTTCCTTGCCCTCCCTTTTCCCTCAACAACAACTACGCCTTCTACGCGCCGCGCTGTGCTTTGAAAGAACGCAGTCTTCCCATCTCGCACCCCTATCGCTAGAGAGATTCATTTTCCGCAACTTTACGGGCGTGTTGAGTCGGACGGTCGGTCGGTCGGTCGGTCGGTCGTTGTCGGATAAGGATTGTAGAACAGGGTGCGTTACGTGAGTTCAGTGTTGCTTCTGGAGTTTTCCGCTGATGCAGCGAGAGAGAGTGGAAGAGAGAACGAGTGAGAGGGAGGGAGAGCGAGTGGAGGATGTGGGAAGTAACCGGATGCGTTTGTGTGCGTGTTTGTGAAGCTTTCCTTTGGTTTGGGGGGTTTTTTTTGGGAGGCGAGTATCGGACTGAAACCCTCGCTAAACTCCCAATAACACCAGCTTTATGCCAAGCACGGGGTGTAACACCCCACGAGTTGGAAGTTAAAATGAACAAAAACATAACGGGAAACAAAAAAACAAAGCGAGAAGGTAGGCGACAAAGGATCAATACCTATCCGAGGGTCCTGGGCCTGCCAATCGAAGGCATTTTTGAATAAATCGGTTCGGTTCTCTCTCGCGATTCATCAAGGGAGGCCGTCACAGGCAACTTCGATGTCACAGAGAGCAACCTGCCGCTCCCATGCCTCCTGTGCTTCCTTGACCTCGACCCACCACCCATCAAGCCATGTTCACCCAACCATTGGCAACCATGGCAACGGACGAAGGCGTTTTGGACGTCGTCGTCGTCGTCATCGTCGTCGTCGGTTTGTCTCGTTCCGACGGTGCCGCGAGGGAGCAATAAACTGGAAAGAGCGAAGGCAAAACCGCCATGCTAACCGGGACCGCACCTGTCTCACAAGGACCTGCCTTCCTGGCTACCGTTCGCTTCCGATGGTGCCGATGGTGATGATGGTGATAAGAAAAGACGGTTGGCAGCGTTGTTGCGTTGTGTGCGTGTTTCTGGTAATTGAATTCTGATGGCCGGCTACTACTACTCCCCTGCGCACTCACTCCCTTACCTGAAACACCATAAATGTGCTTGGTGTTGGTAGTAGTGATAGTAGCGTAGTAGTAGCATGGCTTATTGACTTCTGGCCGCGAGCTCCGGATGCTCAGGGGACACCACAGAGAGCGACAGTTGGCAGTTCGATTGGCTGAGCCGTCGTTTTTGGGGGTGTGTTGGTGCAATGTTATTGCTTCGGGCGCGCGATAGATAGTGTTTCGCGTTTTGTGGGTGTCAAAAATTAAAGAGCGTCGTCAATGTCCTGGATTGTGCCGGGTAGTGCAGCGAAGATATAAACAAAACAGATGAGGAGAGAGAGAGAGAGCCAGAGAACGAGAGAGTGTCCTGTTGCGGCTCGTAAATTCGCTTTTTCGGGTACGATATCGCCGACCTGGTGGGTCAGTCCTAGTGCCACTTACCTAAGGAATGGCGGCCGCTGTGTGCTTGAAGCATGCCACCGGAACGCACCTTTCGGCCGGTAAGGAGAAAAGGATTCTCCGAAGCCGTTCTTCTTCAAGAGGTATTGGGGTACGGTTACATAACACAAGTAAGGGCTTGCCCCTGATCGTCATCATCACTCGCCGTTGGATCGTTAGCCTTCGGTCGGTTGTGAAGAGTGACGGTCGGATGCTGATGGATTGAATTCAATAACTGAACTAATTGAGAGTAGCGCTGAGGTTCCTTATAAGTTGTTGTGCTTTGAGTAATAATCTTTAAACATTGTAAAATCATTCCAGATGTTACTTTGACTTACCAGCTTTTAGCTTAGTGAAGTGTCCTGTAGTTAGCTGTGATCCAGTGTAGAATCCTTTCCAATCGTGAGCGAGTTTGTTGAAAGGCATCAAAAGAAAAAGCCTGTGTACCTGAACCTAACCAGTTCCAACCAGTTTCCTCAAACCGGGAGTCAGGGAGCGCAGAGCATACAGGGACTCGACCGGGACACCACCGTCAACCGGACGTGGACCGGGCTTGTGATGGATGAAAATCAAATCAAAGTTTGCTTTACCGCTCTACCTGCCACGAACAGAAGCGGTGAAATAGCAGATCCTTTTAGCTCATTCCAAGGGAGTGGCCACGTGAAAGCGTAGAAGACAGAACAGGATGTGCCGTGGAGCCGTGATGGTTCAAATTGAACTCGATTTCGCGGACCGTGGCATGGTAGCATGTGAACTAACGAACCCTTTTCCGATGGAACAACAACAGCTGTGGCCGGATCGGCGCGGTCGACGTTTATTGAAATTCCCGAATGATCTCTCCACCCCCCATCCTGTGCTTGGATGGATGAATTGGATTCAATAACAAAGAAAAATCCCGGACCAAACATGAATAACAACAACAAAAAAGGGTTTGTGGTGTTTTGTGCCGCCAGTAATCGAAGGGGAGACGATGAATAAATTCGCCCAAAAACAGAGCAAATGAGCACAATGTGTGGCCGTACAAACAACAACTACTTCGGATGGAACCGTGGTGTACCGACAGCTCGAGACCGACGACGACGACGTCGAGGCCTCGAGCTTATGTGAACGCCACCATAAAACACTGGGAGCACGTGGGTCGCTGGACACGGCCCAGGGGCGGTGATGCAAAGTCATAAAGGATGCCATCGTCCGCTAAGCCCAACGACTGCTTACAAGTGATTTACTGTGCATATAAGACGCGCGTGTGTGCCTATGTGGCCCGTACTGGGTCTCACCGAAAGGCTTTATGATCAGGAACGGCTGATAGCAAGCAAAGATATGGTGCAAAGTTTAACCGGCAGTTGCTGGTTGGGCGTAGAATCGCAAGGATCTGCGCAAGGAGTGTGTAATGCTCAAAGTTTCGTTGTTGATCAATTGTTGTTGAACGTTGGCATAAAAGGCGTGTTTATTAGAATGGATTACATCCATGAAGTTATCGTGTAGGAACTGTTCCTCTATTCGTTTGTGAACCCTATTCCCTGCTCCAACTTATTCGGCCAAGATGGGGAATGGCATGAACAAGGTAAGCTCTAAGCGGGAGAGGGGATAATTAAAAATGGAATCAGGGTCAGCAATGTTGTGTGCATCCTGTATGTACCGCAGGTCATGCCCGGGCTGTACATTGGCAACTATCGAGACTCGAAGGACTTCCAGCAGCTGGACCGCCACGGCATCACGCACATCGTTTCCATCCACGACAGTCCGCGACGTTTTCATCCGGTAAGCCGGGGGAGAGAATGGTTTTTCTTTTACGGGAGGGTATAGAGAGAAAGGAAGGGCGGGGTGACAACATGATCAATCGTTACCGGATACACCCTCTTATTGAGAGAGACTCCGCAAATCAGTGAAGAGCTCACTTCAATGCTCGGTCAAACGTACGAGACTTCGTTAATTAGGTTAATGGGCGCAATAACGGTACGGCCTACTGGCCTTATTTGATTGATTGCGACGCGAGTGGTCAATGACTAATGACTTCTTGGGCCAACGAAAGGAATAAAAAAACAACACTAATGAGAGGAAGGACGGTTTTTGGCAAAGGATTCTGTTGTTGTACCACTGTCCGCAGATTGAAATTCAGACAAATTCGCACGCCGACGACGAAAACTAAATTCTATAGTTTTATCGACAAAGTTTCCTCAAATGAAACAACTCCCCTCCCACCCTGCAGTGATGATCTGTGATAACTCAGAAGCACAAACTTTCCTTTTGCTTGACCCCTCGAGCTCGGGACGAAAGGGGTCTCTCGGAGTAGATTAATACGAACGTGGCTCGTGGTCTTTGTGGCCTTCCACCAGTATCCTTTCCGTCCAGTGATTACCAACTCGTTGGGAAAATGTGCCAGCGTCTGTTTGGTGAATAATTTATTTGGTTGTTTATCAGTTTATGAGTTTCGTGTGGCGACCAGCTGGGGTCTGTCTCTGTTGAACTTTTGGTGTACTTGGGGGCGGCGGTTTGGGTTTCATGCTCGACGCTCGATTAATTTATGCAAATAGATGCAATGGAAAGTAGGAATCGACATGCAAATCGCATTAAATGCCAGAACGTAATCGTTATGGTGAATTGTTTACTTTTGCGCTTGATTGCTTCACTTGTGAGACGCCGAGCGAAGGGTGATGATGAAATCGAACCAACGCAAATACGGTATACATTTAAATGTGAAATGCGTACTAGCGTGTGGTCGTTCTTTGTAGTAGCTGGAATTTTAGGCTTCAGGCAAACACGACTGTCGACTGTGTATATGTATGTTGAGTTATTGCGTCATTATTTTTAAGTTCTTTGTAATTTTATGCTATGAATATGATGGAATTGATGATTGGTAATTTATCAGCAATGGCGATAGTGTTTAAAAAATTGAATGAAGAATCATTTTTTGGGTTAATTAGCTATTTAAATTTCTTAAACAAAATAATTTAAAAACCCGGAAATTTTACCGGTTACCTGGCGCCTCCATCATCGCATTTTGGCAACGGATATTCATCATTTCGTTTTCCCGACGCGGCGATCAGTTTTGTAATTGCTTTTATCTCTCTGGGCACGAAAAGCAAAGTTTATAAAGCCATGCACCTAGAAATTATGTGGTGAAATGGTCCGCGAACTGGTTGAACATTTCTTCTGCGGTTGATACTTTAAATTGCATCCCGCATACTAATATGAGCCTTACACTGCTGACCTAAAGCATCATGGCTGAACGCTCTATAATTACTCAAGTCCCCAATGAGCACTTCCATTTTTATCGTGCACATGATGCGACAATCGATGGGATTTCATATCTCGCCATAGCATACCGCGGTTGCTTACCGAACGAACGGTTGCACGAATGTATGGGTTCGTTGCATGATTAACAATCTCCCGCAACCCTCCCTTATGACGTCTCTTCGCCATGAGTGTGCGAACAAGCAGCGAAAAGCTTTTATTACATTTACGACCGATACGACCAGATACGGATGCTCCTTCCGTGCTCTGGTTAACACATGATGGACATTGATCAAACATGGTGCTCCACGCATCGTGGATGCTACGTTTACGACTTACGCTGTGCCCCGAGAAGCGCATTGGGAAAAGGGAGAGGGTAGGACATTGTTACGCATGATGAAAGATGATGCGACCGCGAAAAGTTGATGGATTACGTGGTAGGTGAGAGGAACAGTGATATGGGAGTAACATCTCGATTCCGTGCCGTTATCCTCTCGCTATCGGTGAATCAAAAAGAACGTGCGATGATGTACGAACAAGCGTTTGTAGGGGCAGCTGTATGTAACATCATCATCAATCTTGCTCAAACCGCAACCATTGTCACACGATACAAAATATAAATAGAAACAGCAAATAATGGATAGAAATACAACAAGAAAGAATCGAAGAAACATCTCAATAACGAACGGCTTGGTGAGGCAACTGGCAACTGGCAAGAACTACTACACGGAGCACTAGATGGGATCGATTCCGTGCCGTAGCCCGCAAAACTCTGCTGGTTGATCAACTTTGCACCACAGCACTTTTGTTGTGAATTATGAGTATGAAAAGGAGAGCGAAAGCGGGCGGATAGAGAGAGAGATGGAGGGTTTTCCATTGTTCACCGAGTGAACAGAAGTTTTCCAAGCGGCTGATGCCCCTGACATTGTTTCACGATAATGGCGCCATACGCGGATAGATAATGTGTCCCCCGCCAACATAATGTTCGCTTTGCCTTTTCTCTTTTGCGTGTTTGCGTGCACCAAATTCCAAGTGGAAAATGGAACCGGTCCACCACCATGCAACACATACCTTCGATCCAACCGTCCGTCGTGCGGTTACGTGTGTTGTGGCCAGAGCCGAGAAGGACGAAAGACCTCGCCGTCTCGTGCCATGTTTCAGCACTTTTTTGCACATTTCCGTTACGGGCTTTTCTAATATCCAGAGCAGTTTGCCGGCTCCTTGTCCCCGCGTCAACGGGCTGTCAATGGAAAGTTCAACTAGGTTTCGAGTCTTGAATGCACTCACACATACACACACACAGACAGGCGTCCTGGGGACACTAAAATGAAATTGGCGAAACCGATGAAGGCGCTAGACCGTGCCAGCTGCAGCACCGCGGAATGGCTTCACTGAAATGAAGGATTCAGCCAGGACCCCTTTTTGCAACTTTTCACACTCGCATGAATATGTTTACTATGATTGAATATGAAAATCTCTGTGAAGTGGTGATTAGTTTTTTGGGAAGGCCTTGCGTTTCAGCATACTTTGACGAAAGGCATGCAGTGCTTGAGTTTAATTTAAAATATATCTACAAAAATATAATTAAAATAATATACTTTAAATATACTCTTCGAACGGCGTGTTTGGGACTCCAAGGATACATAAATTAAAAGTTTAATACTTCAGCTCTTCCGTTACGGCAGCAGCATGCTATAGGCCAGTACCTGACGGCAGATTGGTCGTTAGAAGCCCAAGTTTTTAGCCGGGCGATCTACTGCCGAATGAATCCACTCGGAACATAATTATAGTTTGCAACACGAACAGATCCTCGGGAGCCCTCAATTTTGTACCAAGCAAAGCCCCCATATACGAAAGGAGCGAGGAATCTGTCATAATGTTAGATTTATACGCCGTGCGCGAATTCCCAAACCCAAAGCTACCGTTACCAATTACGATGCCCTGGTGGCCGATATATTTATCGTGTTTCATGCTCTCTGACATCTCTTCTTACCGTCTTCATCGCGGCGACCGCTGGTGCCCTAGGACAAACACTATCTGTGCGTGATCGCCGCCGACAAACCGGACCAAAATCTGTCGCAGTACTTCTCCGTCTGTAACGATTTCATCCACTCGGCACGCCTCAAGCAGGGCAACGTGCTGATCCACTGTCTGGCCGGCATGTCCCGCTCGGTGACGGTGGCCGTCGCCTACATCATGGCCGTCACGCCACTCAGCTGGAAGGAAGCACTGAAGGTAACGCGCGGGAGGGGCATCCGGGACTTTTCTTGACAATTCTTTTTTTTCTCCGATCCTGTTAGGTCGTACGTGCTGGGCGATCAATCGCTAATCCGAACCTGGGTTTCCAGAATCAGCTGCAGGAGTTCGAAACGAATAAACTACTAGAGGTAAGTGTCGGTTTCGGGCCAATGTGCGCATCTTGGTGTGTCCTGGAGTGTAATAAGCTTGCTCTCCTTCTCTCTCTCTCTCTCTCGTTGGTTTCGACAGGAAAGGAAGCGGCTTAAGGAACGGTTTCCCAGTTTGGCGCTGGAATCGTCGGACCGGGAGCAGTGCTACCTATCGCTGGACTACTACGAGGAGCTCCTGGAGAGTAAGGGTGTCTGCGAGGGTCACTGCAAGTTTGGTAAAGACTGTCCGACCGGTAAGACGACCGCTAGTTGGTAGTAGAAGCAGCAGCATCACATTAGCTCATCGTTCCATAAGTAGCTTTCGGTTCGCATCGCTTCTGCCACGGCTTATCACACCGCTTCGCTTCTCTTCTGCGATCTCTTCTTTACAGCATTCACACTCTACCTCATAACCGTTCAGCTTCATCACTCGTTCACCCTTCACCCTGCTAGAAGCATCCATTTTCCTGTCAGCTTCTACATTTCATCACCATCACCATAAGCGTCATCTTCATTCTTCACTGGCTTTACGTGTAGAGGCAAAACTATGTAAGCGATTTTCGAATACGAATTAACACCGTCACCTGCGTGCAGGAATCTGCCGGCAGGATTCACGTGGCGGTGGTGGTGGTGGTGGCGGCGGCGGCGGCGGTGGCCGGGTATCTCGGAAGTCGAGTCTTTCGTCCAAAAAACAGTACAACTCTTCCCTGTCGACGTCACCGTCCAGCTCGTCGCAGCTGTCGGTACGCAGTGTCGGTTCGCCCGGTGGTGCCCAGTCCTGCCCGACGTCACCAGCTCTACGTAAAGCTTCGGCACAGCGAAGATCGACCGGTGAACCCGGTAGCGGAACGACTGGCAGCCGTAATCCCGACAATCCGCGGGCGGCCGGTGAGTATGCGGCCGAAATAGACATCGGGGAGCTGTCGGAGCTTCGGCGTAGCAGCAGCATCGTGAGCACGTACCGACCACGCAGCAGTCCCGCGGGACTATACTCCTACACAGGTAAGATGGCGGAACGCGCTTCTTCCACGGCTGATTGTTGATAGCGATTTCTTCCCATTCCCATTTCCCGTAGGATCTGCACCACCGTCCATACATGGGTCGAGGGTTGATCTGAGTGGTGGCGTGAGTGGAGGCACCGGATCGGCCATCTATCTTGGATCGTCCAGTGGCGGTGGTGGTGCTGGAGCAGCAGGCAGCTCCCCCGGACCCTGCCGTCGGTTGAGTATGCGCTCGACTCCGAAATCAACGCCCGAATCGTCACCGAAAGCGTCGCCGAAGAAAAGTGCGACCACTCCGGGCAAGATGGCGGCTAGTGCGTCAGCGAAAAAGACTGCTACCGGTACTACGCCCAACACCGGTCGGAAAGGGTCCACCGCCGTAAGTGGAGCATCACCATCCAACAGCAGCAGCAACAGTGGCGCTTCATCGTCTCCTGCTGTCAACACGAGTGCTCAACCTGCCAAAAAGGAGGCGAATGCCACTGGCAAACCAACCTCCAAAACCACCGTCCCGAGTAATAATAATACCGTCATGAGTTCCAGTAGCACGACGACCAGCAGTGACGCAAGTGCTACTAGAACTACTACTACCGCTACTGCTACTAATGCTGCTACCATGGCAAAGACCACTTCCACTACCACGGGCAGTGGAAAGCGTTCCGACGTTCCCCCAACACGCGCACCTTCGATTGTGATAGACATTAGCGCGAATCGTCCCGATTCCACCGGGAAAGCCAAGAAGGATATGAAAGATGGCTTCAGTACCAAGGATGCAGCCGGCGAAGATGGTGTCAGTACTAATAGGAACAGTGAGACGACGGCTACTCGCCAGACAGTCACCACTAATAATGCCAGTAATCGTGTCACACGGAAAGAATAGGGAGGGCAGTGGATCCAGGCGCAGGATGCTTGATCTTCGGTGAAAACATTTGTGAAAACTCTTGGCTTTAAGGGAACGCTTGGAAGAGGGAAGGAATAGCCCGATCGGGCGTGGAAATGCGCGAACGCTCAATATCTTAGCTAAGTAAACTCACATAATCACTCTGCTCCGCTCCACTCTATAGCGTAGGCTAGCGAACAGACGCCCCATATTATAGTGCGGTCTCTTTTTTTTTATCAAAAATGCCAATGCCAAAGGGCCACTAGATGCTACTATCAGGCAGCCACTGTTACGAGCGCTTTAACTGTGTATCAATTCGTAGGAGAGCCCCCCTTTTACTGTATGGTATCGAAAGTTCTATTCAGAAAAGGATTCTCTAATGAGGTGATGGTTTTGTGCATCACAAAACTATAGAGTGTGGAAGCTTTAGTGATGAGGAAACGTGCTGTGCTTCTTGTCGGTGTGATAGCTTTGAGTGGCGAAATCCGCGCAGGAATCGCGGACAATTGTTGGCAAGGTTTTTTGGTAGTGGAAATGCAAATGAAATCAAATAAGGAATAAGCACGGTACACGAGAGGACGAGTGATGAAGGAGACCATATAATTGTTTGAAAAATGTGGACGCATCAATCATCATAAAAAATGGCATCCAGTGACCAGTATTTAGCAACATACAAAACATATTTACACACGATTTCAAATTAAAACTCGCAAAGTAAAATATGTATCACGCTCGTGTTTTTTTTTCTGTAGATGCTCCTCCACCTCATACATAACGGGTGTGTTTAGTTTGTTATTTGTGAAAGCCAAAACAACTTCATAGAACAAATAGAAGCCTTTTGTTTCGAATTAGCTGCAGCAGAAAAATCACAAACAACAATTGATGCGTGATGATCACCCATTCCCCCATCATCATTAGCAGGAATAGCAATTATACGTACGCTTCGCGATTGTAGCTTTAGCTTTAGCAAACTGTCCCATTTCAAGCAGTGTACGAGAAAAGGGAAGAAATCAATCACTAGCTTATATTTGTTCCGATTTGGGCATTAGAAAGCCATAAATGAAGCTGACGAAGAAAAAAGACAAGCGATAAAGAAAAGTGGCGAGATGGGAGGGCGTCGCCGAATGCAATAATATACATATGACGGGTTAGCAGTCCTGCAGAGGCTGTCGGATGTTGGTTGAGGTGGATAAACAGTGGATGATTGAATGGCACAAACAGAGATTTTGGGAGCGTTCAATTGGGACGTATTTAGAACCGGTGGATCAACGGTGGATAAGGATAGGCGGCCCTATCCTGCAGGCGCACAATACACACCCCTACACAAATACACGCAACAAAAACACACATACATACACGCTGGTACACACAAATCGAAATGATATATTTATATTTAGCTGTTTTATACATTTATTTTGATATGAAAAACCAAAACCCCCTCCCCCCCCCCCCCACTGTGAAGCAGAACAAAACGGGATCATTTGACGGCCAGGCAAGGGCGAGAAGAGTTCAAATCAGTTCCACAATAAAGAAAAAAACCTGCTTCTACATATAGTTCTACATGAAGGGAGAGAACCGAATAACCGAATGCATCACAAACTGCGACGGACTGCGGGCGATCCATCAGCTCGTTATGCACGTCATGCCATCGGCCTTATCAAGCGTTCGGCAATTTCCAATAGATCATATCAAATGAACGAATTCCAATCAAACAAAAACACATTCGACAACGCTGGCAGCAGCAGCAGCAGCAGCAGCAAGGCCACTAGTGCACGGATTGGTTGTTCAAGCCGCTCGTATCCTGCTATCCGTCGCGATAGCGTCGAGGATGTTAAATGCTGATGGAAATCTCTTCCTTCGATTAGCACACGCTCATCACTCATGTGCATGTGGGCAAGGGGCGCTGCTGCTGCTGCTGCTGCCCGGGCCCGTGCTAATTGCTGCAAATTACGCCCATCCCCTTGCCAATCACAACCGAGCGCGCGTTCGCGCTAATGCGTACCAGGCCTGCAGTGCACACGCAGTGGATTGAAAGAAATGTGTAAATTATTAAAACGTCCAACGCCAGAACTGCTGGCCTCCTGAAGGGGATGGAAAATGGCGAAACCGGGGAGGGAGAACACGATGAGACAACAAACCAACGTTCTCGGGCGTAAGGTTTCTGTCCCTGTCGCAATCCTCCGGATTGCCGATTGACTGTAAGGGAAAACATAAAAGATTCCGGACGCCAAACGATGAATCATCGGACCGGCCGATGCCCCCCCCCCCCCCCCCCT
>NC_064878.1:9822500-9832500 GCF_943734665.1 Anopheles aquasalis | reverse complement strand
GTTTCTATCGCAAACTGTACGATTGGCTTTTTGTAGGATAACTGGACGAAAATCGGAGAGGAAATATCGTAACCGTAAGCCTAACAGCAACGATGGAGACGCGTGCATAAGATAGGGAGATATGTTATGTGCTACTACCCCCATTCTCACCCCCGCAGCATCGCATTCCTACTTCCCCAAATGAATAAGAAGATCGAGAGATTTGAATTTTTATTTGCAAATCTATGCTTCATTACTGTGAGAACGTGTTGTTATTTATTGTTTATCTCGATACGGGCACTATCTAGTCAACACAGACACACTGGAGAACAAGGAAGGGGACGGAACATTCCTTACTCAACTCTGAAGAGTTTTCACGTAACAGGGCTTCAAGCTTTCAAGGTGGTTCAAGCTGGCTATCCTTGCAATACCGCCTAACTTTCTTATGCTCCCTCTTATGATGGAATTTTGCATGGACAGACAGATAGACAGAGAGAAACAGAGAGAGGAAGGAAGGGGGGAAAAAGAGCGTTGATCTCGTTTCAGCGGCGACCCCGTGAGGGAAAGCGCGATTGAACGATTTACAACAGAGTAAACAGAGACACAGCACCCCCTGACTCCCCGCCTACTTTCCGACGCAACGTTTCAGCGCGCACTCTCGTAGATTCTACACGTAAATACCGAAGTTTACACTCTAGCGATCAACAACACTATTTAATAGATACGAAATCAAAAGGCAAAGAGCAAACTTTACGATATCTAATCTAAAACGGTAATGCCCTACCGTGCAAGGGTGAGAGAGGTCTGAACCCCTTTCCGAATGAAAATTCCACGACACAGGACGACATGCAGTTTTCGGACGGAATCGCGAACGCGCTCTAATCAAAAAAGGGTTACTCAAGTGTTGACGAAAGATGAAAGCGTGTGAGAGAGTGAAAGACAAGCTGCTGGCACTTTGTCCACTGCTTGATAGAAGGTACTGGAAAGAGAATGTTTCCAAATTAATGCTTCAACAAGGCAGCCATCACTAAGGGAACAGCAAAAGTCAACGGGGACGAGAGGGGCTTACAGAAATCCAGAAAAGGGTCGGAATGGAAGCATAGGGGAAATGGTCTGCGATTTTAAGCAGTCCCGTATATCGAGCTGGAGGTTTGTTGCACGACGGCAAAAAAGTGAGCAACAGAGTAACCGTTACGGTACAGACTGATGGACAGACCGTTGGAACTCAGTCTGCAACGAAATAAAACAAGCAGAAAAACCAAAACAAAAAATTAACTGAAAACAGCAAACTGTAATATTAGCATGCGCATACAACCAAAAAACTAAAAAAGAAACAAACAAATACAACAGCAAAAACAAAAAAAAATCGTCACAAACATCTACTCACAGCATTGTAATGTAATTGCTAGGAACTGCGGTGCATAATGCGAGAAAACACACAATTCTAAGAACAAATGCTTACCGCCGTCATTTACTCCTTATCGCAGCTCCCTCGTGCATGTCCTGTTCATTGTTTTGGCAGTGATGTAAGTGGGTGAATAAAGTGAGACAACAAAGTGGTTAAGAGTGGATGCTTTTGCGTAGGAAAGGTTGGGTAAGGTGCACAACGGTAGCATTCCTTGTGGATGGCACGCGTGCACGTGGTTTTGCAGTTTCTAGGGAAAGCAATGCTTTGCAATAACTCGTTAACTTGTAAATGGCAGCAAGCTTACATTTAGGCATGCGAGTGTAATGCTTCGGCATGAAGTATGAAACTAACTAATGGCCAGTGCGGAAAGGAACCACAACCACTCACACCATACACACGTACACACACCTCCCAATCGCAAATTGGCATAGATAGCTGCAGTAGGAAGTACTTAATAGAGGCGCCAGCGGAAATAAAGTTGAAATGGAGTTAGCTAAAACGACTGCTCGGTGCTCGGTGTCACACACAAACAAACACACATAGTTCACAAAAGATGAAAAAAGAAAACCAGAAAAAAAGAACAAACCATTTTACTAGCAACTCTTGCACTGGACACTCATTAAAGGAAGAATATGAAGCGGATAGATTAAACAATAAAAACACACACATACACACATACAACAAAGGATACATTGAAATGATAATGCACCTGTTCGATGAATGCAATGAGAAAAGTACATAATGTGTAAAGGTCCGAGGGTCCGGGGGCAGAGAAAGGTCAGAACAAAACTGGAATAAAAACAAGGGCAAGGCTACTGTGTAAAAGTGTAAAACTAATGGTTTTTTGTATAAAGAAGATAATAACAAATAAATCGATCAAAAGTATAATTGTTCAAACCGTGAAGCAAGAAAGCCTATTAGAACCGGTGTCCGGATGGTTGGTTGGCTGGGGTCCGCTCGCGCCGCTCGCTCGGTGCTCCTATAGTTGGCGTGCTGTAGTCAGAGGCAGAGCGAGACCGAAGGCAAAGAGATAGATAGAGAGCGAAAGAGACGTTGGGAAAGTTAGTAATGGGCATGTTGTGTATGGGTGAAAGTGTGTGCAAATGAGGAAGGTACTATACAATTTCGAAATACACACCATTGAGATGAAAATGAAATAAAGGTTGCCAGCTAGTTGTTGTTTTTTTAACCGTTACTTACCATGACACTACCACAAATTCATCTATTCGCCAACGGCTCATCTCAGTTGGCGCGATAGTATCGACGAAGCAGCTTCGGAGGGCACCGTTGATCCAAGTAGTCATAGAAAAGGATCCTGCAGCGTAGCACCATGAACTTCATTCCGTATCGCAGCAAAAGTGTACCATCGTTGGTTCGATTGCCCTTTGGTCACGGGCCACGTCCGTTCGCCGCTAATCGCACCTCGGAACGGATGGATCGCTCGATTCCGTACAGCCGGAGCAGATCGTTCGGGAATCTGCGCCGTGGAGTGAACGAGGAAGCAAACCAACCACCACCGGCCGATGGTGACCCGAACGTGAGACGCCCGGTCGACTCGTACGTGATAGTGGTGGTGGCCGAAGGACGAGGACACGCGACACTGGAGATCGGTCTTGCGGCGATCGATATTACCTCGCCCCACCTGAAGATCACTCAGTACGGGGACAATTTTTGGTACTCCGTCACGTTGACCACGCTGCACAGCCTCGATCCGGCCGTCGTCTTCTTCTCGGAGCACACGCTCGAACACGGTACATCGTATCTGCCGAAGCTGATCCAACAGTTCCTACCCACGGTGCAGGTGCTTGGGATGGGCCGGGCCTACTTCAATGACAGTCTGGCCGAGGCGTATCTAGGGCAACTGTGTAGCGCCGAATATGGGCGATTACGTGGATTAATGCAGCGCAAGTACTACGGATTGGCATCGTGTGGGGCACTGCTGAGGCACTGTTGTGAGTCGGGGCTGCTGTTGATCGCACAACGTTCGTTGAAGCTGAGCTACATCGATAAAATGGCCACGATGACGATGGATGTGGAGAGTGTGGGCAAACTGGAGCTACTCGGTTCACTGCAGCAGGGAGACGAACGGCAATCGCTGTACGGGTACATGAACCACTGTGTAACCGGCATCGGTAAACGGCATCTGCGTGCGAACATCATAGAACCGTGGACGGATCGGAACAGATTGGAGCTACGGTTGCAGTGCATCCGCGAGCTGCTCGCTAAACCTATTCTGCTGCAGTCGATTCGAAGGCTTCTGGCGGAGATTAAGGAGCTTGGTGGCCTACTGCGACTGTCGCTTGACATCGATCGGATGGTAGGTAGTAAGAGTACGTTTCCGACTAGATTCTTATTTCTCTCCTTCGCCCTTTTGTAGAAATCTACCCATCAAAATACGATCCACATGCTGAATCAGGCAACCAGCCTGCGTAATGTCCTGAAAACTGTCCCGAAATTAAGCGATCTGCTACGCGATGTACAGGCGGAATATCTGGCCGATCTGAAGCAAACACTGGAGGAGCGTGTGTATGCCGAGCTGCTGGAAAAGATCTGCCAAACGCTGGATGATGGTAGTCCAGGCGAGCGGAACTCGAGCTACAATCGGTTGTTTCTGGTGCGCGCCCGGATCAACTCGATCCTGGACCTGCTGCGGACGCTCTACTCCGGTGTGATTGATGAAATTCGTGAGTACGTAGCGCAGCTCAGTCTGGAGGTGCGGATGCAGTTGAAGCTGAACCACTCAAAGTCCCACGGGTTCCATCTACTGTACGCGCTGGCCAACGATAGCGAGGTGGACAATGTGGCCGAACAGCTGTCGGCGTTCCGGATCGTGAATCGTGTAGGGCGCCGTTACACGCTCACCAACGGTAGGATGCTGGCGTTCAACGAGAAGCTGAACTCGCTGGTTAAAGAGATCGAGGAGATCAGCTACGGTATCATACAGCGGCTGATCGAGAGCATCCGGGAGAGTGTCGATGCGGTGTACAATCTGGTCGGTTGCCTGACGGATCTGGATGTCATTCAGTCGCTGGCTACGGTGAGCCAGGGCAAGGAGTTCTGTGAGCCACGGTTCGGCGAGGAAACGAAGATCGTCGCGGGACGACATCCGCTGCTGGAACGGTTCGGTAGTAACCGGAAGGTTGTTCGCAACAATGTGGTAAGTAGTGAGTTCCGTGGAAGAAAGATAGACGGTGACCATTAAACGCCTCTACGGTGCGTCTTGGATTGTAGATTGCCACCCCGGAGTACAATGCGTTCATTGTAACTGGACCAAACATGAGCGGGAAGACGGTTTACATGAAAACAATCTGTTTGCTCCAGATTATGGCCCAACTTGGGTGCTATGTCCCGGCGACAGGGGCACACATTCGAATCGTAGATCGTTTGTTGACCATTTTTGGCAATGCCGATAGTGTGGTACAGGAAGATACCAGCGCAATGGCACCGGAGAAGCTTCAGTTCGTTCGGCACTGTCTCACCCCGAACAGTCTCGTGGTAATCGATGAGCTGTACAGCGATACGCATCGTCCTGATACGAGCAGCCCCAAGTGGGCTCTGTTGGAACGAATAGTAGGGCACGTAGGTCACGATAGCCCGGAACCGGAGTCGTTACCAACACTCGCCTCAATCAGGAAACCATTCGTCTACGTGACGACACACTGTCTCGAGCTGTTGCGGCCACTGGAACAGCATCACAACGTGTCCCGCTTGTGTCTACAGACGGAAACGATCAGCATCGATGGCGAGGAACGGCTGAGGTACAAGTACGTCGTTACCGAGGGACACACGCTGGTGCGGAACTATGGTCTGTCGCTCGCACGTACCGTAAACCTTCCACCGGAGGTACTGGAACGAGCTGCCGAGCTCAACAGTGGTCTGCTGAGGCAGTTTATAAGTCAACAGCTGCCAGCCCGGGCAGGCGATCGTACCAATCTGTCCACCACGCTAGGGACCACCCTTTCCACCCAGTCGAATTTCAATGAATTTTTCAAACTCTTCTACGATCTGTACTCCAAGATTGGTGATGCCACGAGAAACGCAACCGATCTGCGATCGACACTGATCGAACAGCTTGACCGGTTTCAGAGCTCGTTGCCCGAGGAAATACGAGCCTTTCTTCAGGAGACTCCACTCGACCGGTTGCTGCAGCTCGATGGTTGACGAGCCCCCTTTGGATGACCGCATTATTTTTCTGTTTTCATCGTCGAACATCTCGTCGTACCGTGAGGGTCAAGGAATGTAAATAAAAACAGATGCGCCCCGTTGATGGGCGTAATTCAATGATGGGCTGCAACAAGGTAGGCCGGTCTAGTGTGATCGCGTGAACAAACTGTTTACGAGCTGCTTTCCGCGGGGAGAATGACGCTGCCATGTGCACGATGACGCGCTGCCTGACCTGACCTTCGGAATTGTTGCTTCGTCGTTTGGAATTGGAACAAAGCAATTCAAGACGCTTAGCTATTGCATCTTTAGAACCTATTTAACACTATAAATAGCGTTTCCCGGTGGACAATTGGCTTGCATTAGAATCAATTTATTCAACAGCCACACACCGCGAGCTACCGTCTGCGACGACACTGCATGTATAACCTACGCATCGCACTATGACCGTGGTCCGAATCTACAATCCAAAAGTGGCCGAAAGTATCTGGTTCAATCCTGCTGCTCTCATTTCGCCGACCGGGGCATAACGACAAACCTGACCTTTTTCCATGCCGGGTCATCGGCGACCGGGCATGGTACGATGCCTCGTTATCAGTGGGTTCTTCCGAAAACACAAAAGCACGAAACTGGTTTCCAACCGGACAATTTCCGAAATAGTCCCCCTCGCCTAGGCAACTGCGTGTTTGGGGGCAAAAATCACGTGGTTGATACCGCCAGCAGTGCGATCGCGCGCAAACATTCTCACGCTCCGTCCATGTTCTAGACCGGAGTTTGACCTCGCCACGGTTGTATGATCGTGATGATGGGGGGGGGGGGGGGGGGCGTGCGCATGTGTCTGTGTGGATCTCCGCTGTCCTTTATTTATCGTTCTCGGCGGGGGGCGGGGGAGATCGTTGAGCGGATGGTGCGTTAGCCGCATTATCGTTCACCGTCATTGCACTCGAGAACGGTGTGGCGTCAAGTAGGCTGCTGCAAAGCGATAAGCCGGGCCTTGGTCACGCAACGAAGCGCCGGCGTTTGTGTGCGTTCTGCGGTTACAGGTTGTGCATTTGTGACAGATCGCGGTAGGCGCCACGCGAGAAGTTGTTTTGACGGAGAACATCTGTTGGAGGCGCGCGCTTCCGATATATATAGAGAGAGAGAGAGAGACCGCCCGGGGAGTCTTATCACAGTGAACCCTTTTCCAAATGAAGGCTCGTTATCTGGAGTGCCACAAGGAATGTGAAGTAGTAAGCGTTTGAGTCCAGATCCATCATCAACGCGTGGTGTAAGTGGTCGTTGTATCGGATTAGCGCAGCGCTAATGCTACCGGGCATTAAGGGACTATCCCATCGATTCTCGAGCCTCACCTACGTCACCACAAGGTAAGTGGGCTACCACGTTGAAGGAGAATCACCCCCCGGGGTGGGGAGAAAGTTTCCATGAGAATAAGAGGGCGGGATAACCCCCCCTCAAGCCATGCCCACTCACACCTATACCCGTGCGTGCGTATGTGTGCGCATCATGTGTTCTTGGAGATCGCTCGCCGGATGATTATCAGCATCCCGCGCAATCACCAAGTTATGAGGCCGTCATCGTCACGAGACGATCGTGTTTTGAAACAATTTGTGCAAGTGCATAACCCCGTGGCCAACGATCGTCGTTGTTGTGGCATGCATTGCAACTGCACCTTGGCAACAGCCTCGCCACCGTCGTACCCGTGACGTCATCGACGATCATGAAGGTCTCCCGTTAGTAATTGATTCCCACTGTCCAACCAGCCAGCCAGCCAGCCAGTCAGATGGCAACCTCTTGTCGCGTGCTGAAGTGGGTGGAGAAGGCCCACCCTCCTTCTTTCATCTCTCGAAAGGGCTGCTTGTTGTTTACTGCTGACAACCGGACCTCCACCACCACCACCATCAGCACACATTACCTATCACCACCCCGCCACGCCGGAATCAATCCATCCTTATCACCATGTGGTGGCACGCAGCAGCAGCAGCAGCAACGAGCATGGACAGCAGCTGTAGAATGCCCCGGGGGGACTGGGACAACGATTGGACTGGGCCGTTGGGTGGATCGACTGCCGGGGTCCCATTTGGGTTTAAGAGAGAATCTCGGCGCCCCGTTTGGCATCAGTTGTTTGCGAGAAATCGAACGGGACGCGTGTGTGCATTCCTGGTGCCAATACACTTCCCTTCCTTAACCAGAACCGATCGAGATCGTGTTACCGCGTTGGTGCGGTGTACCAGAAACCTGTTTAAAGCCCTTTAGAACCCGTCCTTATATTTGCGGAACTTCTAGAGCTAGAACTTGGATAGCCGCTCGAGGTGAACGAGAACCAGCTGATCTTGGCTAGCAAGATCACCAATCTACTTCCCGTGTGTTTGTGTGCGCGTGTTTTTTTGTGGAGGACATTCTATTCAGTGCGTACGCGTGTTCCGGATCACCTATCCAGCATCATGAACCGGTAAGCAGTCATTGAGGAGGTCGCCATAGTAGGCGCGACCATGCTACCCTCCTTAGCAACAGTACGACGCACGAGTGCGCTTGATTGATGGCGATGGTGTGTTGATGAGGTCGCTGGTTTGTCGTCTGTCCGATGGCCCTAGGATGGTCCCCGGTCGGTCCGACACAATACTCAACGCCACTTATCGTTGCACCGCGCCCACTTCCCTCGCCAAGTACCTTGGCGTGTAGCGAACGTGAACGGCGATGATAACTGGTCGCGCTGCGTGATGGGTGTGATGATCGTTGCCAGCAACAACCGTGCCAGTAGCAGCAAAATATTGTTCGCCACAACGGCACAAACAACAATCGCGCGTCATGGACACCACCACTGATGGTTGGTGCCCCCACCAGGGGAGGGGTCGGAGGAAACTATATTTTGTTATTTGATCCTGCCCGGACGATAGGACAGAGGGTGGTGTGTGTTGTTTTTGCTGGACGATCCGTTCCACTCCGTCAGATGATCGTTGAACTACTTTCTGGACTCTCACACGCCTGTGCGATGATAAGAGGTGGGACTTTTGCAGAAAAACAACTAACTGGTTGCCCACGGGGGACGGCAAGATCGCGTGGAAGCAAAGAGCTGTTGGTGGTTAACGGATTGATGATTCTTCACTTAATTGATGGTCAGTCCCTACTGCTCTTAGAAGCGATGGCTTGTTGGATTGTAGAGGAACTTGCCAGCTACAACAAGGTCATCGGTTTCACGATCTTGTTTGTCTGATCAGCTGTAGTGGGTCTGGCGCATTACAGCACAGGATTTCCTTCCAGCTAAACCATTATTGGTACTTGCATTTTGTACTAGAAAGTTCCATGGTTTTTTTTGTCGTTTCATCCACATTTTTACAGTGCAAGTGTTCAGGATTGTTAGTACTTTTGTTTTCGAACATAGTATGGATCCACAAGTGCATGATTTGTCCCAGCATTCATTGCGGGCGATTGGCAACTGATGTATTCAAGGAGACTTCAATTGATTCAAGTGGCGATGGAAGACGAGGTGACCTCGCGAACCTCGCGAACTGCCTGATGCACTGATCCGATCGATCGCTCGATCGATCACGGTGATGGTTTGCGATCGCTGCATTGCATCACTTTCTTTCGGATTCGCTCATTTTGTTCGGATTTGCAGAAAGACCTTTTTTTTTTTGCTAGACCATTGTTTATTCATTATAGTTTGTTTGATTAATCACAGTTTCGGTTGCGCTTTTTGCTTTATTCTCGCGTCAGGAATTAACAGAAGACACTAACGCCTAACTCCGCCTTCCCGCCGGAGCGGAACGTTTCTTAAACGTAAAGCACACAGCGTATTAGTTCGTTTCTTTTTTATAAAAATGTTTATGTAGAAAAATGTAACTTCAACTGCCACGACACGTGTGGTGGTACCACGCTCTTTGTGCGGAATTTCTATTTGGGTTTCAGTTTTCGTTTTGCGTTCAGCAACGAGATTCGTGGCTGTAAACGTCGATCATTCTCTGGTGTGCCCTTTGCTTTGGCAGCTTCAATCTTCTACGGTGCACCGAGTCTCTATTTGCCCGTCCAGCCCTTCCAGAACGAGCTAACCGAAGCGAAGGCACTGGTCACGAGACTGGCGGTGACACCACCGGGCGGCTGATACTGATGATGGAGCGTACCGCGGCGGATCTGCAGCAGCTGTTGCTGCTGCTGATCGAGCGGAACCGCTAGCGGCAGGTACGGCTGATCGACCGTCACTGGCGACAGGTTGCTCGGGACCGCTTCCCACTCTTGATGAATGTTGGTTTCATCTAGAAAGGGGGTAAGATCATTAGAAGACAGCCACTGATCGTCTCGAGATCATGGACTTACCCTCCGAATCGGCATCATCTCCAATGTCCTGCGTAAGAAGCTGTTCCATCGAATCGCTCAGGCAGCTGTTCCGATCGGTTGCACCGCAATGGCCGAGCGATGGTGATGCCAGTAGACACAGTACATTCTCGAGGGTAT
>NC_064878.1:9795000-9815000 GCF_943734665.1 Anopheles aquasalis | reverse complement strand
AGTAACTTTACGATGTCGCAAGCCCAGAAGACGGGCAACCAGAGCAAACATCAGGACCATGCCGTTGACATTAAGATCGAAAACTTTACCATTTCGGCCAAGGGTAACGATCTGTTCGTGAACGCTAATCTGTTGATCGCGAACGGGCGCCACTATGGATTGGTCGGTCCTAATGGGCACGGCAAGACGACCCTACTGCGCCACATCGCTAACCGTGCCTTTGCCATTCCGCCCAACATCGATGTGTTGCTGTGCGAGCAGGAAGTGGTCGCCGATGAGACATCGGCCGTCGAGACGGTGCTGAAAGCGGACGTAAAGCGAACGGAACTGTTGCAACAGTGCAAGGAACTGGAAGAGGCCGTCGAAAATGGAAAGATCGAGTTACAGGATCGGTTACAGGAAGTGTACAATGAGCTGAAGGCGATCGGTGCCGATTCGGCGGAACCACGTGCCCGCCGTATTCTGGCCGGTTTGGGATTTTCGCGTGAAATGCAGAACCGTCCGACGAATGCATTCTCCGGTGGCTGGCGTATGCGTGTGTCGCTGGCGCGGGCACTCTTCATTGAACCGACGCTGCTGTTGCTCGATGAACCGACGAACCATCTCGATCTGAACGCCGTCATTTGGCTCGACAATTATCTGCAGGGCTGGAAGAAAACGCTGCTGATCGTGTCCCACGACCAGTCTTTCCTGGACAACGTGTGTAATGAGATCATCCATCTGGACAACAAGAAGCTGTACTACTACAAGGGTAACTACACGATGTTCAAGAAGATGTACGTGCAGAAGCGTCGCGAGATGATCAAGGATTACGAGAAGCAGGAACGCCGATTGAAGGAACTGAAGGCACACGGTCAATCGAAGAAGGCGGCGGAAAAGAAACAGAAGGAAAATCTGACGCGCAAACAGGAGAAGGGACGCAGCAAGAACCAGAAACCGGGTGAGGAGGACGAGGGCCCGGTGGAGCTGCTGTCAAAGCCGAAGGAGTACATCGTGAAGTTTAGCTTCCCCGATCCACCACCGTTGCAGCCACCGATCCTTGGATTACACAGTAAGTATCCGGTGGGGTAGAGTGGTGTGGCGCCGGGTATTAATTCCCGTCATTTTCCATTCCAGATTGCAACTTTAATTTCCCCAACCAGAAGCCACTGTTCATTGGAGCTGATTTCGGTATCGATCTAAGTAGCCGGGTGGCGATCGTTGGTCCGAACGGTGTCGGCAAATCGACGTTCCTGAAGCTGCTCGTCGGTGAGCTGGAACCGATCAAGGGTGAGGTGAAGCGTAACCATCGGTTGCGTATCGGTCGGTTCGATCAGCATTCGGGCGAGCATTTGACGGCGGAGGAAACGCCGGCCGAGTATCTGCAGCGGTTGTTTAACTTACCGTACGAGAAGGCCCGTAAGCAGCTCGGCACGTTTGGACTTGCGAGCCATGCGCACACGATCAAAATGAAGGATCTGTCCGGTGGACAGAAGGCTCGCGTAGCGTTGGCCGAACTGTGCCTCAATGCACCGGATGTGCTAATTCTCGATGAACCTACGAATAACCTGGACATTGAATCGATCGATGCCCTGGCAGAAGCGATCAACGATTACAAGGGCGGAGTGATTATCGTGTCCCACGACGAACGGCTTATCCGGGAGACCGAGTGTGCGCTGTACGTGATCGAGGAGCAGACGATCAACGAGGTGGACGGTGATTTCGATGACTACCGGAAGGAGGTGTTGGACAGTTTGGGCGAGATTATCAACAACCCTAGTATATCGGCCAACGCGGCAGTGTTGCAGTGATCCGGGTATCCGTGTGTTCGTTGTTCGGCGTCGGTACGAGTGTTACTGCTTCCTTTTTCTCCTTCTTCTTGTAGCAGAGCCTTTGCTTCGATTAAATTCGTTTTTATTATTAGCATTTTGAAAAGTATATACAATTATGGCGCCACTAGCACCGACGAGTCTGTTCTTTCTCTCTCTTTCCGATGACGGTCTTCGTTTGTGCTCAGCTCCGCTGCCTAGAGCCGTTGCTAATCAGGATTGTGTCGATGGTTGCTTTGATCGATGATCTCTTTTCGCTGCCGAACTCGGCGATTCCACTCGCTCACACTCGATACTCCCGTAGCGCTTACTCCGGTTTCAACAGCGAGTGGCCTCCGGAACGGTTGGATCTTACAGCCGAATCGTAGCTGCTGAGATTTTTTCCTTCCACCGAAGCCACCACCTAACCGGCGCGGTTTCCAACCCTCCAGCCGTCGTTCCCACTCTTCATCAACCAGTATCTCCTTCCCTTCGATGCTACAACCGTGCATCCGATCGATTGCCCGGAGTGCCTCGTCTCGGGACGCGTACTCGACGAATGCGTATCCACGGGGCATTCCCGTGACGATGTCGGTGACAAGCCGTGATCGAACGATCGTACCGAAGGGTGAGAAGCTGCTTATGAGTTTTTCCTGCAAGAAAACGGATGTTCAGCCGGTTGTTCCTTAGCTCTGGGCGAGGACACAGAACTTACCTCCGTTACGGAGTGTGCTAACCGACCGACGAAGACCGTGTGCAGTGGATTGCCCTGTACCTTGCGATTCGGTTTGTAGCGTGAATTGAGAGCCCGTAGAAGGGCTCGATCGTGTGCGATCTCATCCGTCCCGTCGATTGAACCGACGCGTATCGGATCGTACACATCCGTGACGTACTTGGACCACCGGTGGGCCGGATCGGTGGTTCCGCCCTTCTCCTCTCGTTGTCCGTCACCGCTGGCCATTGGAGGATTCGGTTTCCGGGATGATGGCCACAGGAAAATCTAGAAAGCAGTTGCGGCGGAACTGTTCCGTCGGAATCACAGCTGGCCTTGTTGTCAACACGGTTGTTGTCTTGCTCTCTCTTTCACATACAATTGTGCTATCTCGTTCTTTCCTTCACCGGATTTCAAGGATGTTTTCAGCTTGTTCTATTGGTTTTTAAGAATTTTATTTCGAATCACACTCCCTAGAATGAAACTCTCTTTTCCCTTTATTCGGTACATATACAATAGATGATTTCAATTGTAATTAGATGCTTAGTATTACGAACCCCCGAGAAAGTATAAAATCCCGCAGCCTACTTGATGTACTTATCCATAAACTTCTTGTGGAAATCGGATCGCAGCGAGTCGTTGATGAACTGGTTCGCCTTCTTGTCCGGTTCCGAGCGGGCACAGTTCTTGAACACAACATCATCGTCCCAGCGGCGCTTCACCTTCAGCTCTGCCTTGGCCGTGGACGAGTAGCTGAGCAGCGGATTTCCAGACAGTATGTTTTCCATGCGAATTTTCTCTTCCTCCTGCTGCTTGGAGCGCTCCCGGGATGCCTGCTCGGCTGCCCGTTCCTGTTTGATTTTGTTCAGTTCCGCCAACAGTGCCGCCGTGTCGTCCTCGTCCGAGTCAGAATCCGAGTTGTCGCTGTCGACCGGATCATCCGCATCGAGGTTTTGCGGTGCCTCGATCTTCTGGCGCTTTGCGCTGCTGCTTCCGGTGGCGCCGCTGCTGATCGCTGAGCTCGCTGGCTCAGCTCCACCACGACGCGCGATAGAGGCCGCCGAGCTCTTTGGCTTGCTCTCGCGTTCCCGCTTTTCCAGCTCCTCACGGAAGTCACGGTTACGCAGCTCTTCGGCCGTGTTCTGACCCTGGTCTCTGTGGGGAGGGATGGGAAAAGCAAGCGATAAGCAGGGTTCATAAAGGAGGCGCCGTGTCTTACCTGTATTTCAGCTTTGTGTGTCCGGGCAGATCGCGGCTACTGTACTGTTTGGAGAGGGCACTCAGGTCCTTCTCGCCGCGACCGGTGCCACCACGGGCGGGATCGAACGTTGGACGGGCCGCGGTAGTCATGATTCACGATATTTCCGGGTTTTCACGAGATTTTACAAGGTTTTTGGGCTGGATTTGTGCGATTTGTGGAACGCAACGATTTGTAAACAAAACGCTTGAGTTGAGAAACCCTTGAATTGCAAAACGCTTGAATTTGAGCTCAAGAAATAACCCTTCGATGCGAATAGCAGAACAATGGGATTTTTGGTCATTTTTCAAACATACAAGAACTTGATTTTTTGTGTTTTTATTAATCTTCCTTTTATGTTTCAGAACACCAAACTCAGGATTAACATTTTACTGTTAGATTTAGCTGTAGAAATGCAGATTAAACTATTTCTCAATGGCGTGAAATAGATTCATTGCATGATTTTTATACCTGGAAGAGTGGATTTCTTCCTTATTCGAGGCTACGTTTCTGTTAATATATCAGCAGCTACAATTCAACGAGGTTAACAAACCTCTTCGTTGTAGTAAAATCCCTAAATTCTATCTCAGATTCAAAATTTCGCATGTACAACATCCTTTCTTTAACCTCTTTTTGCAAGTACTCTTGATCGAACGCGCATAACCAATTTGTGGCATACGCACGATTCAACGAAAATGACGCCCTGCCTCGTTCAAATGAATAGAATATTAGCATGTAAATGCAAATACCTAGCTTCCCGCGTATTTTGCCATTGTATCCGATCGGATACAATCACGTGATCGTCACCGCTGAATTGTTGTCAACGAGGATCAATGCATCGGGTGCCGTAGATGGAAATATAGATCATGCTAATTCTATACGCATTCCCTACATCGTATAATCAACTATCAGTTCATTGACGTGAGCTGAAACTAGAATGGCAACATGCAAATGAATTGCGTTCTATACTGCACCGAAACACGTGTACTTCAACCTGGTCAGCGAATGAGTTAAGATCTAACGCAAAAGCGCCAATCATGCACCAGATTGGTTGCATATTTATAACGCGACTATACCGCCTGGAATAATGCATTATTCCAGGTGCAGCTTCAAACTCATCTCCACCCTGCAGGTGCACAATCAGACGTGACTAAGTGCCAAGCCATACGGCCGGGGGGCGTGGTAATGCTACCGAGAAGGAGGAGGAGGAGGTGAGGGCGTTATGGTTGAGTTAACCGAGGGATGAGCTACGCGGGCTGGAACTACTCTTCCCGTATTTGCGCAGTCACGACTGATTACAGGGTTATTTAATTTTCACACATTCCACATTCACGATAACATCACCTCGGTACAATAGTACAATGTACAATCATTTCAAACGAAGTAGAGATGCTCGTGACTCAGTGTTGGTACAATAACATTTGGTGTCTATCCAGGCCATTATAAGGCCATCAAATTACGCCTCCGAAACTCACTCATCTACAGGTGTCGTCTGTTGATCAACTCAAAGAGTTGTTTGTCGCCCATTTCCCTCTGAAACTCGATCTCGATCTTTGACTCGCAATAAACTCACCTAATCGCACATTCTCGACGCATTTAGCATACGGCAAGGAGTGTGCCTAATGTCTATCATTTTGGGGGCAATTATCGTGACAAGCGGCAGCACCCGGTCGCCCAGTTCGCTGCCAATAAACCGATTGTGAGCGCGATGCCCGATAAACAGTCAAATTATGGCAAGGTCCCTCGAAAAGATCCTGCGCCACCCACTACGCTGGCTGTCCTTGAGCTATGGCGTATGGCTTGCGCTGTTCCCTGTTAAACAACGAAGGCGCTTCGACAGGTAAATAGATAATGTCGTCCAAGTGCCCGCCTGGGATGACTGGGCAAGAGCGCACGCGGGCCTTTCTTTTATCTCGCGATTTCATCATCCCTCATCCCACCCGTGGTGGGTTGTCTGATTCCAAAAGGGACGCATCACGAGTGTGTGGCTTATGGTGCTTGTTCCCGGGCTGTGGCTCGTGTGTGCGCCGCTTCCGCGATTGCGCACGATCGAGTACAATTGAGTATGGGGTCTTAACGCGGGTCCGGGTCCAGCGGGGAAACCGTGAAAGACCACCACGTCGACTCGTGATGCGAAGCGTACCCATCACGTGAAATGCAGTGGGCCCGTCGACCCACTAGACACAGGAGATGATATCGGATCACAAGGAATTGTCATATCAGGGTGGGTGCTCCGGTTGTGGGTTTTCTTGAAGCGTCACTTCGCGCCCGAGCTATCAGTAGCGTAGCGTGGGCCCGTGCCTGAGGCAAATGATGACAATTGGCATTATTACAATGTAACGAGATAGCGCCTCACGGAAACAACCGTGAATCGAGCGAAAGCCCATGCCCCAGGTACATAAGCTCGGCTAAGAATAGTATTCGGAACTGTCGGAATGCGCTGAGGGTAGCGTTTCATCAGCAGAGTCAGGCTTATCAGGAAGCGCGCCATGCAATCCTCGCCACAGGCCTATATTGCACCAGCTAAATCGCGCTAATGAGCGCAAATGCCATAATTGGCCGCTGATGTTCACGTGTGAGTAGGCGAAGATAGAACCTCGTGTGGCCGTGTGGCTATACGACGGTGACATGTGCTTGATAAATCGTTTTGTCCTGCGGGGTGGCGGAGTGACTTGAAAAATTGTAAATCAATTAATATATCAATGCCTTAATGGTCGGCATTGTTTGCCCGGCTGATAGGGAATCGCATCGTGGCAATAGGTAGCCACAAGGTAGTTCACAATCAATATACTTCGGGACATTCGAGTTCCTGTACTGACTGGCTGGGAGGTGGCGCAGCCCTTCAACGAGGGCATTGGGTGGCACGATTCGATTGCGGAAAGGGGGGGGAGGGGGCAGGATTTATAACGGGGCAGCATGATTGGAGGAAGAGACCTAGCGCTAATTCCACCTGCTGACAGCTGTTTATCCCTGGATGATTGATCGATTGACCAACGGGCGTTAGACACCTTCTCTCGGCATGGTGCCCACCTGACGAACCGCGGGGTCCACGGGACGACGGGGGACAAACAGGAAGACCAGAGATGACCATCTTGGCGACAGAGTAACGTTTTGCGAGAACGTGATTTGACATCACGGACATGTGCGCGGAATGTGTTCGTCGTCATCGTCGTCGTCTGGGGGAGATAATATTGAAACGAGCGGATGGTGAACGTGCCGCGGAACCTTTTTAGGAGGGTTATGTGTGTCTTGGCGAACTGTTTAAAGTCTATACACTTACCTCAAGGTCGCTAGACATTCCAGTACAGACCGATGGTATGGATGGTCTTTCCAGTAGACCATTTGGAGCCATACGGTGGGACTATTACCAACACAAGCTATTCCGCTAACCCGATGCGTATTGGTTTGGGTGCAGTAGCACCGAATTGTACCACGGTATCCATGAATCTAAAAGCAGGGTCGTTGATAGCACGTGCGTTGTCTCTGCTCTTGATAAGAAGCTCGTCTTTGGAAACGAATTTCCTTATTGTTTCACGCAGTATCTAGTAATATAGATAGACATTTTCTGCAACTTCATTAACCAGTTGTATTGACAATTAGGATACGACTTTTATTTATTCCACCACTGCTTATGTAACCTGCAAGGCGAGACCAGCACCTGGCGATACTTCTAGACTAGCTAAGGGCCATTAACGGACTGGACTGGCGCACGACACACGCCAGAGCAACCCCCGGCGGGCAATCCCCGACGGAGAAAAGACCGACAAAGTAGGAACGGGGTAAAGAACGTTAAACAACATTTGCATACGTAAGCAACGCTCACAGACACCGCACCAGACCAGATGTGGGGTGTTCCACTGCGTAGAACGTGCTTCGGCAATTAGAAACGTGGATGATGATCAATGGGCACAGGGATTAGGCAATGAAGTGTACGTTGGGAGATGATAATGGACGGGGGGGACTAAAAGACTTCAAAGACGTCTGCGCTGCGTATTCTGGAAACGTCCGGCACGTGATAGGAAATTGAAGAGCTTTATTGCCACCAATTTCACGTTTTGTGGAAGAGAAGATGTCCAACGACGTCACATTGCATCTATAAACTGATTTACAACACCTTCGCCGCCACCGACGACGATACCGTCAGGTGATGTGCATCGGACGTGTGTTTACTAGTTTGTAAGATGCGCCGGAAATGACACGCAAGTTCGTCGTTCAAATACAGGTGACTGCCGCAGACTGGACTGGACTGAACTAGAAAGAACTAGTGCTATTGTATTTTTGCAACGACTTTTCCACAACTAGGCCAAGCAATTAAAGAATATCTGCGGTATTAATCCATCGGGCTGCGATCATGACCGCAATCGAATCCGCTTAGCGGTACGACGCCCAGAAGTCAAGTGGTACATTTACTGGATCGATATCGTTCAATAAGCTACCTTGCTTACACGCCGAGGTTAGACAAGGCCGTTTGTTGTCAGGGTCAAATTGGGGCGCTAATAGATAGATAGATTGATAGATCGATAGATCGATAGATAGAGAGACACTCCGCCTTAGTGACAAGCGATAAACGCACGAATCAACACACAATCGTGGCCAATAAACTGGAGAATGGCCAGTGTGGATTAGATTAGCGGTAGCGATCACGATTTGCGGTCTCGCGACTAACGAGCACTCCGCCAGCGCTGCTACAGCGATCAGGGGGATTTACATTCGCCCGCGGGTATAACCCGGGATTCTGGCCGCAAGTACACGTGCTCACGTCTGGTAGTTTATGGCATTTGCTTGATCAGGTGCCACACTGGCAGTTGGCGTGCCGGCATATATTTTTCTCACGCGATCACATCATGCGAGTGCCTTCGGGAGAACCGTATCGAACCGTAGATATTCATGGGGAGCTTCTGAAGTAGCTATCATTTCCGCAATTAATCAACGATGTGTACTCGGAGACTATACTTGAACAAGCATTTTTTTTTCAATTAATGCTCGAAAGTACTGCCAACGAAACACACTTGAATGCCCTCCTTCGAGCGTGAAGAGTGTAGGCACGATGTGTTGATTTTGTGTTTTGTTTTTGATCTTCTTGCACCGACTCGATGATCGCCACGGTCAAACACGCGTGGTTCAGCGTGTTAAGCACTATAGGTTGGGTATTTCACAACAGTTTGACATAACCGGATTTACCGGATTTTTGAATGCTGGCGATCATCTTAAGATAATCAGGTGGTAATGGAAAATTCACGATTAATGATCAGAACATGATTGTGAGAAAACAAAAGCAAGATAGTTCTTTGTGAACGCATGTTTTTCAATCTCAAATTCAGATCTAAATTGCGATTTGATCTTGATTTCGTTTCTTCTTGCGCCACAGGGTTTTATCTATCAGATGAGAGCAAGAATTACTAAAAGTCTGATATGATAAATGCACAAAAGAAGCCAACAAATGACGTAAATTTTAAATGATTTGCTTGTCATGTTCCATTTTAATTTTACAAGCAATCCATCCACATGCACATCGAAAAACGGGATTTAAACCGTTTTTAAATGAAAAAAAAAATTATTTGTGAACATAATGATGATTTTCTCATATATTTTTTAAAATTCCTATAGTAATAAAATTAATATAGCAATAGCCTTCTTTAGATCGATCATGAGCGCCAGAAACGTAAAGCTTATCGCCGGTGGCAGTGGCTTACTCGAAACCGCACAAGAGGCACGCAGGAGGTGTGCTCGTGCCTCCAGCTTATCGCATCCCCGTTGTCCACCTTCATCCTGTTGCCCGTCGCCCAAAGGATCGTGCAGCGTCTCGGCGGCTGTACGTCTCGGTCAGTGCAGACCCCTGCCCTGCGGAGAGAAGAAGGATCGAAAATGATAAGACAGGACCATAGAAAGAGCGAAAGCGCGTGCGCGCCCCCGAGAGAGAGAGAGAGAAAGGATTCTCTCTACGATGCTCGTGGCGCTCGTGGCCCTACTGATAAAGCCATCAACCCAAAATCATCCACGATCGACAACAACGCGACTGCGTCCGCCCGTGGTTGCGTGACTGTATCTGTGTTCCACCACGCGCGGCTGGTGTGTTGGTGCCGGCGACTAGACGGCACTCCGTATAAATAATCCACTACTTGTGCGGAGTGGTCGAGAGTGTAGTGCATCAGTAGCTCCCCAGCTGTCGTCCAACGACGCTTCGTCTCCTTCGCAGCAGCAGCAGCAGCAGCAGCGACGGCGCTGATCGAGGTGTAGGAAATCGCGACTCGCGATCCATCGTGTGGTGAAAAGTTTTCTTTTTAGAAAGAAAAGAGCTTTTCCTTCGATCCGAATAGTCACTCAACATCCGACTACGTTACGATGGCCCGTCTTCTTCAGTCGCTCGCTAACACCACGATGGCTCTGCATTCTGCTACCACCAACGTCGTCACCGCCAGCGGTCGTCGGTGTTGATATAGTTGTTGCTTCGCCTGTTTTAGTTCACATATCCCTTCAACAACAACAACAACAACATTACAACAATTCCCGAATACTACAGTAACCAGCTGCAGTTAGTGCCTGTGTACCACATAGACACAGAGAGAGAGAGGCAACAATTTTTCCATCACGTGTGTGTTTCTGTGTAAGTATCAAACAGTGATCGATCTCCGATCATCCGTCACACTCTGTTCAGTGTCATCTGTGTAAACTGTCCTGTGTCTCTTGTCCCCCTTTCCATCTGTTCCCTATTGCTCCCTTTCCTCCTTCGGGTGCCTCTGGTGGCCTCTGATACATCCGAGTGTATTGTCTGTCTGCTGCGTGCGTACCAAAGTGTCTTAGAGGGTGTATGATGTGTTTCTTTTTGTTTCCCCGGGGGGGCGATAACATTGTGTCGTGTCGTGAATCAAACCGTGTCAACTCATCGGTGGTGTGTCTGACAAAGTGAACTCCCTTGTTACCGCACCGACAAGTGGCGCCGGCCCTAGGCGCCGGTTGCCAATTGCCACACCATCCACTACCGGAGGGAGGGACTTTCTCCAAAACCGCACAAGGAGAACCCGGGCTGGGTTGGGCAACACGTGTTGCTCGCATTGATCCGTGGCACTTTGATGTGACCCAGTTGAATGGTCGATATCATTGCCTCCTCTGCGGCTGCTCAGCAGAGGTCAGAGGGAGACCGGAGGGCAGAGCGCCGATCGTGATCGCGATCGCGTCCGAAAATAAAGCCCGTTGCCCATCACGGACACCGCGGAGACGGGAGGTCGGTACTTTGGTCACGGCCGTTGGAAAAGAGAAAGCAGCCAGCGGCACCAGCACCAGCACCAGTAGCAGCGCAATTGTTCGGACCCATAGGCAACAACGCGAGGACGGTTCATAAATCAATGTGTACCGCCCGGCGCAGGATTGATTTTGTGTTTGGAATCACCGCAACAACACCACAATGCCATCGAACAACACGCCGAGGTGAAGATCATGCTGGGCGTGGATTGAGGTGGTGTTGCTACTTATTCTCGTCCTCAAACCAACCGCCGATCGCGGCGACGATGGTGATGGCTGTCTTCGTGGACGCGATTTACGATCCGCAACCGGTGTCGGTGTTTTTGGTGCGCGATTCACATAATTTTCATTCACCAACAGTAGCGCTTGCATGCAGCAGAGAGAGAGAGAGAGAGAGAGAGAGAGAGAGAGAGAGAGAGAGAGAGAGAGAGAGAGAGAGAGAGAGAGAGAGAGAGAGAGAGAGAGAGAGAGGTCATTGTGCGCATTTATGAGTGGACGATAGGATCACTCTTCCTCCGTCTTTCCTGCGCCTAGAACACGAGGACGGTGATGCCAAGAAGCGGCTTGTGGTGTTTCGTGATCGTAACGTTAGCCGACCTCAACCTTGTCAGTGGGAATTTTCCACCCTTTTTCACTCGCTCACACACGCTTTTCACGCTTGCAAATTCTCGTAAGGGAATAGAATTTTCTCACGAGATAGCACGGTGTGATGATGTGCAGGCGAGGGAAGCACAACCAGCCTGGAGGTCAAAACACAATGGACGGAATGGCATCGCATCGTTCACGAGGGTTGATTACTAATTTGAAGAGTAGTTCCGGTGAACTCACTCATGGCCTACTGCTAAAAACTCTCACGATGACGTTCTGCCCTCACGTTTGAGATTGATAATCGGTGCGCTGAGAAGAGAGTGACGGCGACATGCTGGCGGACATAATTGAATCCGAAAAATATAGTGAAGCGAAATCGCGATTACGAAGTCAGTGGCACACCGTGCAGCAGCAGCACTAGCAGCCGCCTGGTTACGCCTCGGTTTGACCGTTTCCGGTGAAGGTCGCACGCGTTGGCGACTGGCGGCGCCATCGTTTTTTTTTCGCTTCTTTCTTGCTGCTGACCGTTTGTTGTCGGTGGAATTTCAATTTCACGGTTCACCGCCCAGACAACGGGCTGATCAGCTGATGGCGAATGATGCAGGAAGCAAAAACCCGCCGTGGCGGGAATAGAATCCGCCGCGGTTAATAATCGGCTATAGCTTGCGTCGGATGATTGGGCCGATTGGGTGCTGCCGAATGACGCGATTGCGTGACAAGAATTGTATTGCTATTTTTCGGGAGCCCCCGGAGGGGGAGGCGAGATCGCGCATTTCAATCACGTCGATCAGAGCGATCACCCGTTGACGTAGACTACCAAGGGGTGGGTGTCTGTTGTACAATCGCGTAGGCCATTATCTGGCTGGACAGGAGTGAGGTTCAAAGGACGCAACAGCAGCTGCTGCTTCTTCAATAGCAGTGATAACGTTGCTATGTAATTCCCGTGTCTGCATATCTCGAGTAGGTTCTTAAAGCTACCCTCGCGGGACTGTCAACTGATAAGCCACCGCGTTCAACGTGCAGACACAGAATGGCCCAATTAAGGGTCCACCAACAGCCATATCGATGCAACTACCTTCACCATGGACCTATCACCACGACTGATAAGCCAAGGGATAGCTTCCACCAGATTGAACAGAGTAGTTATTATGGGATCCCCCCCGCGGGGCTTCAGTAACTGTCCTCTGGGAGGGACAGCGCAACAATCTTACGAATCGAACAAGTGGTCTCTGATGGCAGCCCTGGTGATCAGCGAATCGTAAGCGAAGAGTTCAAGGATGTTCAAAAGTAGACCAGCGGCAGAAGACCTGCTGCTGCTGCTGCTGCTGCTGCTGCTGGAATCGCGTGATGCCTGCCAGGAGGGTCGTGCTATAAATATGTAATCAGTTTGACTTCTGGCATTCTGCACTGCGAAGAAGCTCTCGAAGATCAGCGAATGCCGGTGTACGTGCCAGCGAGGACACTCGAGTGCGCTGAACCGGGCTCGAGGATCATTCTTGGCCGGAATCATTCTTGGGCGACTTGTGCTTTGAGGTCACACAATGATGATAACTTTTTTTCGGACGCTTCGTCGTCAGCAAGCAGGAGAGCTTCGGTAGTGGTTCGCGGATGTACGGACTGCGGTGCGTAGTTGCTGCTGATACCCGGACCAGCGCACCGACGGTCGACGAAAGTGAACGCGAACACAAAATCCTTATCGGGCAGCGAGATGTTTTGAAATCCGGTCCCCAGTGGTGGTGGCCACGCTGATCTTGACTTTGAACCGCAACTGGTTTTACACCGTGCGTTCGCTCGCATGGTGCTCGCAGTGGACAAAACGGAAAAACGTGACATTCGTTTGGAACGTGCACCGGGGATTGATGATCATAAATCATGGCGTGCTGCGTGCTGCGCCGGAATCCGCCGGCAGATCTGCTTCCTAGAAAGATACCTAGAGACGCCCGTCTTCCTGGCATCCCTTTTTGTTTACCGAGAAGGGGAAAAAGGAATGTTCCACTGCACTTTCAGAATGTAGCGGAGAAAGCTGAATGACCGCTAGGATCGGCTGGGCAGGTAGCTGCGGCAAGCATTACCCTCTCGCCATGGGATCGAACGGTGGAAAAAAATCTGTAAAGAACAACGTGACGAACGGAGGGTTTAAAAAGAGCCCCGAGGAGACTTCTGGAGAAGGTGCCCGGCGCTTACAGATGCACGTAGAGGCGTCGAGAAGAAGCAGAGCGATGAGAGAGAGAGAGAGAGTGAGAGAGAATGAGAGAGAGAGAGAGAGAGAGAGGGAGTGACAAGTGGATGGAATGTTAATTTCGGCAATTTGCTAGCCCTCTTGCTCTCCGCACCACCAGCGATTCAGTTGAAATGGTGGTTGGATGCGGAGCGATCATCATTGATGGTTTGGACGGTGGCCAGAGTAGCCGCAGGAGCAGCAGCAGCAGCCCAGCAGCAAGTGGTGAGTGAGCAAACCGGTGCTTTCAGGTGTTTTCCATTATTCACAATTTCCCTTAATGGCCATCAAGGCCAACGGTGGCAGTGGAACCGGTGGAACAGCTCCCTAAAGCAATCGTTTAGGTGCTTTCGCGTTGCGCAATGGCGCATTTGCGTTGCTTTTCGCATTGTTGCGCCAAACAATTGAGTCGCCCAAGGGTCTTCACGCTCAAGTGTCTGGTGTCGTTCGCTTATGCCATCCGGTCCCCAGGATGAGGGACTGGTACTCGAGTGAAAGTGTTACAATAAGTGGCTCAACATTAACACGGGCACCGGGCACGTTGATCTCGTCCGCCGGTTGCCAGCCAGGATTGATCGATTGATCATGCTAATGTGACACGCGGGAAAGTGACCGCATCGTGGATCGTGTATGTTGGAGAGTGTGTTTGGTTGAACCACACAAAAGGTGTTGTTTGTTACGTTTCAAATTGATTAGCACCTTTCGGGGTCCACATGTTTCGCCACTGGTGTCACGGTCTTTGGACGCATGTTCGGGAGGAAGGTTCTAGAGCCAATCGGTGCCCAGTATTCGCGTTAGAATGTTGCATACATTCTTCCCCGCTAAAATGTGTGGTCGCGGACCGTTCGTGTTTTGAAAGTTGTTTACGCAACTCCCAGTTTGTGGCCACCCCTTGTCCGCTCTAAACATTTGGTGAGTCACACAGCACAACAAGCATCGTTGTAAAAAAGTTAACAATGGGATGTGCTCAAAAAGATAATCAGTATGATAGCAGCAGCAGAGGCAGCAGTAGCATCGACAGGTGTCTCAACGAAAAAAAAAAGCTGAAACGATACGGAAGGTCTTATCCGGTGCGGCCAAGCGATGACAGGAAAACAACATCATCTTCCTGTGCACTTCGCTCTCGTGGTGGCCGGGGATTTTTTTTCTTCTCTCTGTTGGTTCGGGCGGAAGTTGTGTTTTGTCGCCATACGAGCGTGACACACGGAGTGGCGAACGAGAGTCGTCAGTCTGGAACGTCCCCAAAAAACACCAACGTACTGTTTGTCTTCACTTCACTGTTCACTGTTTGTGAACCGCAACCATTTTAATCTGTTTGCGAATGTTTGTAGCTCATTACGCGTACACCGTTCAAACTCAACGCCTCATTAATGTGTCAATTTTTTTGTTTCTTTTTTTCCCCTTCCCCCCTCAATAGAAGCCGTGACGAGACGCATACGAACACAAATCCATCAGCAGCAACGTAACAGTATTATCCTTTCATCATCTGTCTAATTATCATCGCGCTTCGTATCGGTAATCGCCGATACCACCAGAGGAGATTGTATTGCAGCGGACGATCGGAGACTAGCTAGTCTAGGAGCAAACCGTCACTTCAATTAAAAAAAAAAAAAAAACAAATCATGACGGCCAGTAAGGAGTACCTGGCCAATGGCGAACCGCAGAAACCGGACCGTAAGTGTTATTTCTTAAGATTCTTAACCCACAGGGATTGACGGAGTGATAAATTGGCAAACAAAAGCGCGAGTAGCGCGACCTTGCGAGAAGCCCATTCTACAAGGCGCCACGATGCCCGCTGGCCCTGCTCTTGGCCGAGCACCGGTGCGTGGTTCCCGTCCGCAGGTGTACAGTTAGCTGGCGCCAACACAGTGCTGCGTACCGGGCGGCGATGGAGGGAGGCCACCACCGATCACGTCCGTTCGCTGACCGTGACATTGAGGTGCCGGTGGTGCCAAAGACGTCTCTGTCTAGTGCCGTTGCAAAAAGGCGCCAGCCTAGTGCGTGCCAACCATGCCGAGGCTGGCCGAGTTCAGATAAAACAGAAAGTTGGCAGATTGGATGGCCGGCTGGGAGCGCAAGCATAATGCCTGATGCGCGATCGAATGGAGTATATTTTATCAACGACAGCACCGTACAACCTTCGTTGATGAGCTCATAAATTTGTCCGGAACATAATCCGCGACCGACCGGAAGCGGTGTGCGTGTGGGTTCGCGCTTAAGGTCATCAGCGGCACCGATGTGGAGTGCAACATCGATCGGCACGTCGCTTTGGAATGCGCCGCGCACACAAGGCGCGTGTCACACGTCGATCGCCGCGCACAACATTCTTCCGGAGTCCGGCTGCGAATGGTGTTGTTGCCGTCGGCACCGGTGACACGCAAGGGCAATTGTCACAACCAGCGAAACGAAGAGCCGCGGGGGGGAAGTACACTTTGCGAGGTGATCATCATTTAATCGCCGATTTGTGCGGCGCTGATCGCGCACGCGCTGTCGTTTGACGCACTGCAACATGACATATCTGGGTCTGGCCGCTAATGGCGATGGCATTATTTGTAAAATGCCATTAGTCACTTGGTACACAAGCCACCTTATAGTTGTACTGTTAGTAGAGAGCGTTACGTCATCACGGTGTTATCATGGTGCACGGTAGACATCTTCTCTAATCTAATGCAGTGCCATGCCGGCTGCCTTTATTTGCATTCGCTGATCACACTCGCGGTGCTTGACCCAGCGATAGAGTGGTGGTAGATGACGGGGAGGGGAAGGCAATAAATCCGCTCCACTAAATCAACTCGTCGTCGCGTGCAAATTTGGAACCGACAAATGATTCCCTCTTCCTGCTTAACGGCCACGCGCACCGCCGCTGTTAAGTGCCAATTGTTCAATTACGGTGGCCACTTTCGCGACGGATGGATGCCTGGAACGATCGTGGTTCTACGAGGAGAACATGTTTTTATTGTTTGAAATTGACCGCGTGTTCCAAAATTCAAAAACTGCTCAAAAGCATGCTCGCACCAAAGTGTGTAGCTCAAAGTAGCTCAGCACTACGCCATCTGTTGGCGGGTGCCAGCGTTAACAGCAAAAAAATAATAGCAAAATTGAATTTGAACGAAAGTTAAATGTTCGTTACCGATCATGTGGCGCGCGAAAACCCTCGTTGTCTCATGCTTTCGGTATGTTACACTCTGTATCAATGCAGCACGCATGAGGGCCCCCATAACATTCCATGATCACTCGCATAATGAATGGTGCATCACTAGAGAGAACACGTGTTGGGCGCGACATTCAAACACGCATTGTTTGCCGAATAAGCGCTCTATCAGCGGCGATATCACGCAAGATTGGGCATTTGATACGCGGCAGAGCATACAATGGCCGGGAAACTATCCCAAAAATACACAACCAACCCTTCCCCGGGTTATAAAGCGTTATCAGTGGCGGATAGAAAAGATAACGAGCCCAACCGGAGGAGTGGTTTTTGGCAAATTGAATTGTAATGAGCACTATCACGGTGTTCCAGGGTGCTCGTCAATAAATGAATGCTAATAGAGATACAGGTCCTTTGTGGTGCGTCTTGGTGCTGTTGAGATAGGAGGAGATAGGAGGAACAGCCGAAGGTGTGCAAACAACACTGTGCGTCGCAATGGCGAGGCCCGAAACTGAATCACAACCGTCGGAGTATTTGGTGGTATCAAGGGGGAGGCGTTCGTAACACTCCTTTTTTCGTTAGTAACCTGCTGTGCAAATACATTGGCAACAGGCACCCGGTGTCTGTATTTGTGTGGTGCGTTTCAAAAATGGCAACCCTTTCAATACCAGGCCTTAGCTGGAAGATAGTAATGTCTTCCTAAGATGGAGCATGCGTCACGCTCAAGTCACACTAAATTAAGGGCCATCTGCAGCTTATTGAAAATGATCTTCCGATCGCGGGCCCACGCAGAAATTCGATCAAACTTTACATATTGAAGACACTTCCGCCTCC
Organism: Anopheles aquasalis; assembly: GCF_943734665.1. Taxonomy (NCBI): domain Eukaryota; kingdom Metazoa; phylum Arthropoda; class Insecta; order Diptera; family Culicidae; genus Anopheles; species Anopheles aquasalis. The sequence goes on along the minus strand of NC_064878.1, from coordinate 9,797,237 downwards.
GCTTTCCGACCGGTTAAGGCCAGAGCAAGAATCGTTTATCAACCTCATGGGTCGGTTCTGACGCAGCGCAAATACCGAGCACCTTCACCAGCTCAGATCCGGCAAACGTCTGACTAAGCTTCGAGGTTCTTCGCGAGCTTATCACCGAGTTGATTTGTTTATCGAGCTCTACGCGTACCAGGAAGATGGATCTCGTAGAGTTAAGGTTTCCCCACGAGTGAGGGTCATCGGCGCATCGCGTTACATCTCACGGTGCACGCTGCATGTGCCTCTACCTTTCCTTTCTCTCTCTCTCTCTCTCTCTCTCGCTCGGTGGCGGTGGAGGCGCCCACACGTGCTTAGGCGGTGGAGTGGGGTGGAGTAAATGCATGCGACCAGAATGAAAACATGCTTATACCGACCGACACGCAGACAGGCGCACACGAAATCGTAATACGAAGATCTCTCGGTGTAAAGAAGATGTGAGGATCGGAGTGGCGTGGCGTTACTATTTGTCCAAGCTGTTGTCCGGGGGGCTGCCGTTGGTCTCGTGGTCTTGGTACGCGAGAGGCGACGCGACTTGTCTTGTGTGTTGACTATTTTTACGCGTTGCACGCCATGGGTGTTGTTTTATTTTTACAATAAAAAAAAACCCGAACTCCGACGACACCGACACCTCGAACTGCGGATACCGGTGACCGGATCGCCCCAGTAGTGATTGAAACCATTCCGCCGTGTTCGTGTTTCTGTTGTTTACGCTGGCCGGACCTGGTGGTGTTTGCGCGCGCGCGCGCGCGCGCAAATTTAATCCTTTTCGCGAATAGTAGAACTGATCAATGAGAAAGGGAGGAAGGTGCCAGATGGAGATGGGAATTTAAATTTAAACCCCCCACGGTACCGGTACACATTGTTGGATGCCACATTGAGTCGCTGGTCCAACAGGTTATGTCAGCTGATAGGCCTCGCGAGGCGCTAACAAGCACCACTCTACCGGCTGGTATTCTTTATCCGAATGCAGATAGAACGGCTAGAAGTGAAATCGGGCCATGCTGCTCGGACGCCAACATTCCGATCACGGTTTGGTGTTGCGGGTGCAACGGTGTCACGCTTGGTTCTCAGCAGAACAACGCCGACGATCGGCGGTGCATACGGTGCATTGCACCCCATGCTATTGCATTCCTTCCATCTCGCCTACTCCTCTAACGGGTGAATGAAATAGTGTCACGGTAGTAGTGGTGTGCGTGGTTCTTGTTGTTGCTGCTGCTGCAGCACGATATTCATTCTCAATCGAAGCAACCCACCCGAGACCAGGCCGCGTGTTTGACATTCTGATAGCTTCTTCTTCGCGGAGTACGCCCCACGCTCGCATTCACAGCACCTTTTTTTTCGTTGTTGTTTATTTCTTTGTGTATTCCCGTTCGAGTGGTGGTATTTGTGATAGGAAGCGCACGCACTACGCGCGCACGCCTCGTCTTATCACCTAACGCGTGGTGGCAAGCACGATCGGATTAGTGGGGACCGCGTGTGTCGGCGCTACCATAGCACGCCTCTGAACTCCAAGGTGAAAAGGTTGAAAAGGGGTTTTTTCGGTGGTGAATGAAACTGTCTCGTGTGTCTCGTGCTCTGAAGCATCCCGGAGTCGGAATCCTCAATTAACCACCATCCCCCCGGTACTGGTGGGTGGACCAGCACGCGTTGGACAGTACAAGCAAGGCAAGGGTGTGCTCTAGTGTGATCTTACTCTCCTCATCTTAGTGTATGTGAGTGAGTGTGTCTCGGAGGGTGGTGGTGGACAGAATAAAACCATTGCCTCGGACTCGCTCCCGAACCCAGTCCTGTGGAGGTGATCAAGCGGATCGGTGCTCGTTGGTTTCAGTTCGGCTTCAATTCAGTTCTCAGTTCTCAGGTGCCGCACCAAGGGTGACACCGGCCAGACAGTGTGCTAGACCCACATATTGCCACCACTTGACATTGGCCGGACGAGGAGGATCGTAGCTCAACGTGTTGGCGCCCCCCGAGAGGTTCACGTGTTTGCGCGCTTTTGGCGAAGATGAGCGTTGTGCTGGGCGGTGGTGGTGGTTTGTGGCAGAAAGTTTGCGGTGTAAATAAGTGAGCTGCAGCAAGTACTTGTGCCTGTGTCCCTTGACCAGCTGTTGCTGCAGGACACCCAATACCATACCATAGGAGTAGAGAGTGACGAAGGGCTTTCTTCTTATCAGCCATTAGTCCTTGACGTCTCGTCTCGATCTCGTCTCAAT
>NC_064878.1:9742500-9790000 GCF_943734665.1 Anopheles aquasalis | reverse complement strand
TGACAATGGAAATCGATTCCATAGCCCCCCATAATTTCCTCCCCTCCCCCGAAGAAGTACTCCTCGAGGTGGCCAACGGGGAGTACTTTTTTTCTTCATCCTCAGCGTGTACTCATGCATACCACCGAGTAATGAAGTCTAATGTGTCTGCTTCGCTCTGAGGACCGTTTCGTTCGTTCGTTTGCATAAAAAATCGTTCTGAGTGAGAACTCTCGGATCGATTTTCTGGCCACCAGTGGCAGGACCACTAGGAAGAGCGAGTAACAACGCGAGAGAGAGAGAGAGTGTCCTTTGTGGTGGCAAAGCGGAGAGAATGGGGAGCATGAGACAGAGTGCCACAGCGCGAGAGGAGTTTCGATGACGAAATCGATTGAAATAAAACCTCAGGGAGAGGGGGGCTGGTGCTTTAAGGGAAGAAGTGGAAGAAGGTTGGTCCACTTGTTGGTCCACGAGCGCGAGAAACATTCTTGTCATTCTTGCTCTCAGCTCGCGTGAACGGGGCTGGAACTTGGGTTGTTGTTTTAGCCAACAGATCTCACGGTGCTCCAGGAGTGCTCCAACAGGACTCTGCATCGTCACGCAATGTGATTGACAGACAAAGTTGACTAAAAAAGAACGTTCCACTTATTCATTCTGTTTTTCCAATGGCAGCCAATATTTCCGGATGTAAAGACTGTTGGATTTATCCGTTTGGGATATTTTAGATGATAGAGAAGTTAGGATAATTAAAAAAAAATAATAAAGTAATAAAATGTCAATCAATGTGCATAGTCTAAGTTGATAGCAAACACCATCTTGTAACTAACAAAACAGAGATTCAGAGTCAGAGTTCATCCTTACATAATTTTGCCAGATAGTTCTGTAATGTTTTTAGAACATTTATTGACACTATTTTTTTAAATAATCATGCAAATTGGAGGCTTTAAGCAACATAACTTTTCAACATAAAAATGAATCGACGTTACAAAAAAAAGTTTATTAAAAACCCCTAAATGTAGGCAAAGTTATGCTCGCCTCGAGCTTCGCAACAGAGCAACTGAGGGTTTGCGCGGTTGGTTGATCGATGATGACTTCTGGGAAAGTTATTTTTTAAGTGATTTTTTTCTGTACAATAATTAACACCATAATTCTCATTTTTGTCACTCTTAACCAAATCGATGCAAGTGAGTAAGCTAAGGGGTATCTTCAAAAACCAATTAGCTCTAAGAAACTTCTATCACAAGCAAAGAGGCACGATCTAAATGGTATGTAATAGTCACTTAGTGCTAGCTTACCCTAAAAACCCTCGAGCAGATTGCTGTTGAACTCCACTAGAACAACGGTCATACCTAAAAGGGAGGTGTCTGTAAGCGCTGTAAGGTGGCAAGGTCAGCCATCGACACTTCCACCGGCAACCGGTTGGTCAGCTTGTAATACATCTTCGTTTCGGAATTCCTGGCCACATTTATGACACTCGTCACCACCATCAACACCACTCTAGCGCTGTGTACGAATGAGTATGGTAAATATACGAGGGCTTAATTCAATTATCGTTCTGCATGGGTCAACTCTTGTCTTCTATGCTTCTTCACCTTGTTCCGCTTCCGCATAAGAACCGATGAACCACCACCGATAGTGCTGCTGCAGGTAACGCCACGATGCGCGCCCGCTAAAAAATCATCACAACCCACCACCAGAAACAGGTTTCTCCATCTCCGTTCAGCGGTCTCCCAAAAGACGGTCCGGCGGACGGATGGACGGACGGACGGAAGCTGCTGCTCAAGGTGAACCGTGCACCACCGTCTGCTGCTGCTGCTGCTCTGGGCCACAAAAGATGTCTTTTGTCGTTTTTGGGCTTTCTGCGGTCGTTCTGGTCCGGTGATGGCGTTGCCAAACTCACGCCAACTTTACGATCAATTCCGTGAAAGGTAGAACCACAACGGCGCACCATTCCGAGGTGAGGAACGAGTTTGAGATGGTGGAGCTAGCTGGAACACCAGAAGCTACCGGCTACTAAACTTGCGGTGCTCGATAATTAAACAAATTGATTAAAGACGTCACCAAAGGGGGCACCGCGTGCCCGTGTGTTGGCCACTTGTTTCTACTACCTTCACACCAGATCCGAGATAGACGAACAAAACCGCGGGGGGGAGGAGGGTGGTGGTGAGGGTGCATTATGTAAACGAAAACCACCCTCCCCACTTCGGTTGCAGGCCGACACGGGTCTCTAGTCACGTGTTGCGTTTCGCCGTGAAACTGACCTCGACTGACGCGCAGCTGACGCGTTCTCCGGCTCCGAGCCCTGGGCTAGTGCCAGGGCATACCGTGGATGCCGGCGGATTGTGTTGGTGTCCGCAACAAATGGGTTAATGGTGCGAGGGTGCGGAATGCAGCTTAAACACCCGCCGGCCAGCAGTGCAACCGTGGAGAATCTAATTAGCTCACCGCATTCTCTAGCACCCCCAAGAGAGAGAGAGAGAGAGAGAGAGAGAGAGAGAGAGAGAGAGAGAGAGAGAGAGAGAGGGAGGGTGAGTTACACGATGGTATGCGGTGCATCACCTCCAGCACCGAGACTACCCTTGGAATTGGCTGGTGGAGGGGTCGGTCGATGAAGCAACAGATGATGCTACTCGGCGGTGGTTGTTCAATCGGAATTTAATTCCATAAACTGTTCTACTTCTGGAGCACTAGTGTTTCGATTTAGAACATCTAGTTTATGACCGTGTTCCGATCGGGGAAACGAGAACTCGCTGTTTTGATCGCGTTCTTAGGATAGACGCGCGTTCTCCGATCTTTTGATAGCGATCCCATGAAACTCCATTAGCAAACACGAGGTAGTCCATTTTGAAGCGATCTGTAGAACGGTCGCTTTCACAGATGAGCTGTCAAATTAAAAAGAAATAATATTCTATCAACGGTTTGGTTCGCGAGGAGCTCCCTTTTACGGACATGCCGCCTGGACCAATTAACGCGCGCTCCCCGAGCCCCCGAGGTTTGATTTATGATCTCTAGTATGTAGCCCGTTGCCATCGTATGCCTTCAGGACATCGTCATCGCCAGCGCGGACTCGTCGACACAACCGTTGGCAACCGTCGTGGCCATCGACCGGCCGCAAACGTGTGGCCACACCGTTTAACGATCCGTGGTACGCGGTTGTAGCAGAAGCAGCATCATGGGGGAGCGCGGTGAGATTGATTGACGAACGTGCCCCCGGAACGTGGAGCCAGAAGATGGGAATATTAAAGTGAAAAACGTTAACAGCTACCAAGCTGGCGTAACAATTGATTCGCTTAACAAATTGGACACACTGACTGACTGACTGACTGGCTGACTGGCAGACGGACAGACGGAGACTGGCCGACTGGCTAGTGCACTTTCGGGTGCTGGCACCCACTTTTCGGTGGCCAGTGGTTTCGGTTTCTGGGGTGATTAATGCCACTAAATGGGTGTGTGATTAGCTAATTAACAGCCGGCGTGTTAAGAAGCCGAAAGATCGATTGGTTCACCGTGAATAAATTTGTTTATTTTGCGAAACGTTTTATACGAAAAAAAGGAACATTAACATTGAGATAAAGTTTTTACGTTTTTTCCAATAAATTTTGCACTGTAGCAACAATCAATAATATTTGCTATTCTAAACAATGCGCATCATCTGCTGTTGCTGCAATGATACGCCGAAATCGCGAAGCAGAGAAGAAAGAAAAAGGATGCAAAGAATCCCAGGCGGCCATGGCAGGGATGCTGCAAATCATCATCAAAGCTGGCGTCGTGCTGTCAAAACAAACGTCCGATGCTTGCTTACTTTGCATGAACAGCAGGAACAGCAGCAGCAGCAGCAGCAGCAGGCGGTGCTCCACGAGCCAACGTTCGTTCGATCGATCGATCGATCGAACGCGTTAACGTGTTTACGTGGTGCCCGGTTTATGGTTGGGGTCGGGGCATGGCGTGAACTGTCCAGCGGCGCACCAATCAGCGCCAATTATCCATTCGATCTGGCATCGAAAATCCGCACACAATTCGCCTTCCGTCTCCCTTTCTGCCCCGGACCTCAGAGGTACGTACTCGTACCGCTTTTGGGTGGCCGAATCGCATCATAAGAGGTGATTCGCGATCACTATAGACAGCCCAGGGGGGTTCCGTCGATCGATCGATCGATTGGTTGGTCAGTCGATCTGGTTTCGATGATCGCGGCGGTAGTGAAGAGGGCGGGAATGATGGCGTGTGTGTCGTATAAGGGAGTGCAGAGAACGGGGAGCGAGAAGGGGGAACGAAGGCATGGGCAATGGCAAGTGAATTAAGCTGCAATTACGGTGCGGCATGATTTGCCGCTCGGCGGGGCCCAAATGGCAGGTACTACACAGTAGTAACAGCGGTTGGCCGCTTTTGGGCAGACGTAGCGTGCCGTGGTTGTAGCCGCTTCAGCTTTGGCGGATTTCTTTTTTTTTTTTGCGGACGAACGAAGGTAGTGGTAGCGTGGTGCAGGGACACTGCTGCTACAGATGTTCTGCTGGGAGTGATGTTTATCATCAGTTATTGTCATAAAGAGTTGGTATTGTAATGTAATAAAAAAAACTGTTATCTCTTTATCAAACGTGGATAAGGAAGGAATTTTTTCATCAAATGTTGGATTTTTATCATCGAAATGGGAAATAATGTTGAAAACCTACGGAATACTAATCCATGATTTAGGGGTGGCTTTTCATTTTTTCACATTTTTCGTTTGTATCAATTGAAGTAAAACTGGCAAAGATATTCTTTTTTCGATAACCCAACCTATTGCACCTCGCTACTTTAAAGCGATTGTCCCTAAAACTTATGCTGTCAAAGCTAGTGTCTATAGTAGCATAAAAAAGTGTACTCTTTTAAATGTTTCACCGAAATCTTCTAGAAATGCGGATGTTTTTGCTTACTATTTACTAGCTAGATCTGTCGAAGCTTTAAAAAATAATTGGGTTTATTAAAAGCTGATTTTCAATCCTAATCGTAAAATGCATTCATTTTTCATCGTGAAAATGATGTCTAAAAATTTAAAACGTTATCTAAATTTATCACAAAAAATCCTCAACAATTAACATAACCCCTGAACAAACCATAAGATGGAACGTAATCTTCCAGATTTAAAGTTAAACAATCTGTTCTCGCAATGTGTTGTCGCAAAAAGAGAGGAAAACTGAAACGATCGCTTGCTGCCCTCTAGGGCGATCCGCGATCCACCACCGTACCGGCCGGTGTAACGGCGGCGTGACCGTGGCCACGCTTACGATAAAAAAAAAACAGTAATATATGGTGCAGCAAAAAAGAACGAAATGCCAGAAGACACTAGCCATCCCTTCCCCGGGGGCCCGCTGTGTCCACTTCACAAGCAACATCGAGTTCCGAACGAGCGCAAATGAAGCAAGAAAAAAAATCGCACACGAGAGAAGAAGTAGAAACCGAACGTACATGGACAACAGAATTGACATGAATGACGCTGATGAAGCTGTACTTTTATGCTGCAATCATAACGCTCGGTGCTGTCGTTATGTCGTGGGGCATTGCGTTGTCGCCAGAATGGTGTTCGACGCATAACGCGCACGATTGGAATGCAATTGGCAGGTTTTTCGGGGCCAAATTGGGCCAAGTGGTGGAAAATGTTATGACAAAATGTCACAATCCTGGCCAGATGGCCCAGCAGGTCGCCCGGAATCGCTAGGAATCGCTCAAGTGGTTCCCATGGAGGTTCGCGCAACGTACAACGCCGACGATGACCACGAATTGCATTCCTCCACTCCCTTGTTATCCACCTGATAGCGAGTCAGCCCTGCTGGTGTACCCTTGAGGATTTCTGGCGTGCTTTTTTTTTCGTTGTCCCTCAGTCCTGGCCTTCGATCCATTCGGTGCTACACCGCCGGCTTGACGTGATAATCAATCTTCGGCGTTTCGTCTTTATTTACCTTTAATTATTTCTTTCATTTTTATCATTAAAGGCACTAACGAGGCACTGCACTCGTTGCTGACTGGCGCAGAGTGTGTGCGTGGGGACGCCTTCCGCTAATTAAAACGCCGCCAGCTGACCGATCGCGTTCGATTTTGCGAATGTGATTGATTTTAATTGGACAGCGCAGCGCCGGTGTCGCCGGTTCGTTTGGTTTCATCTCTCTGTGTTGCGTTTGCGTTTTTTCCCCCTTGTCTGTTTCTGGTTTCGTTCCGAAATGTCGAACAGCGCTGCTGGTGTCCCGGGATTCCTGTCGCGAAACCACGACGTCATGCTGGGTAGCGGTCCGTGTCCTCCCCCCCCTCCCCCAGGGGAATGATGGGAACTGTTTACAAACATTGCAACACACGTCGTGTCTGCAGACGAGTGTGGCCAACGTGTTTCCCGGCTCGTAGTCGCGTATGCGTTAATTGAATCGATTACGATGGTTGCTGCGGTGATATCGGATTGGTTATCATTCGAGAAGGGATCACGAATCCTTACATTAATTACCGGTGGGGGGACTCACTTTGTAGTTCATGCTCTGGAGTGCTGGAATTCGTTTTATGTAATTAATGAACGTCCTCGGACTGGGATGCATTTCCGGATGCGCAAACCTATCTGTGTTTTTTTGTTGTTGGGGGGAACCCGGACCAACATGGGATCCCCAAATTGGGGTCAAACCGCACCGCACACTCTTTCCGCAACTCCCAAAAACACACCAAGAACACGGTGCGTGAGCGACTCCGGAACTCAGGTTTTCGGATAGAAGGGGCTTCCCTCCCGCATCTAGAACCTGCCGCTGCCATCGCCCCCTTTGCTTTATCCATCGACGTCACAGATCGATTGGGGGGATAGCACCACGCGGCTCTCGCGTCTCGCTGAGCGCTGTTTTACTCTCGTTGCGTTCGCTCTCGCTCGTAGCAGGAACGTCGCGCTTTGGTCGCTCTCATCGCGTTTGGAGCGGGTTAAAGTGTGCGTTGCAAAAATCGAACCGAACCGCGATTCGCTCGAGTAACAGAAGCAGCAGCAGCAGCAGCAGCAGGTCGCCGTCGACTCCATCGGTCGCCCATGGATCACTTTGATTTTGCTGTTCGGTTGGAACGTATCTCGCCGTCGCCGAGCGTCTTGTGCCAGTAGTAGCAGCAGCAGCAGCAGCAGCAGCAGCAGTAACAGCACCAAGGAGCAGCACCAGTAACCGTACCGTGTGTTTGTGTCCGTGGTCACCGTTCCCGTCGGATCATATCGCGGATACCAGGGTATCGCGTGTTTCCCGGGGTCACCAATCCCCGGTGTCACTGTTTCATTTGGTTGCAATACAGTTGGTGTGTGTGTTAGTGCGTGGTTGTGTAAGTGTGTTGAAGAAAAGTTTGTTTTTCTTTTTGCGAAAGGGGAAATTTAAATATCACACTGTGGGCCCGCAGTGGTGATCCCCGGAAATTGGTGACAATTGGTGACGGGCCAGCTCGTGCTGTGCTGGGATTGGGAAACAAAACACTCGGACTTGACAGCTTCTCGCGAGACACAGACATACGCACTCCGCGAGATCAATAGCACAAAAGGGGCCACCGCCGGACCGAGCGCAGTCACGGTGGATACCTTTTGTGGTGGAACAAAATTCGTCGGCGCGAGAAAGTGAAGGAAAACGATAAGAACGCGGAGCCGCGAGAATCGAAGCAGGCCAGACCGCCCGCCCGTCCGCCCGCGTATGTGTCATGCTGCTAGTGCGCGGAAGTGATACTTTATCGTTCTTCTTGGGGCCATAGGACGGGAGAGGAAAATAGAACAAAAATCCAAGAGCGAGAGAGAGAGAGAGAGAGAGCGAGCGTGATGTCGATTTGTTTTGTGTGGAGTTCTGTTCGTGTTCTTTTTTTTTCTCGGTCCGGCGAGCTCGGTACAAGTTATTAGTTTGTTTTCTTTTTTCCACTTGAAATTCCCATCGCCACAGCAGCAGCAGCAGCAGCAGCAGTAACAGCGCCAGCATCTCTCTCTCTCTCGCCGCGCTACTAATGATGACGATGATGATCATGATGATGACCATCACGAACGGTTTCTCGCTCTCTTGTGCGAGCATCGCTTTTGGTTGCTGCTCATGCTCTTTGATGCTCCAAACACTGCCTTCCCCCCTGCCTTACCACCCCTGAAAAGGGGGGCCGATTGGATCATATGGGCGTGAGAGAACGGCGCTGGTATCCACTTGTCAGCATCAAGCGGCACGCGAGAGTAAATCGTGGATGCTGCGCTCTCTCGGTCTCTGTGGCCACTCGCCGGCGAGAGGCTGCACTCGATTCTCTTTGGGGATTTCGGGGGCGCGCGCATCGCCCCATTTCGCGGGCTTCTTCGATCCTGCTGCTGCTGCTGCTGCTGCGGGTGCCGAAGTCCCGGGGTCTCCGAAAATGATGGATTTTTGGACAACCAACACACACATAGTAGGCGCCGTCGTCGTCCAGGAGAGTGAGAGTTTAATGTCCCGTTTGTTGTTGATGTCCTGCGCTTGGTCCTGCGCCTGTGGGAGTGTGCCCTGTTGTTGTGCGAGGCCATGATTTCTCGCTACTGCTCCTGTGGCAGGAGCTGGAAGCAATGTTAAATGTGCCCCGCTGGTGGATAGCACGCGCGTAGCAGCACTCTGCCCCGTTTGTTCGGCCAGCTGCTGACGAGCTGCCCCGAGGGGGAAGGAGGAGGTAGTACACTTTCGGTCGTGTTCGTTTTTGGGCACTTGTAGCACAGCACAGCGGTGGTTTAGGTTGTACACTCGTGAGTACACGAGTAGTCGCTCAATATTTTAAAATTTTCACCGAGAACCAACTGCAGCAACGAGGGGAGTATTTCGCATGCATGGAGAGCCTCCTGGATGCCCTGCCCTGCCCCCTCCCCCCCTCCTGAATCCTTTTTGGCACGTTTGCATTTGACGACCGAAGGCGAAACGTAATTTATATCGCTTTTGAGATGATTAATTTTTGGCCCACGGAGGGGAGACTCCCTCACAAATTAACTCGCAAAGTGGTGGCAGGAGAAGCATGATGATGACGATGATGATGACGACGATGATTACGATAATGATGCGGGGCGATGAGCGATGGAGGAGCGGATCTCCCGAAATGGAAAGTACAAAAGTTCATCAGTGGAGGCTATTAATTTTATTGCTCCGTTGCCATGTTACCTTTCACATTAAATCTTCTTAAACGCCACCCCACCCACCAAGCACACACATTATCCTCCGGCCTTGGCCTCAAGATTTGATTGAAGCGTTAAGTTTTCGGTCTTCTTTATCGATTCTCTTGCTTTGTGTTCCCTCAGCTTAAAACAGGATTTAAAGAATGGTCTCCAACGTGTGCTAAGTGAGTAGTAACCGCAGGGTTCGTTCAATAAACGGGCCCCAGGCCCACTATTGCTACGGCTCCAGTCTGCTTCTCCCGTTGGAGAAGCCTTGGAAGTTCGCTTATTTGATAATTCAAAACCCTAGAACGAACTGGAATAGCGTAGCGTAGAAGAAGCCATGTAACGGATCGTGCTCAGGGTTGCCCGGAATACCGAGGAAGAAATTCCACCTTACCTGTGTGCGTTTGCCTAGTGTATTCTGTGTGTTAGTTCGGTGTTGCATTTTTGCGCAATGGCGTCAATCGTAGCCCTGCTGACTGCTTATCACCGTGTTGCCGCGTGGTGCTGTTAATTGAATTAGCCTGGCCACGGCTACCGAGGAGGAGAAAAAGAAGATGGAGGAGACCTAGGAATCCTGGCCGATCCCGTAGGTGACACACTCGAAGCCGCCCACCGAGGAACCTGTTGGGACACGGATGGCGCCTTGCCTCTTACGAAACGCGTGTCCAATTTGTCCAATTTGTGGTCCGCCGAAGCGACGAATCCCGACGCCGATGAGTGCGGTGTAGAAGCCGGAATCCTTACTAGTCCCGGGGCCAGTGGACCTAGCACCAATGCCCCCCCCCCCTCTCCCGGGGTAGAGGAAGTTTTCCAATTAAAACTCTCTCAAAAACAACTCGCCAACTGGGCCTATTGCTCTATTGGCCATTGCGAGCATTAGTTTTAGCTGTTTAGAGGTGTGGGATGCGAAAATGACAAAATGGAAGAACGGAAAAGGGGTGGGGGGAAGGACCAAATCTGAAATCTGAACGCGTAATCGCCGCATTGGTGACAGTATCCTCCTGCCTGTGTTGACGGATTGCCCTTTGGTTTCGATAATCCCTACGATGGATGGATAGATGGATTGGCAGTATGCGTCTGTGTGGGTGATGGGAATTGATAAACCCGAGGGTGCGGGTCAAATGCGACCTCAAACCTTGGCTTCTCAAGTGTTGCTTTCGCCATCCGAGTATCCGAAGAGGGTCCTCTCGGGGGTGTGCTCGGTTGCTCAAACTTTGTTTCGCCATGGGAAAGTAATTAAACTTTTGACATTTGGATAATCGATTTTATGCTTCTGTGCCCACTTCGTTCTCTTTGGCACTCTGCTTAGCTTCTGCTGCTGCTGCTGCTGCTGCCTGGTCTGCCTTAGAACTAGCCTCGGTTTAGCGGATTTTTCTTCCTCGAAAACAAAAAAAGGGACGCGAAGAAGCTAACGCGAGTGCTCGTCCCATATCTCTACTGTTGCTTTCGACCAGTAACGTACTTCTAGCGTGCTTCTGCAAATCGCTTCGGAATCATGCTTGCTGTGCTTGGCCCCCGATCGCGGTTCGTTTCCATTGCACCATTAATTATCGGAATTTCCCATCAGCAACGCTCTTGCAGGACACGAGAATGGCAAACTTGCTACCGTTTCTCTGGCGCACTCTCTCTCTCTCTCTCTCCCGTCTCTGGCTCTTGTCGATAAGAGTTTCCGTTGCCGAGCTCGGGTGAGCTTCGTTCACCGAGGATGGAGCTTTTTCGATCGAAAGAAAGGATTTACCCGGGGAAGAAAACAATCTGCAAAATGCACCTGAGGGTTCAAGAAGGACCGGGGCCTGTCTTGCGAACATCTTAGCGGGGGGACGGGCGGACATAGTGGTGCAGTCTTGTAAAATCGCTCGCAACCATGTCTCACCCTCACCGATCTCTCATTCTCTCGTGTAGCAGCAGCGCCAAGCAGTTAGCGTAGTGAAGGAGTAGCGAGCGCCCCTAGCGGCGTAGTGCGTGCGCGGTGCTCGTCGTCGTCGTCATCGTCGTCGTCTAGCCATTTGTCGGCTCGGCTTTCGGTCCGTTCCGCTCTCCGAGTGGCGTTCGGGCAGCAGTAGTATCGGTCATCGCCATCGGCCAGCCCCGGCCAGCGTCGCCTGTCAGTCTCGCACGGTCGGTCGTCCTGGAAACCACTTACACGACACGCCGTACTCCTCGGTGACGTAGTACACGCGACGGTAGAGTGATAGCCACAGTAGCAGCAGCAGCAACAAGCGCCGCTCGGCTCTGTGTGCGTATGTGTGCGCGAGTGTTTGTGTCCAACCAGTAGTGTCTGTGTGCGAGCCTACGTGTCCATTTGGCAAATAGTAGTTGCAGCTATTCGTGTGTATTTGGATGTGAATCTGTGTCGGTGCGTCCTAAATCCTAACCATCATCGCAGTGAGTGAGTGTGCCGCTAGTACGACAGCTAGTAGCGTTGCGAAACGTTCGTAGTAAGCTTTGGCTGAACAGAACAGAGTGCAGAGCAGAAACGATTACCAGCAGCAGCAGCAGCAGCAGCGTTAGCGGCAGCCAGGGCCACCAGCAACATCATCATGGCGGACGAGGAGAACACGCTGGAGGAGATTCCGGAGTCGGAGAACAAGCATCTGCTGCGGAACCGTGGCCGCAAGGGTGCACTGAAGAAGAAGAACGTCTATAATGTCAAGGATCATCGGTTCATACCGCGCTTCTTCAAGCAGCCCACCTTCTGCTCGCACTGCAAGGACTTTATCTGGTAAGTAGGCCGTGATAACGGGGCGCCAGTTACGCTCGGTACGATTTAGGATTCGTGGGTTACGATATGGCCGCAGAGGCGGGCAGAGCAGTGTGCGTCCGAGACTGCAAGACGCCGAGACGGAAGCCATTTGGCCATTTTACAGCCTCTCGGCGCTCGGTGAGCAGTCGCTTTGGTACGGGGCAACCATATTTTCTACCGTAGCCAACTGTGATGCCCTCAGTGTGTGGATGGAACTGTATCGCGTTTTGATCACGTAGCTCGCACCGTAACGCTTGGGTTGTTTGTTATGATTTTTACAAAACGTGAACCGTCGTCTGGAGGGGAAAAGCAAAAAAACCAAGCCAAGGCAAGCCAACGATAATAATGGCCACCGCGCTACCAGTCTCCGTCGGAAAGTACCGACACTTTACCACGTTTCTCCGTGGTTTTACGATTGCGCTCCGCCCGTCTCTTTGTGTAGGTGCTTTGTGGTGGTGTGATGGTGGTGCGCCACGAGCTCTCGACTTTCGCTTACTACGTACGCGGCTTCCGCGTCCTAATCGACCATTAGCTCGCGTTCTGCAGCCGGGCAGCAGTTGGATGTTTTTTTAATGCCGACAATTTTGAGGTTAGCTATGCCCAGGTGGTATGTGCAGGAAAGGATAGGATGGAAAAAAGGAGGTGGTCTATTTACCATACAGAGACATGCGACTGGCAAAATGGCCACAGGCCGGTGATGAGAATAATAATTTATTTTATGCCTTTGCACCACTACCGTAACCATACGGTTAGAGTGGCTCGGGTACCGCAGGGAAGAGGAAAAACAGGGATTCCAAGGATATCACTAACACCGGCACCAGGCTTAATTTCACGGTAATCGACGCCCAGTCCCCGGGGGGTTTTGGGTGTAGCTCGGTTGATTATAATCGATTTAGATTGGAATTGAAACCCTTCAACACCAACGCGATTCGGTAAAGGGAGTCGGTACTGCTGCTTCTTCACCAAAAAGGGCACGCCCGGTATCATGCCATTATCAGCTAATGAGTGAGGCGACACACTGTGCGCGCGTGTGTCTGCGTGTGGGACATTCGCACGGATGCCCTCTGGTGGCAAATACTAGCATACGACCAGCAGAAGGACCCCCGCCGGGGTTAGGTGGTGGCAGTGAAATCAGGACAATAACAGGCCAGCCTGCGGGTGGCACTGACATCCCGTGCGTTTCTGACTTCCTGGCAGGCGACCCGGGGTTCGTTGTTGTCGGTTTTTCGGGCTCGGTTAGGTTAAAAGGTAATAAATCACATCGTGGGCAGCAACCCAGGGGAGTGTGGAGGGGGATGGTGACCTCCTGATGACTGTGCGGTCCCGCTGTGGCGCCAGCAGCCGCTTCTGCCATTGCTGCTGTTGGTGTTGATTTCTTGGCAGTTAACGGCCATTTAATGGGCAAAAATGGAGCAAAATGCCGGTATGATAGGCACCAGGGATGTATAGATTTCAACCCGTCATCGACAGGTTTCGGGCGTAAAAATGGTGCTGGTGCGCCATACGCGGTATGCATGAAGGTGGTGGTGGAATGGAGGCAAAAGTTTTGCTATTAAAAGGGGTTGATAATGAAAGCTCCCGTTCGATGTTAGTGAAAGATGGTGGTTTTAATGTCCGTTAGAAAGTTGGGTTATGGAGCGGCAACAGCAGACAATCGGGGGACGGGAGGGGGAGAATCGTGATTAATTGGCTTATCAACCAAGGTCCTTATCGAGGGTAAGTTTTGATTTTGAAATTTTAAGCCGCCCACCAGCACTTGGATGGAATTTGCGCTTGCGTCTGGTCGGACTGAAATGAATCAATGACACTTTTAAACACCATCAAGCCAGCTCAATAATTATTATCGAATTATTGCTCGCCTAATCGCCAATCGATGAACTGTCTGATGATGAGTAGACGTGGAAAGGGGCCGTATCACCCCGAATTCCTCCCGAATTTTAATCCACTTTTTTGGAGTAATACGATGTCTACGACTCCAAACGACGCCCCTCTCGTGGCCTAGTTTTCATAATCGATGACAGACGATCGTTGCAAAATTAATGAGATTGATTGATTGAAAATAAACGCCACCGCCGAGGAGGAGTTGCGTGTTGTTTGCTGCTGCTTCGTGTGCGCAAACATGGCGACGGCCAACAGTGGAGGTGCCCCCATGATTATCACCCCTGACGGCTGACGATCGGATTATCGGACAGTTTTATAGGTGCGTGTGCTTGTGTGCATAGTGCAAAAGCAGTAGCAGCAGCAGCAGCGATTGTCGTCGTTCCATTTTTTTTGTTGTTGTTTGAGTTTTTGTTTTCGGACCACCAACGGGCGTTAACCGCCATTTGTACCGGTGATATACCCACAATGGCGCCCGCTGCTGCTCCGGCTGCTGCTGCTACTGAGCCCCGCTCGAATTAAATTAAGGTTCGCGTGTCACGTTGCGCCCGGTGCGCCGGTAATTGCTTCATTAATTAGCACGTAATTGTTGTTTCGGCACCGGCATCGCAACCCACCCGACGAGCAGTGCAACGGGAAAGGGGAGCGATCCAAAAAGGAACAAAAGTGAGAAAAGTTTTCTCTCCTCTGCGTGTGTGCGGCTAGAGGAAGTGCCGGAACATACCAGGCTGCCGGAATGAATCCGCTGATCGATCGTGGGCAACGAGAAAAGGGGAGATAAGGGAAAAGGGTTCTTTTCGGTTTTTTTTTGTCAGTTTCGTTCGATTCCAGCTACTCGGGATCCTGGGAGTAAACTAATGGCGGGCGCTAGGCACTATCATCTGTCAAAGTGACAGCTGGTGCCGATGTTGGCACCCCCGGCGCCGAGAGAAGGGGGCCATTGTGTTGGCCCAAGTTGAATAGTAGTAGAAGCGTGTGTGCATGTGCCAGTGCGGAACATGGCTAATAAATAAATTAATGATGGCCCCGGTGGAGTTGTATTTCGCGTATTGCCAGTGGCCTGTGTGTCGCGGAAGCGAATTCTGTCGCGTTTTTGCTTTTGCCCCGTATTCGACCTCCCTGGCCGCAATGGCTGTCCATTATTCAAACGATGAGGCACACAGTTGAGTGGATTTTTATTACGCCACGCTATAAGTACATTAGCATAAGTCCTGGTGTGTGCAGTTTTCCTTCGCTTCGCTTTTTTCCTTTTTCTGTTTCGCGCATTCGAGCAATGCCTTTGGCCGTGGTGGTGTCGAATGGTTTCGACTTGTTCGCGTTCCATGCGAAGCCATGTGCATGCAGTTCGGGCGCATGCAGAGAGGTAGTTGATTTAATTTGGAAAAAGTTTACCTTCCCGTTCGAGGGCCAGCTGGCGGTGGAAGGATGGTTCTTGCTATCTGGAACCACACCGAGGTGCTTATCGCCCCATTCGCACACACCCTCTGCTCGTTGGCATGCCTAGTAGTGCTGCTGCTGCTCTCCTTTGACCCTTTTTCGGCCTGGTCTCGTCAGGATTCTGGGGTTGGTGCTCGTGGCCCCTGGCCGACCGGTCTCGTTTGTCTTGCTTGATGATGGTAATTTATGTTCTGCGTGCTGCAGGTTCTCCTCCCTTGGCCCTCTACCAGCTGGTGCCTGGTCCTTTGTTTCTGGGCACAGACCGTTGGCAGTCGGCTGGCACCGACCACCGGCAGCGTTTGCGATCCCATGGTGCCAGCGGAGCGTGTTAATTTGAATGATTTAATTCATTTTTCACCTTATCACGATGCACGGATGCTGCCCATTGTGTCCTTCATTTGTCCGTCTCTCCCTCCCTCTCCCTCTCTCGGTTCGCATATGTAACAGCAAACACGATCACGATGCGGAGAACGGAGAAGAAGACAAGAACAAGTTTTATGGCACTGGGTGGGAACCGGATGCAAAGGGGGCAATTTTGGGGATTGAATTTTATGGTCAACCATTGGCTGCGGCCGTATAGCAGACCTTACAGGAACATCGCTGCCTGCCTGAAAAGGCTGCCAAAGAGAAAGTGAACCACCGCAACCCATGAAAAGCCATGCATTATGTTCTGTGCTCTGTGTTTGTTGAATTGCCCGAGAAATGTTGGCGACGTTGTTTCGAATTGTACTGTTGCTGCTGCTGCTGCTGCTGATGTTGAAATTAATGTTTAAAACAGAGTCGAGAAGAATGGCGATGCAAATGTCACGTCACGAGGTGAAGCGAATGGCAAACACAAAGCACACAGAAATAAAGACAGACGAGCATAAAACGAGCCTGCGGTGGTCCCGTGGTCCACGCCGACCGTGAAAGGGCAAAGCGGAGGCGACGGCTTTGCCCTCAAAGGTGGTACGTGTAAACGCTCGTGCGCGCAACGAGAGCAATGATTTGAATAAAACTGTCAGTCCAGCTAAATCCGGACAACGCTCCGGTTGCTGGTGATGGTGGTGCGGTTTTTTTCTCTCTCTCAACCTCAGCTGTTACTGGTAGCCTGGCCTGATCCGGAAGGTGGGACTGGGTGAAAGAAAAAATGGGGACAAGCGAAACAGCTAAAATGGTCATGGCCCCGGTTCCGGGCGCGATTGCGCGGAGTGCAACTGCGAGACCTGCAAACGGTCTAAAAGAATCCATTTTTATGTTGCTTACTTTACAACAAGATGAGCTCCAAAATGGTAATGATGATGATGCTGAGCATGATGACGATGATGGCAGTAGTGGTGGTGGTGCTGGTGGTGGTGTGCAAACATAATCCCAGCAACATAACCGTGAGTTCGCGTTGAGTAGCGAAGGGGAGCGCTCGGTATTTTATGTTTTTTTAATTACTTTGAACGAGGTAGGAGAGGATTCTCTTTTCGCTCCCTTCGCGCCATGTCCGTGTCGTTTGAAGCAGTAAAGCAATAATTGAAACCGAGTGTCCCCGGGTGTGTCCGAGAATGAACACGACTAAGCACCGGGAGTTGCTGATCGCAAGCGTGGAGCTTTGTTTAAAATTCGATGTGGCTACGGCTTTCTCGTAGAGCCCTTTTCAAATGCTGGCAAAACAACATCGCTGCAATTGTTAGCGAATACAGCACAGCAACAGGAGCAGCAGCAGTAGCAGAGCATAAAATACCCAGAAAAGGGATCGGATATAAAGCGTAGCATGGTGGAATGGTTTTTTCTTTACTCTTTTTAGATTCTTTGGCTCCCTCTCTCTCTCGCGCTCCCGCTTATCACTCGAACACAGTGTGACAGCAAAACCATCAAATCAATTCCCCATCCAACAATGGACGAGACGACCATTGGTCAGCCCGTTAGCGGCCATGGCGATGCTACAGGGAACGCTTATGCCGCTGTCGCCAGCGCTGGAGTGTGCAAATGTGTCCTCACTCTCGGCACAGGACACAGGATAGATTGTCGTCCCTTCTTTGGCGCCAAAAAGAAGGACAAACATAACGAAAAAAGGCACCATGGCACACAACAGCAAGCTCGTTGCATTCACAAATTGCATCTCGCTCGCCGGAGATGAATAGAAAAAAGGGGAGAGAGAGAGAGAGCAGCTTTTTGGGATGCTTTCGTGAGGCAATCGATACTCGAGACAGTAGTGCACTCGAGAGGGAGTCTCACTGTGTGTGAGAGGCCCGGAGTGTCCGGATGGATTGCACAAATTATGTGCCACCACCTCGCAGCAGAGGAATGGTTGTTGGTGATTTGGGGAGAGGGGGAGTTTTACATTTACATAGGCGGTGGGTTAGGATGTGGAGAGAACCAAACCCCCTCGGTTTGAACGACGCCAGCACGACGGTCGGTCGTAGTGACGACGTGGTCTATTGTGTTTCCGTTTTTTTCTCTGCCCTCGTTATGCCTGGCCTGGCTGTTCGTTTCTATTTTTTTTCCTTTTCTTTTCCCCGGTGACACCGTTGTTTGTTGCTCTAAACTATGCAGAAGAATGTGTTAGCTGCAGCATCTGTTGAAGTAGCGCAGCGGTGCCGGAACACGGTACGGAACGGCATGTTACGAGGCCATCGTGTGCTGGTTCCGTATGAAGATCCGTCGCATGTTTGGTTTATGGTCTCTCTCGTATGGTACGCCCCGATTGTGTTGTTGTTGTTGTTGCTACTGTTGTGCGGATGATAGCCTTGTTCTGCACAACAGACACACACGGCGACGGCGACCTCCATTTTTGCTCCATGCTCATGCTCACTAATGCGCCCTCGCCTCGCCATTATTGTGGTCTGTGGCCGTCCTGTTTGGTTGTACATTATGATGGTGGTGCAGAGGAAGGGGAAAGGGTGGGGGGGGGGGGGTGGAAGGTATTCTCGTGTTACACACCCAAACACACTCGCACACACTTCCACAGTATGGTGCGCAATATGTGCATCGCCATTCGCCGTGCTCTCGACCGCAAACGGGAGCGACCGGCCGTCCAGCCATCGTTTCCTATGGCGACCTGAGCCGGCAGTGTGTGTGCAGGGGAACCTGGGAGCCTTTTAGCAGCAAATTAAACTGTTGAACATACTGATGATGATTTGGCCGTTGGCACTGGGCTAACGCTTGCTTACGTGAAATCGGGGCACAACTCTGGACTCTGTTCTTTCGTCGTTGCTCGTTCGTCCCCCCGGGAAACGGCAGCAAATCGATTTTTGGGCCCAAGAAGAATCCAATTTCAACCATAGCACGGAATCAGCAGAGAATCTCGGTGCTAGCTTCGTACTCGTAGTACTCGATGACGGTGATGAGCTGGAAATTGATCCCACTTCCGGCCTGCATTACTCAGTGCTCATGTTTCCGGTGTGCAATCCCGATTCCCGAGGGGAGATAAAAGTCCTGGATGTGCGCTTGGACACCCCGTAAGGGAGGGAGTGGCTTGTTTATGCATTATTACTGACGCTATAAATAGCATCAAACGGTTGGCGACTGGCAGTAAATGGAATGGTGTTCCCGAGAGAGAACGTAACGTCTGTCTGAAGACCTTTAAGGACCTTCGCAGCAATCAGCATCCGAAGGGGACAGATGCCGCACCGGACTGCGGTCACCATCTGCTGCTGCTGCTGCTGCTGTCACCGGCTGATTGCAAAACGCTTCGCGAGCACTGGGTTGGCATTTTTCTTTTTCGGAACGATCCTTCTCGGTTATTAGACTTCCCGGTAGTTCTCGCCAGATTCGATTCGTGCTTATCGGTAGCTTTGCAGGCCATGCAGTTAAAAGAGGGGGTTCGCTAGCTATCTTTTCAACCACCCTCTAGGAGCGCACGTGGCGTCTGGTCCTTCCTTGAAACCTAATTTTCGGTAGCAGCAGCTTTCGAGCTGCTCTCTTGCCGATAAATGCCAACCGTGCTCTGGTGCTCGGGAGCTCCCGTATTTTTCGGAAAATGCGTTTTATTTTACGGCTCACTAGGCGCCTCCATCGGACCAGGCGCCTCCATTCCGGTTATTCCGTGGAGCTTACCTGGGGCAAGCGTGTTCACCGAAGGCCATGGCGGGCAAAAACCTACGTTGGTTCCACGAAAATGAGTCGCCTGGGGAGGATTGTTCGTTCGGATTGCCTTTTCTCGGCAGCCGCGGGGACATCGCCTCGAGGAACGGTAACCACAAAGGGGAGGAGGAAGCGAGTGGAACAGCAGGAGGTACAGCGGTTTGCGTGTGGTTTGCTGGTGACCCTGTTTCCGACCATCAACGGGGAGCATCTTATCGATTCATCCCGGTGCCCCAGGAGCGGATGTGTGCCTGGCGTGGAAGTCCGGAAGCTCGCGCACCGGAACTACTGTCACCGATGCGATCGATGGCTACCGATTGATAGCTTTGGAGAGGAAGTAGAGGAGAGTGAGATAATGTTTACTATCCACAATGCGGAACAATGCGTTTGCCATCATAATGTCGCGATTTTATGGATCGCGATTTTCATTGGGAGTTTATGATACCGGCCGCTGATATCGCTTCCGTGGCGCTTTAATTAATTTCCAAAATGACCAGCCGACGCCATTAAAGACCGTCTGCGCGACCGTTGCGACCGTTTCGGTTTTTTGTAAGCTTTATTTCCCGCCCGAGTTATGTGCTCGATTTGATTGCCATCAAAATCGAACCGGGAGCCGCTCCCCGGGAGTATTAAATCGGAATTTACCGAACAAATGGCTTCGTCGCAGAAGTTGCACCAGGGAGCGCCGTATATCTGCTATCTGGTTCACACCAGGAAGCACACCGGATGCGGATGCGCTCTTAAGGGCATCACGAAATGGCGGTTGTTATGCTTCGGGCTGGCTGGCTGGCACATTCGGTGATGGTTTTAGTGGCGAGAGTTCGAGCGCGATTTGACCTTTTCCGAAGGATTTACGTGGGATCTGGGTGATTTTGCTGACAGATGCAGTCATGGAGAGAAAGATAGAGAGAGAGAGAGAGAGAGAGAGAGAGAGAGAGAGAGAGAGAGAGAGAGAGAGAGAAAGAAATAGAAAGAGAGAAAGAGAGATAGAGCGACGAAGAAAAATAAATCTGTCACAGAATGGCCAACATCCTACGTGCGTGAAAGGCATCTCGAGGTTGGTCGACACAAGATTGGCAACATTTTTCTTGCAGACACCCCCACACCGCCTCCTGTGTGGTGGGTGGTGGCCACCCCCCTCCCCGCCCACTGCCTGTTCTTATTTATTCGGAGAACATTCCCCTTCCAAGATTTAGCTGCAGCGGCAGCGAGCGCTTCGTGGCCCCACACTGGGCTTCGTGGCCATGTTGTTTGTGCTTGGATGGTCCTTGTGTGTTAGTGTGCCTGTCCTGGTGTGTGAGTGTTTGTGTGGGAGTAAAGTGAGTTAGTGAGCGCGGGTGCGCACCACTGAAACGATCGCCATGAAAAGGGAACCGAAAAAGCAACAAAACAAGAGCTTATTGGAGGGGCACATCCAGTGGGTGGTAGACGGATGGCCGCGTGGGCTGCTCATCTATGTTGCCACATCACCCTTTGGTGGGGACGGGAAGGTGATCGCTAAATGTCAAATTTTGATGTGCCACGACGACAGCCATGAGGACGACGAGATGCTCACCCAAACACACATACACCCGTTAGGTGCACAAACATTTCTCGGAAACCCCGATGGTGCGCGTGGGACGAAGCCCTCCGCCATTTATGCGATGCTACCGCGATGACCTTTTTAACGGGCGCGGCCCGTGCGCCCGTGCACCGGTTTGCTTTTACTTCCCGGAAACATCCCTCAGTTGGTCTCATTTACGGAGTGGTGGCGATGGTGGCGGCAGCGAAGGACAAGCTGCTAAGTGGCTGTCGTCGGAAGATAGCAGAAGGAATGCTAATGACGAGTGTGGGTAGCACCGTGGGCGGAGAAAAGGGGTTATGATAAACTTTTTCTGTCCCGCGACCGACCGGCCACCGGGTTGTGGACCTTTTCTGTTTAGCTAATTTGAAATCAGTAAGCTCCCTGCCGGCTGCCGTACCACTCCTGACTGAAATGGAGCTCCAGGATCCTGGAGGGCATTGGAGGCGCTTCTGCTATCGACCGATTCCACGCGACATTAGCGCCAACAGCCACAGCGTTGTCTTGTAATTTATTTTCTTTGGGAAAAACAGCGAACCGACGCTTCTGTCTTTCCTTTGGTGATTGTTTGCCATGAAGCTTCCCACTTGTGGAACTGTGGTTCGTTGTCTGACCGGAAACCTTGCGTTCGGTGGGTAAAGCAGACCACGAGATGGAGATATCAACGGCAGAAGTTTGGCCCGGGGACTGGCTGATTGCCGTGGTATAGAGTGTGGAAAAAGGGACTTCGAACACCGGATGGCAGGTAGATCGATTGGCTTTGTTCGATGCGACTCCTTTATCCAAGACTTCCCTGAAACCATGCATAGACGACCACCAGGTGTCCATTTTCCAATGAATCAGCTTAGCTCCTTCGACAACCCCTTGTATCCCTTGCTCCGGATTTCAATTCCCGGCGATCTGTGGACTGTTGGAGTAATTTCCAATCAAAAAGTTCCTGGAATTACTATTTCCAATCCGAAGACTTTGAACACTTCGCCCGAATCGAACGTGCACCTGTAGCTGCGCATCGTACTCGCAGGAAGAGTACGATGCGGACGTAGTAAGTGCCAAAGCTATGTACAGCACCCATTCATTCACTGCAGCCCAATCACTTCACAGATTGTATTGAGCTGTGGAATTTGTGGCCCAGTGGCGGAGAGGGAACCAATCAACTTACCTCTCCGATCGCTCTAAACTCTTGAGAATGTGCACAACGGTGGTGCCGACGGTAGGTGAGTGCTGCTGGAATACTTGGCTCGGTATTCCTCAAGAATCTTTCACTACTACAGGGAAGGGGCCTCAAGCTCGCAGCCATTTGCAGATCAATTTCGTAATCAATTCAAGCATCAGTTACCAGGTTTTGTCAAATCGTCCGAATGTCAATGGGAAAGTGAAATCCACGCTAAAAGCCGCCTTGCTTGACAGTTTTGTGGCAGCCAACTGGCATTTGTGTGTGGAAGTGGGTGCAGCCCATTTACTTCTCAATCGATCGGAACGAATCAATCTCGCCGATGGAGAGACTCCAAATTCGATCCACCTGTTCCCGGGGAGTTCATCGCGTTCCAAATGTATGCTAACGTAGTTAAACTTTGGGGACAACTGGAGAAATCACCTATGGGAGCTATCGATGCCGATGCCCCGGAGCTGGTGTTGAAGGATCAAAGTTTGTTTTCTCTCTCTCTCTCTCTCTCTCTGTCGTTCTCCTTCGCTCCAAAACCAACCATTAGATCCTGTCCCACAAATGGCCCCCCTCTGGCCCCTGGGGGGATGCCCGAGGAATCCATGTTTGTGCGGAATTAAGGCTGGACCGACCGGCTGGAGTGCCTCGCTGCTTCTCTTCGCTGTTGTTTTGCGCTGTCCGGCATGGTTCCGGCATGGTTCGCGCACGGTACCGTGCTCTGCCATCTATTTTTAAGCACTTTGATGTTGTCCTCTTGGTTCCGGTGCCTCTGGTGTTGTGTAGCATTTTTAATGAAATGCCTCTAGGCACCGATGGTCCCTCGCTTGAAGTGAGGGCCTCCGGTAGCCAACAGTGGACCACGACGACAGGCGGTGTTCAGTGGAGCAGAATAGAACGTAGATGGGATGTTCGGGATATTGGTTCCTCGTTGGTGGGCCGTGCACACACCGGGGCACTAACTCAGGTACTCGTCTATACTCACCGAAAACGGTGTAACCTTGAACCGGTTGGTCTATTTCCATACCGAGTGTGGTTGCGGCTGCGGCTCGGTTGTGTTCTCAAATTACTCTCCCAAGGTACCACCATCTCGAGGTTGGGTTTTTGGTTACTGAAGCCGTCCAGGCTTAGGTGTGACCAGAACCAGGGCTGATTGTTTCTGGTGCAGATTGAGGCAGGACATGTCCAATGCTGTAGCATGACCAAGCATCCCGAAAGGCCGTGACGATGACGATGCGCTGCTGCTGCTGCTGCTGCTGCTGCTCGTTGTTACCCAGTTCCGGTAGCAAACCAGTTTAATCGTGTCACCGTCATCCAGGCCGTGGGAACACGGAAACCTTTCAAAGGGCTACAATCTCTGGCACCAACCAGTGGCAGTGATCGACCAATCCGTTAGCTACTGCTGCTCCCTCTGGCCGGTTGACGGTGACGCTGACGTACGCGCCTTCGCCTTGGCGGTTTTTGTAGCCAGTGGGATGGTTACCGGTTTTGCTGCGGCCGCGCAGTTTTGTGGCTTCCTACCGTGCTACGCTCCGCTGAGCTCCGTAATGGAAGCAAGGGAATTAGTGTCGGAACTCGTCTCGAGGACGTCGCCCGTTACGCGAGTGAGGTTCTCGGCAACAAGTTTTACGTAACCGCACCAGCACCACGCGCTGTATGACGTGAAGTACTACGTCGTACGGTGTCGAGCCCACTTACATGTTTCTGTACCACTTACATGGCACCCCCGGTACACTGTCTCCCTGTTGCTTGGTGACCCGTTCGTTTCGGTTGATTGGAAAGACATTTCCTCGTGACTCATTTTGAGAGCTTTTCATGCCGGTCGCTTCCTTCCCCTTTTCGCGGTTCCTGGAAGAGCTCTTCCCGCTCCTAAATATTGTTGAGTTTTGTGGTCTCAACGTAACGGGTGCCACGAGCAGCAGCACTGGAAATATTGGTGACTTCTCGTGCGACACCTTATGCCCTTTCGCCACTTCGCTCCGGTTCGGTCTCGGAGGTGTCAGGTATCACACTTGATTACCCGCTAAGCTCCTCCGTGAGGTATTGAGCTCCTGTTGTGGGTGCTAGTCCCCTCTTCCTCCGCATTTCTACCCCCATCAACGAGACTTATCGTCATTTGGAGCGGAAGCGAGATGATGGAGTAATTTTCAATTTTTTCGAACCATCTTCTCTGGACCGTAAAAATGAAGCATTCCCGAACTGGGTAGATGACGCACGTTTTTATGGATGTGTGTGTGTGCGTGAGTGTCTCTTGGCATGCCATGGCATGACACTGTCACGTGGCATGGAACGATGAATCTTCTCGCGCAAGGGCAATTTGCCGTCTAGGTGTCGGTGTTCCAGTTCGTAATGTCAATCCATAGCAGCAGCAGCAGCAGCATCAACAGCAGCGGAAGCAGCGAAGCAGTACCAACCAGCAGCGCCATCATTCTTCGAACTTATTTAATAAAAAATGCACGACCATAGCGTGACTGAAGCGCGGGGCTGGAAAGGAAGCAGCAGAGAAGAAGGGTGGTGGCGGTAGGTTGGTGTAGAAAATGAATTTTTCCACCACCTTCCACCTTCGGAGTTGACATCCGAGCCCTTTAGCAAAGCGTGCGGGGTGACCTCCCCAAGGAAATCCTGTTACTGGTGGTGGTTACTGGGCCTGTCCTGTCTGGTCTGGCTTTTCCCTGGCATTATGTCCGTACCGGGCGACATCGGATGGCATGTTCGCATTCGCGCTCGCTAAACGGTTGCCCACGGTTGCTGGTTGATAGCATTCCTTCGATCCGCGTGCGCGCGGCCGGAAAAGGTATTTGCCGTGGCGTTGCCGTGGTACTTGGCGAGAACTAGCGAACCCTCCTATCACCTTCAGGACGTCACAGGGATGGAAAAATTGCTGTAATAAAAAAATCGCCGAGTTGAAGGTATGCGTTATTAGAACGTCGCTACTGCCGTTCGGCTAAGTGGAAATGGTCGTCGACCGGTGCGTGCATGGTTGCCTGCAGTGCGAGAGCTGGTGGTGGTAATGATGATACTCCCAGTAGAGAGATAACTCCGAGTGTGGGATACATCCATCGAATCTCATCCACCACCGCCGATTTGCTGATGGTTGAACTCATCGTTCATCATGTCCACACCTTTGCAGCTCCAAAAAAGGGGTTATTCCGTGCGACAGAGCAGGAGAGAGAATAAGACCCAAAAAGAGAGAGAGAGAGCTTGCAAAGAGTGGAAAAAACCGCCCCAGAATAAAACCCATTCTAAATCTTTTTTGTTCGTAAAACACGGCACGAAAAAGCTCCCGAAGAAAAGTCGGCAAAAGTCGAGTTTTGGACCAGAATCCGTCCGTCCGCCCGTCGAAACCGTGGACCCTGGCCATTCTCCACCCAGCGACAAGACACACTGTGCTGTGCTGTTTCTGCCGGTCAGCTTCTTTGGCTGCTCCCTTCCCTTTCCTCCAGAAGAATGACCGGCAACTTCTTGGGCCTTCTTGTAAGAAGGGGAGTACAACTTTTTTGCCAAGACCACCCCGGACCACCTAGCTTTAAGGTGCCGTAGGTCTCACGCACAGGGCTAAAGTTGGCTATTTGTTGCAGTAGCCAGCGCTGTGTGCAGGGTTACTGGATTTAAAGAGAGGCACCGAGACTCCCGTTCTCTCTTTATCGTGGTAGACCCCCCGGGGGGCATTTCGGGTCGAGGAGGGAGATGGCTTGTGGTAGTGTGCCCTGGATGACAGGCTGGAAAAGCGACGTTTTTTGCGGCTCCATCCGGTACAGGTACCTGCTGCTGCTGGTGCTGCTGCTGGCGCTGCTTCGAAGAAACTTTGCCGGAGAAATGTTGTTCTTTGCCTGCCACCAGCGCCGCCTGTAGTTAGTGGCCTTGTTTCGTGTGCCCGCTGCTGCTCGGCTTGGCCGTTAGCTTCTTTTTTGTTGTGAGGTTATGGTCCGAGGCCCGAGCCCAACGTCATCGGTTACGCAACGAGAAGTTTGCTGGTGCTGGTGTCGGGAGCCACTTTTTCGGTGCTTTGGTGCTTTGAGTTCCGTCAGTTACTAGAGTTCCGAGCTGCCAGGTTATGTGCCAGAGGTGTGAAGTAACAGGTCATTTGACAGAGCCATCAACCGGGATTGCCTCTTAGTTGCGGACCATCAGCCTGGCGCTCCCAAAAGCGTCCTTCAGGAGGTTGGGATTTGTGTTGAGAGCATTCTGGGTTGCCCAAACGGGCGCTACCCTTCAATTACACCACCGGGACCCAGCGCCACAAATCGACATCGATCATCAGCTTAGATGTGTTCTTAGATGTTTTGTGGTAGCAGATTTTTCATTTCGACCTTGCCTTCCGTCCTGATCGCTGGCAGCCGGTGCGGCAGAAAGTTTTACGTTTTTTGCCTCCCTCGTCCTGCAGTCCGGTGGCGAAGTGGAAGCCCGTGGCCAGAAGGAGGCCTCGGGAGGAAAACACACGGAAAACCGTGTTATCCGTGGTTTGCGTTCGCGATTTTCTCGCTTTATTTCGCTTCTCTTCGCATTGCCTTTAATTTCTTCTGGCGTTTCGTAATGGATAGGCAAGCTGAGGCCGATGGCCAACGAACGGGCAAACGAACGTTTGGTGGACCTCAGGACTGTTGGTTGAGTGTTGGGCAAGTTCAGACCACAAATTTATCTGGCGCGTACAGGAAGTCAGGAATAGTATCTTGAGGTCATTTCAGTGGTCATTTTATTGGCGAAATACCATTCGGGTCTTATAACTGACCTGACTGTGACTTGTCGTGGAAGTTCTTTCAGATTATCTTGGAAAATTGCATTCCTTTTGCTTCAGAGCCACTCTCGTATGATCAGTTTTCCACTGACATTCTTGTTCAGTATCGTAGAATTTCCATCATTTAAGCTTCCTCATTATCTCAAGGTGAGCAAGGTGTTCCTAACGTGACTACGTTGTGTCCTCCGGTACTTCGAATGCGCTGTCACGTAAACACTTCCTTGGTCCCATTATCAGGTCTCTCTCTCCCTTTCGATAATCATTGCAAACCTTTACCCATCCCCAAAACGCCATTGCGATCCAACCGATAATGGAAAGCCGATGAAAAGCGAAGACCTGATACCCGGGAGGATAATCTTACCTCGCTCACGGAACACTGGCCACTAGAACACCATCGTGGATGTCATTAGGACGCCCTTCTGGGCACGTTTTTGGTTGGCACCAAAAAAAAACTCTTCTTTTCCGCCGTGGCACGTCCGTTGCTACTGCAAAAAAGTTAATCGATAGTAGTGTGTACCGCTGTGTGTATGTGGTGATTTGAACGTTCGTTTATGGATCCCTGCCAGATACCAGATACCGTCTGACCACCTGCCGTGCACCAGATATTCCTACCGTACCGTTCGGGAGGGTCCTTTTTCACCCAGGAAGCCAGGCCAAGCGAGAGACAGCTTAATGTACGTCAAATTCGATATCGTTCGGGGCCCGTTCGTGCGTTGGCATCCATCATTCGGTGGCAGCGGGTGAACGAGCGAGCGAGCGAGCAAGTCCACGGGTTAAAGGACCTCAGGGATCGGTGGAAAAGGGACTCCTTCCCCGAAGCTCTAATGGGTTTTTGGGACGAGTTTTGCGCTGTTGAAGCTGTTCTCCCTGTGTGTGCGCTACGGTGGCCGATTTGGCGGCATGATTTCGCTTCCATCATGCGACCCGATGGTTCTTGGGGACCTTACTAGGCGGCTGTGGTTAGCCCCGGAATTCCCCGGATCCAGAGGAGATCGTAGAGTGACGGTCGGAGGAGGGGTTGTTTGCAGCAAAGGGGAACCGAATAAATTACCCGATTAAATATTCATTTCGAATTTCGATCTCTCGGGCTGCTCTGGGGCTCCTGAAGCTGGAGATGGTTCCTACGTGCGGCCTGCAGGCCTTCCTTTGAAGAGAGCAAGAGAGAGAGAGAGAGAACAAGACAGAGAGAGAGAGAGAGAGAGAGAGAGAGAGAGAGAGAGAGAGAGAGAGAGATGCACTCCACCGTTCTTGCCACCGTTTTCCTCTGTTTTCCATTAACGATCTTCCAGCTCCGGGACTGCTCCATGGTACGAGGATCGGCGAGCGACCTCCCGAAAACCGACCTCGCCCTTTCCGTTGTCGCCGGATATCCTGCCTTCGCCTGAATCTGCCTGGTACTTCCAGGCGAAAAGGCAAATTCGTTCTCAACCTGCTCGACCGTACCGACCGAGAGAGAGAGTGAGTACAGTTCGCTGTCAGAACAGTTTATGGTGCCGCCGACCGACTTGTTGCACGGCCACGGCCAGGGCCCGGAGACCCGGAGTTCATTTAATTTTCACACCCAACCCCACGGTGCCGCACACCGGTGTACTCCGTGTTTCACCGGAGTTTTCGGAGTTTTTGGGCTGGCAAATTGGTCGTGTTCGGGTCGCGGCGACAGACTGCTGCTGCGACCGGTGCTGCTGTTCAGGTTACCAGTTCACCGGAGCGCCCGAGAAGAGCCGGATGTTTAAATTAAATGGCAGGCAGTGCTTTGATTTACTGCGACATTCTGCTGGGCCCCGCTTGGCCACCGGGAGGCCGCTTAATGGGAGTTGGAAAACTGTCGTTCTATCTCGTTTGGACCTTGGCGCACTTTAGCGGACTTCTCAAACACTCTGGTTGACCGTAAAAAATGCAAAAGTCGATCAAGTTTGACAAATGACTCGTACACAAGCAACCGACATTGAGAGCCCGTTCGTTGATTGAGCGATGCGAACGCCTACTCTCGGGGTGTGATGATAATTTTACGCCTCAGCTACGCGTAACGGCGGCGTGCAAATATTTATGCAACATGTTTATTTATGTAACGCATAGCCGGCGCTCCGAAACCCCGGGATCATCGTACCGTATCTAAATTACGAATGGATAAGCACCGGAACCCTCCTCGCTCCCTGTCCTCGGGAGCATTGCACGCCTTCGGTTCGACATGAGGCGTCACCGGTCGCTTTGATCGTCGACGACGACGAGCGAGTCGAGCAGATTTTCGATTGATGTCGTTGATTTGATTTGTACGCACCACACAAGGAGCAGCGACCTGGGCATATTGATATAAACACAAATTAAATCATCACAACGAAGGCATAAGGCACAGGATACACGACGCGAAGCGCAACAGGCACAGGGAATGGTAGGAGGAGGAGGAGGCCACAGCAGGCCAATCCAGTGAGCGTGCGTGAGCCTTCAGTGGCGAGTGCCACCGGCAAACGACCGGATTTGTCACGCAATCATGAGAATGAAACATTAAGAACATGCTTGACAGCACCGCTGGCCTGTTCGCTGCCTGGCCACCATAGTGTGTTGCGTTGTGTTTTTTTTTTGCCGCCTTCTTTCATTCGGAATTTCATCGTCCTCGTCCTTGTCGATCGCAACGCTGGGCACGCGTAACCAGAAATGGGGGATTAATATTACATACGCTAGCACACGGAACCGAAACCGAAAGCTCTAGCTGTTTATGAATGCTTGCTGGTTGTGCGACGTAGTGACGGTAGTCCATCGGGGATGCAGCTGCGATTGCTAGCACCTTCATGTTTCTCTGTATGTGTATTTGATAGTTCGAGGGACAGTTTTACTGTAGCTCAATGAGTCAACCACACGGACACGCCTTTGACAGAGGATGCAACAGGAAAGGAGGACAGTTGGACGAAAAATAGCTTCATTGGAACGAAGTAGAATTAACCGAACCTCTCTTTCTTCATCTGGTTCTCAATTGTGTTCTTTCAGCTTATTTCGAGCCACACCACCACAACACAGAGCACGTTAACGTGTGATTAAAGCTTTCGTGACCGGTGGCAATCGAACCTTTTGGTCGCCCCCCGGGCACGTATCACGAGTTCAGGCAGGCAGGTCACATCAACAAAAATCCATGCTACTCCTCCTACTCATTTCGTTTTTCTATCGATTCGAGGGGCATGCGTTCGTTTTCGTTCTAGCAGCATAGCACTCTGGTGACTGGTTTTCGGTTGATAAAATATGAATCCTCTCGCACTAGACGGGCATAGCGCCCGATAGCGTACACGCCTGACAGTACAACACAACAAACAACATGGAGTGCGAAGGTGGAATCTGTGTGAAATTTGGTGACAGCATAATTTAATCAAATATTAATCTTGTCGTGCCAGCGTTGTCCCGTGGATGCCGTACGTGAATGACTAACACACGTTTCTTTCTTTTTTTTTTATCGCGTTTCTCTTTCTCTGCCCCCTCCCGCTCATGGATCCGATCCGACGCCGCGGTGATTTGTCGTGCTGCTTTGGACACCGGGTACGCGCTGTAACGGTTTGTCACGTAACGAAACAACAGGGGTTTCGGCAAGCAAGGATTCCAATGTCAAGGTGAGTTATGGAAATTGATGTCCCCCTCGGAAGGGGCTTCAAGTGCGTTTGAATAGTTAGAGCTGTTGCTATCAAGAAGCAAGATATCTAAACATGAACAACTGATAACTGATGTTTCAATCATCGATTTCAATTTCTCTCCCGCTCTCTGCTAGTGTGTTCCTTCGTCGTCCACAAACGGTGCCACGAGTACGTTACCTTCAAGTGTCCGGGTGCGGATAAGGGAGCAGATTCGGATGTAAGTACGACTTGGGCCTTCCGCCTCGCAGTAACACAAAAATCACTCACCGAGTGTACCGTTCGCTATGCGCTTGCAAAAATCAGAACTGCGGTGCTTCAGCTTCAAGTTCGAGTTTTTCGATTTTTCGTTCATTTCGATGCTGCTGGCGCCAGCTCAACGGACTCAGCCTTTTTCACCTTCACGAGTTTATTTATACTAGAGTTTGTGTTCCGTTCTCTGGCCTTTCTCCTGACGTGCATGGTGCGGTAAATTATGTTTCGGCCGTTGTTCCGTCCTAAATCTAAAGGCAAGGCAGCTCAAACAATGCGCCAGCATTGGATAAGGCCAGCAGGTGCCTTCGGGCGAGCGGGCATGGGCGCTGTAGTTAATATTTTAATTTTCGCCAGATTTATGTTTCGCTCGGACGCGCTCGCCAAACAGAGACGCGGTTTTTGTGCGTGCGCAAAAAAGTGTGTTTCGCTCACCTTGGGCACCAGCAAACAAATCGGCCACTACGGGGGAAGGTTTTTGGCTTGTCGGTGAACCCTTTTTCCCAGCCTGGCGATCGGAGTGAATCGTAGCGAGCAACCGAACTCCGTGGTTTCCCGGGGCTCGTATTTAAAAATAAGTTTTCCCAGCTTTTTCGTTCGTTGTTTTTGTTGTTGTTGCTGATACGCTCCAGATCGCGGCCGAGGATCGGAATCGCGCTGCCTGCGACGGTATCTCGTGCATCTGTTGCTTGCCCGTTGTGAGCCGGCTCCGAAGTGTGTTTTTTCCACCTTTGGCTGGGTGGTTCATTCGCACCCATTTACTTTTTTATTTCTCTGTTTTTGTTTTGTTCTCTCACTCTCTCTTTTCTCGGTTGCCGGCTCACTATGCAATAACGTAACATTGTGAGCTACCGAATTTTTTACGACCTTGACAAGATGAACTCGGCTCGTATTTCGTATTAAAGAAGTAATTTAT
The DNA here is from genome assembly GCF_943734665.1 of Anopheles aquasalis. Lineage (NCBI taxonomy): Eukaryota > Metazoa > Arthropoda > Insecta > Diptera > Culicidae > Anopheles > Anopheles aquasalis. The sequence goes on along the minus strand of NC_064878.1, from coordinate 9,758,564 downwards.
GCTTTATTTTGGCTACTATCGTCGGCGCCCGGTTATTTTTTTCGTCCCTGCCTCCTCCATTAATCTATCGTCTCGAGTGGAAATTGGAATGTTCCATCGTTTCCGGCAGCTCACAGTCGGTTGGTTTACGGTTTTGTTACAAATCGTCGTGGATGCGCGGTTTTATTTTGATTTTTAACATTCCTTATCGATGCTCTTATGCAACGTGCCAAATGATGAATGTGATGATAATCGTAAAATCAAGCGCAAACCTTAAGGTCCTTTAATAGTTTCTCTTGAGTGCACCAGATCATTACTAAAGCGAGTGAAAAAAGGTCAGGCTTTAGGTTAGCTTCTTTTAAATTCATTTTTACGAATGTTTCCCGCTGAGGTACAGTAGCATAGGATTGCCTATTTCAAACAATAACATCACGGTATCAATCTTGAGTATGTGCATGAGCTAAGTGGTGAGAAGTTTTCGCTTTCTCTGCTTGGCTAAAACAGCATAGGAACCGATAGAAGCTGGCATGGCAAATGAAGTGTTTCGGCGTGTTAGACTATAGATAGTTTGCGGCGAGTTTGGTTTGCGTTCAAGTTGAAGGCTACTCCTACGTTCTTCCGCTTCCTGTTTGTGCCGGAGTTTAATCGTAAGCGGTCGTAACCATTGGCTTACTATTAGGACAAAATGAGGCAATTGTTTCGCGAAAAGTGCGAAAACAACGATTACTACCGGCATTCGGGGTGGGAACGGGCCGGCGTCGTTCTTCGTTACATACTTCCGTTTTATTGCCTGCGTGTCTTTGTGTTTATGGTTTTTTCTTTGTTTGCTGGCAGGTTATCGCAGTTTCCGCAGTGAAGCCGCAAGCGTTTCGGATAGAATAGCATAGAATAGAATAGAAGAAATAGAATAGCCAAGAGGATTGCCGTGTTCTTTTTCTTTTTTTGGTTTGCTGCGTGCTATCGTTTTCTTATGCTTCTAATGCACATACAACCGATAGATTGATCAGAAGAACAGAATTCGCAACAAACATGGTTGATTTCTAAGTTGATTGTGGCACAAATCGAACAAATTTGTCATCAATATCTGCTTTTGGGTTTTGTTTTTCGAAATACTTTTCGCGTTTTTGCTTTGCTCTCAAGTACAGACCATTTCCATATTCCGCTACCAACAGCTCTTAACCATTGTTTTACATAATTTCTTTTCTTTTTTTCTTTTTCCTTTCGTTTCCGTTTCTTATTTTCTACGGATTGATTGAAACCAACAACAACATCATGCAATGCAATCCACATCCACCAATATACTACCAACACCAAAAACCATCATCGCCACCATCATAAACCCAACTGATCCGCCGCAACCGAACCAACCGCACCAACCGAAAACCAAACATCCCCTCTACCAAACTCTCCGAACAAACAAACAAACTCGGACTCGGAAAATGCAATTTCGCTCTCACCATTTATGAACAAAAAAAAAAATCACTCACATCTCGGTACAACAATAACAACAACATGACAATAAACCATCGTTTCCACCGTTTCGCCCGAAACTTCCATCCCATCGCCTCACCACCGACCATCTGATGTACCTTTTCCATCATCCGTACCAACGGGAATACCACCATCGGGCCCCTGGACAAAACATGTGGAAAAACCTCCCAAATTGAAACAACCGTTACCGTTCAATCAATCGATGAATCGACGAATCAACATCCACGAAACAAATCAAACATAACTGAACCCGAATCGAAAAACAAAAACCAAACAAAAACCTTAGGACACCCGTACCAAGCATGAGTTTAAAGAGTGGACCTACTCGAGCCCCACGTTTTGCGATCACTGTGGCTCGCTGTTGTACGGGCTGATCCACCAGGGGCTTAAGTGTACAGGTAACGATCACATCATCATCACGTATTCTACTCTCCCACTGCTTCCTACTTCCACTTTTTCTTCGTACTCTTCTTCTACTACTTCTTGTTTGTCGGTTCGGTTTCGCCTGTGTTCTGTACCCGGTTCCGTTTCTTATCAACTTCAACCACATTGCTCTTTACGTTTCCTCACCGCTTCCTCTCTCAACTCCACTTTCTTCCGTTTCGCTATTCTGTTCTCTTCTCTTAATCGATACTCGTTCACACTCGTTCACCGTCATTCGAGGCTCAAACTTCTTCTTTTTATTACACTTCTTCTCTCTTCGACACTTATCTTACTCACCTACAAGCACATTCTCTCATAAGCAGGCCTTCGCTTATCGCGATTGTTTGTTTTCATAAACTCATAACCATAAGGTTATTGATTGGAGATTTATGACAGCGAACAGTTAAAAGCCAATGATCACTTTCGCCGAAACGTGTACGAGACGCACGTACGAGCACACTAACCAACGATCGATCGATCGATCACAGACACCCAAATAATCATTAGCGTGTTGCTAACTAAACGACCTTTGTAAAACTGGCCCATAAACTTCGTTGACTGAACGAAGGTCATAAACGTTTGTTATTGCTGCAAATCAGTCTCACTTTATTGTTTATATTTTTAAAGCTAAAGTTTTATAATGTTTTAACACAGTTTGATTTAACCAATTGCAAAATATATATAAACACAAATACAGTAGCCACCAATTCACAACGCTTGGCTTGCCTTCTCTCTTGGCTTCTTCTGTCTTTCTCTTTAATCTGTGTGTGTTATTAAAGACTTCCGGTGTTGGTTTTTCTTTAAATGTTTTAACCAATTGTTAACTTCTTCTTCAATGTTTCTTGTTACTGTAATTGGAAGCTGGAACCAAATCGATGATCAAACTTATTCGCCTTTCTATGCAATTATCTATTTAGCTTCTAGGTGTGTGCTCTTACTAAATGCTTGTAGTTTTAGCATCTATTTAAACACAGTGTGCAGTGATGTAGCTATTATCTCTTCCTAGCTTTAAGAATACCAATTGTGCGGCGTGAATGAACTGGCGAGTGAATGAAATGTAAGATCGTCGGTTAACGAATGTTTTTTGTTGGGATGTTTTGTTCCGTTTGTGTAATTATATTATCTGTTTATTAACTTTCCAACCTTTTATAACAAAGTGTCCTCAATTTCCCAAAAATGAGAAATGGATCCCTCTCCCAACACACTTTGCGGTGTAGTATTGCCCCTCGAGGATTATGCTGTAAATCCTCTCTTCCTCCCCGGCAAAGACAAACAAACAACCGCAAAGTTCAATCTCGATTCGATCTCCGTTTGAATGGTCACTCCGCTATGAGTGTGCACCCTTCTCCTTTCCTCTGTCGCCACGAGTGACGAGCCCGGAGATGGCTTTATTGGTTAAGTTTTCATCAAAAGCAAAAAAAAAAGAAAAGGAATCGAAAACCAGCATTCCCCTCTACCACACGACGCACGACTCGCACACACATTGCGGTTCCAGTGACATGACACATTTTCCTCCCGGCGAATGTTTCCCATTCCGAGGGAAAGTAAAACTTTCCAAGCATTTCTTCGCATTGTCTTCGATCCACGCTTCGATCGAGGATTCGAAGGACGACGCAGGGTCCGATGACGCACGGGGAATAGTGGTCGCTTTTCCGGGGTTGTACTTTTCCAATCAAGGTGAAGTATTTTCCACCTTTTTCCCCAACCATGCGATGATGCGATGACAATGACAGTAGCAGCAATCTTCGCGCCAAGTTCTTGCGCGAGAAGAGAAGGTAGATTATGCTCCCGAGATACCGGGCGGCACCTAGAGTGCCGAGTTTGCTGACAATCGGTGTGACAGTGCTGGTGATAGGGGTTGATGATTGGGTTGCGGGACGGCACAGGCACAGGACAGGTAAGACAAGAGGTAAAATGGAGAAGATTTAGGCGAAGATGGCGAAGATGTGGGATTGACAATGTTTATCTCTCTGGCGCCGCTGGTGGTCATCCGTCTATGTCTCTCTCTTTTTCTCGCTCGTTCGGCTGACCGTTCCGGTCGATAGACGAGACCTCAATGCCTCTCTGTCTCTGCCTTCCTGCAACAGGCGATGAGCGGAGTGATGACCCTCGTCAAGCAGATGCTTTCCTGTAGCTAACGGTCACGGTGTTGACGGCGCCGTATCGGTGTTGACGGCGCCGTATCGGTGTTCGCTTTGAACCCTGCCGTGATCCTCCTTTTCCCCCTCCCCCCCATGAAGCGTTCCAAGGTGATCTTAACACCTTCTGCACGTTTGCTCCATGCAGTGACAAACATTGTGTGAAATGTCCGGCAGCGCTAAACGGTTGGTACTAATATGTGAGCTTCGTACCATCGATTACCCTCAGGAAGGCGGTTTTCTGCCGGTCTTCCACGTGTGGGCCCCCCAAAGCCAAACAAAGTGTGTATGCGGCGATGTGTGCGCAGGGTTTACGCGATGTTGGCGCAGATGCCATAATGGTGGTCAGCGTTCGATCTCGTTCTCGCACACGCACCAGTTGAGTAAACAACACTCGGTTCACCCAGTGTGACATCCACGGTACTCGCTAAGCTGCAAGCAGCAATTAAGCCACACCAACCGGTTGTGGCCATTTGCCGGTGAGGTAGGCGCGTGTTCTAACATTGGCATATATCGCTGCTAACCAGCGCGAAGTGCGTCAAAGCGACTTCACGAACCCATAAATCGTGACTCCAATGTGGGGATGACGATGTTGATGATATTATTGCTTGCGCTTGTTGCGGAAATGTTGATGAGGAATCCGTTCGAGCAAAACCACCTCTTATCGGCCCTTCCGATGGTGTTAAACGTGTTTTGTTGACTCTACAGTTAATAGTACTACGTTTTACAGTGATGTAACGAAATTTAGGGAGAGAAAGAGGAGAGGTATTGGATTTCAATAAGCTTGCGTGCTCCAAGCTCCAAGTCTTCCGATCTATTCCAGGTTCTATTTCCGGAACTGCGCGAATGGGAAGTCGTACCACAGTCGTGTTTGCCCAATTCGTTCCGTGGTCTAATGCTTTATCTAGCTCTTTCCTCCTTCTTCCACACTTCCACATTCGCCACGCCACGGGGTTGGTTAGATAAGAGGCAAAGAATGTATTACATCTTCGATAAGCTCGTTCGGGGCCGGGGCCGGGGCCGGGTCCGGATGACGCATAAGTCGCCGGTTGCTATCTAACAAACAAAAAAAAAACTAGAGGGGAGCTAGGGGGTGAGTCTGGTTCCGTTCCGCTTCGTGCTGGGCCGTGTAATCACGTTGTCATGTTTCGGCTACTGATTCCTGTTCGGTTTCTTGCCAGTGCCTGAGGAGCGTGTGTGCCCGAGCGGGTGGAAGGAGGTGGACCCACTTGGAACGTGAAATATGTGTCCCCGGGGCGTGAGAATTTCGCCTGGTTTTTTGCCGCTTTTTTTTCTTCTAACGTGGCTTAGGGTTAATGTTGAAAGCAAGGGTGTTGCCACCGCCTTCCGCTTGGACTTGGAATGCTTTTATTTTTTCTCTGGTCGCTTACTGTTACTGTTACGTAAGCTTCGGTTCGTCGGCTTTCTGGCTGATTAGTTTCCGGTCGGAATGTCCCCCGAAATGGGCCTCGAAATGTGTCCCGTAGAAAATAGCAAAGGTCACCTCCCCCCTCCAGGATAGGGAAGCACTTTTGTCCGGAACTGTCACCCGTCACCGAGTGCCGGAGGGATAAGACGCGAACGAGACCACACACGAAACAACAGGAAAAGGGAAAAAGAAAAGAAAACAAAGAGACAATCGAGAACTCTAACTTAGTGAGAGTGAGTTTTTTTTTTGGGAGCATTATTAGAGGGCAGGCTGCTTCCAAAGATCGATCGCGCGTCGCAGTTTCCGTGGAAAAAGTAATGCGGCTTGTTTTCTTCTTTTTTTTCCCCACCAGCCAGATGCTTTTTTGCCACACGCAAGAGAGCTTGGGACTAACTTTTGATCCGACAAACTAAGCATGAAAAGCTTTATTGCGACGAGCGGAACCACTGAGTAGCAGCATCACCGATTAAGGACTTGGCTGCCAGTGTTTCCGTTCCGTTTACCAATTTCGATTGACATTTGGTTGGCTTGGACACTACTTTCTCTGGCGTGCAACGCATCAGCTGTATTGCAATCGGTCGATGATTGCCAGAACCACATGGAAACCGCGTCTCCAGTCTCGGTCTGGCCGTTGTTGCTGTTGCTTCGGCATTCAATTACGGACGGACGAGGGATAAACCAACGAGGCGGAAAGGCGTGTTATCCTTTGCGTTCTTTGTGCTTTGGATTAGCTACACCATTTGCTGGGTGGTCCCACTTCCACGGGCTGCCCGGTTAACCGGATTGTTTCCAAACAGAACACCACAGGACCAGACGCAAACGTCACCACATCTTGGATTCCATTTTTCATCTTGGCCATTACGGTCGGAAGGAGACAGGCCAATCGAACGAAAACGAAAGGGATCAATCAAGGCAACAATGGCGGGAACGCAAACACGGCCGCCGATACAGGACGCTTGTTCCATTCCAATTCTTTCCCGATCGCAATTCGTCTGCGGATCAGTGTAATGTGTATGTGCTTGTGCCTTGGTGCGCTTTGTTTTATGCTGATCCATACAACCCACTCGCCCACAGTGGTGCAGATGTCCCCAGGAAGGGCTTTCAACCACGGCTGCTGCTACAGCATGAAAGCGATACCGGGACGATTTTGCTTTGGAACCGTTGCTCCGTCTTCTGCTGCTCTAAGCTCTCCTCCGTTCACCACACCACACGGCGTGTTTTATGTTTTTTGCTGCGAGTGCATGCTGACGTGAGCGCGTTGCCCTTGGTTTATCGCGTTTTATCGGGAACCGGGGGGCTTCCAATCCCGAACCGAACCGATTCGAGTATTTTGCGTTATTCTGTTTTTATTTGTCCTTCTTCAGGCTTTATTTTTTATGTGTTGGGGGGAACATTCGATCTGAGTGCTTGTGAGTGTGTTCGAGCATGAATGTACGGGATTGTATGTTTGTTCGGGATCTCGAAGGGGTGGGGCAGCAGCTGGTTTGGATTGCTCGAGGCGAGCTTTCTCCTTGGCTCTTCATCGTTTCATCGATTCGATTTCCGAACTTATGTTTATGCTGGTGGCAACACTTTAGTGCGCGATCCAAGGTGCATTATAGGAAAATAAGAAAAAAAGCCTAGCAATAATGAACTGCTTTCGAAACTAATCTATCACCCACCTCTTCACACCGCTCCCTCCCTTCTCCTTTATGACCTCCCGGAAAAATGTTCGTTTTCTTCCTTAAATTTTCTCCCCCATTTTTATGCTCACTGTTTGCTTTCCTCACCATCTAATGCTAATCACAACATTCCTCGCTCACTCGCTCGCTCGCTCGCTATTGTGTTTTGTTTTTACACCACCTCCTCCCACCCACCCATACCCTTTCCACCCTTCTTCTCTCTTACTCTTACTCTCTAGGCACAAAATCCGCACAAATGGCAAGGATACACTTTCATAACACCAACCTTTTGCGATCACTGCGGTTCGATGCTGCACGGGATCGCGCATCAGGGTTTAAAGTGTCAAGGTAGCTACCGGTTCGAGTCGATTCGATTCGATTCGCTTCGTTCAACTAGAATAGAATCTCTAGCGACCAACAAACCATAGCCACCGTTACCATAGGGCCACTTCCCCTCTCCCTCTTATCTATTCTCCATCGTGGATCCGACTGTGGATTGAGTTTTGTAACGTACCGACGAGACGGAGACGCAGTTGCTGAGTCGAGACCGGTGGTGGCCAACAGTCACAGTCACAGTCGCGGTCTTGAACGCGGTTTTCTGTCGTTTTTCACCTCACAAACCTCACGTTTGATTTGTTTTTTTTTTTTAATTTTTTCCTTTGGTTGAGCGCCGATCAAGTAGAAATGGAATGGCAGTAGACAGTTTCATACTTCAGTCAACCCCCAAACACCGTACAACCGGACACACGTGCACTTATACCCCAGGAATCCACCGTGACACCGTGCACACCATGCGTGAAATTAGGTTTCGTCTGAAGCACACACAGGCCAACAAATATCTATCTCTTTTTGAAAAGAAAGTTGAAGTGAAACTGAAACCAAGAAAAATCTGCACCAACTTCGTCTTGCTGCACGCGTGTTCTAGCCACATGCATCAACTACAATCTGCACTCTCCAATCTCACTTCCCCTCTCTCTCTCTCTAATACACAACCCAGAGTCCACTATTGCGATTGCTTGTAAATGAACCGAGCAGCTCCGCTAGTGCATCGCATGCACCGTGAATGCACCGAAGCAATTAAAATGGCAGCTCAGTTGCCTGACCTGATTGCACACACTCCGACATACACAAATACACGTAATACATACGCTCTCTCTCTCTACCTCCAACCAGAGGCAAGCGAATGTGCAGCACATGTTCCTTTTTCACTTTACCTTCTGTTCTTCTCTTGCAATGGTTTTGTTTTTAGTTTACATCCAGAGCATTCCATTCGGAGTGTTGTAGTGTAGACACTCAGGGCTCTGTATGCGTCGTTCAACCTGTTCTGATTGTACAGCCACCCCCTCCCCTTTTTGACCTTTTCTCAAACAGAGCGTTGACATTTCCAAAATTTCCAAAAACGACCGACGGCACAACGTGATGCGTGATAAAGTCGGTGATCAATTAGCATGTGGGTGGTCGCGTTTTGTGGCCTGGCCAATAGCACATTTGACATTTGAAAATGATGCCCGAAATGTGTCTCCATTAGGAGGTTCATTGCAAGGTGATTCCGTTATTTTTTTTATAGCAAGTACCATGCGTCTCCATGCAGACGCGGTGGTTCCTGCTCGGATGAGCACATTGCCACTGGTTCTGGTTGGCCAACAATTGTTCTCACGTTACCGGAAGCCCGGAAACCCTCGGTGGTTTCGGTGTATGTGTGCGTTGGAGTGGATCATAAATCATCGCTTGGTAGACTCTCCACCACCCTGAAGATGGGGAGTGCGTGCGGCTCACATTTCTCATCGTGTAGCAGGAAGTGTTGACGGAATCACATACCGTTGTACGCGCTGCCAGGTGTATGCGTACGCAGTCGTAGTGGTGGTGGTGCTGGTGGTATGCGTGACAAATTTGCTTTCCGTTTCGTTTCGCTGTTTAGGAAAAAGGAAAACGAGGAACACAAACACGTACTCCGAAAAAGTGCGGGTCGGGCGGGGCTTGTCTGAAGGTCTTGTATTTTCCCACGGCATCCGGGTATGATAGATGGGTTTGGTTCGTGGCGAAGGTTTTGGATGTGCATCATCTGCTTCAGACGGAAAAGGGAAGGGGAGAATGGTTGTCGAAGATTCCAAGAAATCGGTTTTGAGTGGGGTACCAGTGGCCATGTATCGAATGGTGAAGGAGTGGATGCTGGCTCGACAGGTTACCGCGCAGTTTTTTTTTTCTTCCATCCCGCACAACTGTCAGGGGTGGTGTGTGGTGTGAGGGGTTTGTGAGAGTAAACGAATCCTTTTTCTTTTCCACCCCCCGCCCCGGTGGACTATGATTTATGATCACTAGCTGTAACATTGTTTTAGTCAGCATAAAAGTATCGACCCACACCCGTGCGAGAGGCATGAAATGAAAAGCTTCCCAGCGCTTTCTCACCTTCATCCCCATCCACCCCCCGTTGGTAGGGGTACGTACGGTTTTTCTTGGAAAAAAGGGAACCATCATGCTACAGGAAGCAGGATGCTTTGGATGGATGGAGAAGAGTGTAGTACGGTAACTGCTGATGGAGCGCAACACTGAAAGGACTTACTCCCTATCCCCTCAGCATCCCCTAACAAGGGCTGCTATGTACTGACGCTCTTTTGCAGGCCCCAGCTCGCCAACACGGACCCAGAGAGGTAGTGAGCAGATTTTGAAACAACCACCACTGGGGGGTGGACCATAATTTCCCATCAGGTGGTCTGTTTGCTGCTGGTGGCCTAATTTCGATGTATGTGTCTCCGGAGACTGGCAAACCTCTTTCGTTTAGTGGTCGTTGGCGCAAGGGAAGACCGAAGAGTTTACCGACCGGAACAGAGAGTTCAAGGTTCAGCCCAACACGTCACATCCGTGATGTTTATGCTCACTCTAACAAACGACCTCAGAGGCACAATCTTCCATACATTCCAGTTAATGCAATACTGGCTCGAGATCCTTCTGAATTCCTAATATTTTGTACCGGGCTTGAGACAGGGCTTACTGCTTGACGGTATCACGCCACCACCAGCAGGAGGAGGAGGAGGAGGAAAGAATGATGGTTCAATCATGTGTTCATGCTAATCGGGCTATGGGCTTCGCGTAGCATTCCTAACGTTCATCCCTTTTTGACCACAGACATGGACCGTTGGCGTTGGCACATTGGGTTTGTTGTTGTCAGGGCATTCCGGTGCCGATCAGATATCCGACGAAGCTACACGACGAACCCAGACTAATTTGTGGTGGTCGTATGTTTTTGAGCAAAACCTTAAACTCGTCGCAGCAGCAGCAGACACCGTAATCCTCACCGAAGAATCTCTAGACGCAGTGGAAAAGGGCCAATGATGCTGGTTCATCATCTGGCTCTGTGATAAGTCTGTGGCACAAGGGACGACACATCCACATCATGCCGTCACTTGATTGAAACTGATCAGTTTAAATTAAACAATTTCCTCGCTCGCTAGCGCCGTCTTACCTCCAACCGGTTGGGCCGGTCTTGCCGGGTTGATGATGACGGCCTTCTGCTGTCTTCGCCCAGGCCTAGCCCTGGCCAGGAGCTGTCTTTCAGACTTGGAACCTTCGTCGGATCAATAGAGGGCGCGTGTGTCTGCGTGTAACCCCTTTTCCCTTACGATTGCTATCATCGTAAGCGATGGTGCTGATGGGCGTAAGCATCGTATCGTTCCGCTTTTGACAGCCCTGCACAGCAAGACAATTCACTCTGGCCCAGTACCACCAGCACCAGAGAGAGAGAGAGAGAGAGAGAGAGAGAGAGAGAGAGAGAGAGAGAGAGAGAGAGAGAGAGAGAGAGAGAGAGAGAGAGAGAGAGAGAGAGAGAGAGAAAGAGTGAGAGAAAGCGGACTTGGCTACCCCATGTGATCGCTACCGATGTGATGATGGCGATGGTGTGGCTTCGTTTTGTCGCAAAATCGCGTTAGCGAGCGAGCGAGTACGGCCAGGGTCGATCGATTAGCGCGTCGTCGTCGTCGTCAAGCCGGAGGAAGCTAATAGAAAATGCTCTGTTTATTCACACGCATACGGAGCGCACGGGGAACCGGGGAGGCGTCATTAGACCGTTTGCGGTGCTTTGCGAAGTGCTAATAGAGTGGATCGCAACAGAGCGCGCTTGTGCTTGTGCTGGCCGCGAAAAACTTTCTCGCGCTCTCTCGCGAACAAACCAACAACCTGGGCTGGCTTGTGCTTGTGACTGGCTGGCTGGCTGGCTGATTGTGGGTTTCAATTTCAAGGATTTCTTAGAAGTTCGTGCCACGCCGGTCGAGCCACGATGGAGCCGGGAGTCGATTTTGGTGCTCATTTGAGGCGGAAAATTGCCTCAACCAGCGGGGTTTATGTGGGCCCCTCGCCGGGGCGCGTTGTCGAGAGGATGGAATCGATTGAATTGCCTCACTCCTCCGCAGAAGCAAAAGAGGTTTGGGTGAGGGTGGTCCTTCTTTAATGCGATTACTCGCGAGTCGCAAGTAGACTTGTGGGGCTTCAAAACGTCGAAACGCAGTAGCTGTATCCGATTGTGGAATCCCTAAGTCGCCGCTCGGGACGAGCGCTATATAGCTGATAGGAGGAGGTCTATAAAACGAAGAAAACTTTCCTAACGCAACAGCAGCCAAATGTTAATGCCACCGCCTTCGCTGCTGTGGTTACTAGGAAGTGTTCTCGCACACAAACTTGGCATCTTGAGCCATTTGGATGAATCGGGGAGTGAGATTTGGTAGAGCGCGCGCCTTGTATCGTGCTGCAGCGTGGAACACAGATAATAACGCAGCACGTGCTCTGGAAAGTTTTGGTCTGGTGAATGAGGCTGAGGAATTTTAAGCTTGCAGAGTGGCGGTAGTTGGATCGAGTTCGCGCGGCGAACTGTTCGCTGAACATGCAATAATGACAAGCACACAATTTGGCAACAGCGAAGCAGTTCCGTTGGTTTCGTCGTGGAGATATAATGATAAAAACATGTTATTGCGAAAAGTAAGCAATGTACTTGGAGATGCTAACTTGGAGTCCATGAACCCGAAATTCAGAAGCGCCTAATCGTTGAAACAAGATAGCGTATCAACTGCTAGTCCTTCCCGTGCTTTACTCCTGGAGTTTCTTAAGAAACATCAATTTATACAACGATTTACTTCGATGGCACTTTCTATCGATTCAAAGTCGTTAACTGGTTCGTAAAAGACAGTTTAAATCCTCCGTGGACTGTACCGAATAAGATAGGGTGCTTCCTTGCCATCTTTTATAGCATCTTGGTGCACTTTACGAGAGAAGAAAACCATGAATACCGGGCTCCGTGCACTGGCACTTCTTACAAGCGCCAGCTCTTCTTAAGGCTGTCGCCTCCAGGGACTGTCTCCTTTGCAGCACCAGCTGCTGCTGCTGAAGGTGCAGCAAAAGCAAACAAAACACACCTCTTACCCCAAAAGAGGAAAATGAACGGACGATTGCAATCGAAAAAGGAGGAGAATGAGGTAGTGAAGTGTAAAGCACTGGTAATTGAACCCCGGAGAAAAAGAAAAACGGTCGACTTCTCGTGAATTCCAACGATACGTTTTAGGAGCGAGAAGAGGGTAGGGGGGGGGGGGGTAAACTGTAGAGCACTAGGGAAAACATCCTTGCCAAACACCGTAGAACCGGGCGATATGGAGCGAAGGCTGCTAAGGAGGGGACCGGCGCTGTTTCCGGTTGGATAATAAGATGATAATATTGGTTTTGTCCGTTTACGCTCGTTTCACTCTCCAACTGTTTTGTGTGCCGGAATGACACAGAAAGAAACCGTGCTGATTGTCGTCGAAGCGCTTCCGGTCGTGTCGCGCGCTCACTGCGCTCACGCGTTCCTTGCGGCGTCACCTCGCAGGAAACCTCATTAACCAGAAGTTGCTTCCCCTTTTTGCGCAGACGGTGCCCTCCTACTCCCTCCCAGCCAGGATTTCTGGCTGAAATGAAACCATGAGCACCGCCGGCTGACTGAGTGCTTTCCATTCCTGCCTTGGCTTTCTTGTCGCTTTTTTTTCAGAAACGAAAAAACACCGCCTAGGGCCCAAAGCCTTTTCTCTCGACTGGTAGACTGGAACTGGAACCTGGAAGGTCCGGAAAGAACCGAGGACTCTAAAATGGGCGCACCTTTCGTTGGCACCTTAATTTGGCTACCGGTTCCTTTGCCGGTACTTTCCTAGCACCAAAAAGTGGAGGGTTGTTTGTTGCTGCTGTTGATAAAAAAAAGGAATGTCGTGCTGGCGTCTGGTCGTGCTACGGTGATAATGAGCTTGTCGATGACGGCCAGGACCGCCGAGAGAAAAGGGCGAGGACCGAGAGATAATTAAATTTTCCAGCTAATGATAGCCACTTTCCCGTGTTCCGGCGCGTACCGGAACGCGCTGGTGCGCTGGTGAGTTGGTCCTGATACAGTGCAAGTCGTGCTTCCATATTCTCGTAAAGTAGAGAAAGTGCTTGACACCAGGGTCTTCCCCCGGAGTACACTCGGTGCTCGGTGGGGATAAGAGAGACGCGGGAGGCCAAGGACCATTTCACGCGACGACAAATGGACGTTGGTGGTACTCTCGTTTTTGAGCGCCTGCCAGCAAACGGTGGTCGGTGTCTCTGGTATTCAGCAGTCGTTAGCATCTCGACGGCAAAGTGAAGAAGATGGTCGCCAGGTGGGTTGTAAACATCGAAACTGTTTGCACCTTACTCACTCGAGAGAGTTGCAGAAGTGAAAATCGAGCGTAGCGGACCGGTGAAGTGCATCCAAGTTTGAAAACTGTTTTGGGAATCCGGGCCATCAATTCTCGAAATTAAATTGAAATCAACTTGAGCATCGTATGTGGGCAGCTTGGAGACTTTGAAGGAAAGTTAGCGAAACCCCCTTAGCTGCCTGTTCGAAGTTCAATTTCATCTTCCCTAGCTAGCTACCACTCCGAATGCAGTGTTCATCCCTCCTTCCCTCACTCTCTGTCTGTCTGTCTGTCTATGTGTGTCTGTGTTCTCCTGCATCAGTAGTATTTTTAGGGCTAGGCCCTCCAATCCCTGCAAACGGTGTGCCAGCTCAACATTCCTGCTAATAACAGCTAAAACAATGCCGTGTAAAGACGTGGAACTGGCTAATCTCTTGAAGGTCTAACACCATAACAATCGTAAATACATGTAGCTTCGCTCGAAGCAAGTTACTACTTGATAATTCCATTAGTCAACATGTACCTGTGCGACGATGTATAACCGGAACACAAATCACTGTACAGCACTTAAACTCACTCACACCCATTGTTGTCGTCGTCGTCATTTATTTTTATTTCATTCTTTTTCTTTACATTATATCAAAATAGAACACAAATGTGTGATTGATTGTGCAGAGAAGCATAATCGATCTACATAATAACACTCTTACGTTCCTTCATCTCTCTTTCAAACTCTTGCTCTCTTCGCTCTCTCTTCGTCTGTGTTCTGCTGTATTCTGTGTTCTTTCTGCGTCTCTCAGCTCTGTCTCTGTCTCTAACCTATATTCTCTATCTCTGTACTTTCTCTGTCTATTGACACTCTGCCCTTCTCTTAATCTATCTATGACCTAATCTATGATCTAAACAATTAATCTAAATTTGCTAAACCGGAACCATCGTTCCACAAACTCTCCAACGTAGAATGATGATCAAAAACTAACGCAACTTAAAATGCCCCTAAAGTTCCCATAGTAAATAGAACGATACGAACGCTCTCAAGAACCCATTGCTAACCGGTTTTCACTTCTCACTTCTCACTGCTCTGCGCTTGATCGCCCTGGACCGTACCGTTTCGCAACGCAACGTCATCGTCATCGTCATCGTCTGTATCCTGGTGGCAGCATGTGATATGAATGTACACAAACGGTGCGAGGAGAGCGTACCGAACCTCTGCGGATGTGATCATACCGAGCGCCGGGGGCGCATCCAGCTCACCATCACCCATACGGGCGGCAAGCTGAACATTGAAGGTGAGTAACGTCTCGATCATTTGGCGTTTTTATTCTAATTGATTTACGGGTACAATCACACGTGCGCTTCCAATAAACCGAGTTCACGCTCAATCAATCGGAAGCCACAGACGCTAATTTCGAGCAAATTAGCGCACGAATTGAAGGTCGACAAAAGGGAGTCTAATTAATTTACGGCACGCGTTCCGGTTCCGAGATGGATGGGTTTCCGTTGTTTTTACTTGTGTCGTACAACGATCAAGGATGTTGGTACGTTGAGGAAAAAAAAGTATGGAGGGTTTTCCATTTCCCCGCTCGGGCCCTGTGGCTGCGATTAATATCAGCAGCTGGTTGACCGAGATCCTTTTTCATTTTGTGGGGTTCTTTTTTCGCAGCTCCAGAAGATTAATGATGCGCTGTGCTCCGTTCTGCATCGGGGAGTGAGCCAAAGGGGTGTCTGTGCTTTCGGGGTCCTTTTCATCGTCAGCTTGTGAGTCTTTTGAAGCCCGATGTTTGTGCACTAAAAATTGAACCACCCCAAAAAAAAACAGAAGGAACGATTTCATCCACAATACTGGACGTGTGCAGCGTTGCGTGCTTCGTTGACATTGATACTAGAACTCACTCCGCTGCCTGGATCAATGCTAAAAGGATTAGCAGAACGAGGACTTTCGGTTTCTGGCGTCGAAATGACGAAGGAATTAATCGCGTGAAGCGCGGCTGCGACACGGCTTGAACTGTTGATGAATGGCGCGAATAGATGTGTTGGCGATACTCTCTTTAGATGCAACGCAAACCGTTGACAAAGGAAACACGGTTCTCCTGGCACGACCTGTAGTGATTGATGGCGTTAGCCATGTCGGAAACTGGGGGAAAATGGTGGAAAGACTTCGAGGTCGAAATGAGTCGACCAGGAAAATGGAAACGTTTCTATTTTTCAAAAGAGGTCACCACTTCCTGGAATTACCTCGTGGTTTTTGTTTTTTTTTAGTGTCTATTTTAAAGATTGCCTT
>NC_064878.1:9695000-9727500 GCF_943734665.1 Anopheles aquasalis | reverse complement strand
CTGATTTTTCATGGAAAACCAACGTCTAAAACTTAAAATTATGTAGCGGCCAGTTTTTAGAATCAATTTAAGAATCTAAGAAAAACAGAAAACACACAAAAAAATTATCCGCCCTAAAGGAATGGTATTGGTTTCGCATCAAAATAAACAATAAATTGTCTTTTATCTCCATTTCAACGATGCATTTGAGTTTTTTTTATACCAAGCGCATCTTCTGAGGTCTTTTTGATGACTTTATCACTAAAAAACAGTGGAGTTAAGCATCTAAGAAACAATGCACAAATGACACTACTGGATTGTTTCTAACGGTGTCTTTTATTTTCTAGTGGAGTTCGAGTGGAATCTTTTTATTTGCATTAATTTTTTTTACACATTATAACCAGTCGATGGTGAATCTATTAAATTGTTTCTGAAACTAATTATATTTGAAAATGGACACATCCATCTCGATCAGCTTGACAATCCATCGCTGTCCTCTGCGGCCACTGTCACAGGGTTCCATTACGATTTGACCACCGTCTTCAGCAAGACACTGGCCACTGGATTCACTTTTGAACTGTCCGGTAGCTACCACGTGCTGCCAACGTTGTCTTTTTAAGTCAGCTTTCCGATGGCATCTCCTCATTTCCACGGGCACATCACCACCATCTACCTCCACACACTGCGAATAACTGTTGAGCTCGTGGTAGAAGTTGTGTGTCCAGTACTGTTCCCTTCTCCGTCCATTACAACGCTCCATTGAGAGGGGTGCCTTACCGGAACGCCACTGATGACTCAAACAATGATTCCTCCCCAGCGCAGCATTACGAACCTCCCCACGGAAAGCACCCGGTACGAGTGGATTCATCATCTCCGGAAAAGCGTTCAGGATGTAATCGCGAAACGTTCCACAACCGGCCCGCTGACGGACCGCTTTCCGGGCTGCAACGGAACCAAACATCCCTACGAGATAGCGCGGAATTCCGTAAACATCGAACATGATCTGCTTGTACTCATCCATCCACACCTCGGCCAACCGGAGCGAATTCTTCAGGATCACATCCTTCCCGACGTGATCGAGGTATGGGTGGGTGTGCTTGGCAATGTGTGCCACCCGGGAGCACGGTACAATCACCATACGGCCACCACACATCCAGCTCTTCATCGATAGTTCAATGTTCTCGATTCCGTACATCTCGAAACCCTCGTCGTACCAACCGAGCCGCTCGAAGAACGTACGATCGATCGAGAACAGACCACCGGCCATCGCCGGGGTGTCGAAAGGGACGTAAGGGTTTGGGTAACTTCGGTGCATCGCAGCACGACCCCACCAACCAAAGTTGAGATCCCACTGGTAGGCCCCGACCCACAGCGGACTTTTATCTTTATCCAGCGCCATACTGTGCAAATCGATCAGATCGATCGTTGGAATCGCGATGGTCGTTGCGTTACTGGCCACCTCTTGGATCAGTGGCTCCAGCCAGCCTGAAAGGGAGTCGGCAAAGGCAGGTCAATTAATTGAAATACGATTTAAATCGATAGATCCTTACCTACGGTGCACTCGACGTGAGAATCGAGAAATGTGATGATCTGAGCCTTTGATGCCTTCGCTCCGTACACTTTGGCCGCGATCAATCCTAACCGTTTGGGGGCGCGCAAGATCCGCACCAAGGGATATCGCTCAAAATACTCATCCAGGCGTGTCTTCAGATGGGCTGCAACATTCGAGAGCACATTCAATGCTTTGCGCAGCGGTTGCAAAGTGGAACTTACCAGCGGTAGAATAGTCATCGACGAGTAGAATCTCCTGTATCAGGTACCGAGGAGTACGATCAAGTATCGAGTGCACGGTACGGAGCAACACCGACCAAGCTTCATCGTAAAACACGATCACGATCGAGGTCGGTGGCAGGGTTCGTGCTCCTTGATTCTCCTGTTGCCAACACCAGCGTGCTCTTATGTCGGGTAAACGTCTTCGGACTGACATCAAATCTGAAGCGTACTGATTGTAGCCCAGTGAACGTAGCCCTTCCTGTACCAGAGCCTGTGTTTCATTTGTTGTGTCGATGGTTACGGCAGCTCCCATATCACCGGGAGGTGGGTTCAAATCGTCGCTTGATGCTGCGGTTCGCTTTAGTTCTACGTCTTGGTCGTAGTCCTTAACATGACGGTATCTCAAATGCAACACGTAGATTATCAAGGATGAGCCGAGAAGAATGAGATACGCCACCAGTGACACCACTCTCCGAATGTACCGTCTGCGGGGCATGATCGGTAGACCAGAACTGTTGGTTACACGCTCTAATGAGTAGAACGAGTACGTAGAACGGAAGAGCCTTGCACAGCTGCATTGCACATAAATGGATCGCTTTGTGAGGGAGAGAGCTTCGTCCATTGACAATACGCTTATCTGTGCTTGGATGTTCCGGATAGTAACGGGTGTGCCATATGGTAACAACAACAACTGTTTACATTTCATACTTTGTGTAAATGACGTTGAGTTGTAGTTTTCTGTACGATCCTATCCCAACAGAAATAAAGTTGAAGTTTAGTAGGGATTGTAGCAACGGTTACAGTAACGCAGTTGGGGTCCGGGTTTTGTCAGAGCCTACTTAGCGTTGCATCGAGTGTCATTTTCTACCATGACGTTTAGTAGCGTATGACGTAACCATAGAATATTCTTTATTTAATATAACTTCCCAACTTATCTATATAAATCACTATAATCGATAAACGTCACCAGCCACTGCTGCTCTTTACTGTTTTCGTTGCACTTTTGCATCACTAGCGACCCGTTAGTGTGCGTGCTCACCGCAAGGCAACTCCCTTGACCCATATTCCAAATCTGCTTCGTCTCGACCACATACATCCAACCCTGATTCCCGCGGTGCCGATGGCAAACCGCCAACTGCAATCGAGTGCCCGTGAAATCGAGACACATTTTGTACGAACTGATATCATAATAATATCCGTGAGCCCAGAACTGATCGCTATCGTCCCCGGTACAGGGTATCATTCGTGGGCTTCCCTTCGCTGTGTCCAATGCTGTGAGACAGTAACCCTTGCCCAGAGCAACGTTTCTTACTTCTCCACGAAACTGCCCATAAACACTCGGTATCTTGAGCTCGGGAAACACGGTTTGTAGGTAGTAGCGGAACGGTTTGCAACCGGCTTGCTCGCGGAATCGTTTCCGTGCCGCAACCGATCCAAACAGCTCCTCGCTATAGTGCGGTACACCGTTTACGTCGAACACGATCCGCTTGTACTCATCCATCCACACCTCGGCCAAACGGATCGAATTGTACAGGTGGACATCACGCTTACTGTTCTGTATGTAGGGGTGACCCTGCTTCTGGATGTGGCCCACGCGGGAGCACGGCACGGTGAGCAGTTGTCCACCGCACATCCACGTTTTGAACGATAGTTCAATGTTTTCCATCCCATAGATATCGAAACCCTGGTCGTACCAACCGAGCCGCTCGAAGAAGCTGCGCCGGATCGTAAACAAACCACCGGCCATCGCTGGGGTGTCGAAAGGTTCGAGCGGATGTGCGTACCGTTTGTGCAGTTGCTTTCGTTCGCACCAACCAAAGTTTAGATCCCATTCGAAGGCACCAGCAAGCAGTAGAGTTATGTTAGTATTCACGTGCAGATCCAACGGATCAATCTTATCAATCGTAGGAACGGCGACAGTCGTCTCATTGCGCGCCACTTGATCGAGCAATGGCTCGAGCCAACCTGGTAGGAAAAATCTGATACTTTACGCACCGCTTTGATCGAGCAAATGGTGCACTTACCTTCGGCACACTCGACGTGAGCATCGAGAAAGGTGAGCACTTCCGTGGTGGCCATCTTGGCTCCCAGTACGCGTGCCTTGATTAATCCCATTCGTCTCGCGGCTCGGATGATTCTCACCTTAGGGTATCGCTCGAAGTACTCTTTCAGTTGGGTTTTAAGGTGTGCTGAAAGAGATAAGAGATAAGTAAGACTCACTAGAGTCACTACCGATGTGTTTTCACTCACGCAAACTGGAGCAATCATCGACGAGAATTATTTCGTGCAGCAGATGCGATGGAGAATGGTGCAATACCGAGTGTACGGTTCGTACCAGCACAGACCATGCTTCGTTGTAAAATACGACGACGATGGAGGTCCGGGGAAGGTTGTGTGCCACCGAATGCTGACACCAAGGATCCGGCGAAAGGGGAAGCCGCCGATGGATCGATACCAGGTCGGATGCATACTCGTTGAGTCCGTAGCGCTTCATGGATGCATTAATTGCTTGTGCTACGGATGGATTCGATTTGTTGAGTAGCACAGCAGCTCCCATGTCACCAGGTGGATAGAACACCTTAGTAGCGCCCTCGAATTGATGCACATCTTCGCTTGTAGCAAGAGGATGAAGCGATTCTTTATTAAAATAAATCAGTATATTCAGAAGAACAAACGCAATGCACAGCACTATGAAAAAGAAAGGTCTCGTGAGCAGGGATCGAAGCAAGAAAAACATTTTGTTCCTCCGCAGACTTTCCGTTTCCAACTAAACCAATGAGCGTACGATCTATGTATAGTGAGTGAAGAGAGGAATGCATTTCTAAAAACCAATCCATCCTAAAATTCCCCCGTTCACTATTGAATTGAAACGATTGTTCTCTTTGATGAAGCTTCATCTGTGTTCGTTTTTAAACGCGTTTATTACGGCTGCTTCCAGAAATCATACTGAAACAACGGTACGTACCATTGCTGAGCTAGTTTGTGTTCCTGGCACGGTTCCAGTGTCACTGTGCGCGTAATGTTCGACACCGTATCTGTCCCAATTGAAAGACACGTTTGATGAGCCACACTCCTGAGCTGTAAGCTGCTCACACTGTAACTCCAGGCTTGGTTTCTTCGCATCCGATGACAGAGTGCGATCAAGAGGGGGCCAGTAGGCGATGAAGTGGCATCGATGCAGCGTTTGTAGCTGTTCAGTTCCTGATAAAAGTTGTGGGTCCAAAATTGAGATGGCGAGTTCTTCGCCAAACATGGCTCCATGGTGGGACTTCTTGCCCCCCTGGAAACAGTTAAACAGGTCCCATTGCCTAAGGCAGCATTATGAACTTCACCACGAAACTGGCCGGTTACAATCGGTGAGGGCATTTCCGGATAGGCGCGCTGGAGGTAGTATTGGAACGATTTACACTCAGCATGCTTCCGTACTTCTTGTCGCCCGCTTACGCTCCCAAACACTTGCTCACTGTACCCCGGTATGCCGTTGACATCGAACACGATCCGTTTATACTCATCCATCCACACTTCGGCCAACCGGACAGAGTTTACAAGCGTCACATTCTGATGCTGCTGGCCAATGTACGGGTGAGCGCTCTTGCGGATGTGTGCAACATGCGAACACGGTACAGCCACGATACGACCACCGCACATCCAACTCTTGATCGAAAGCTCGGCATTTTCCATACCGTACACACGAAACTGTTCATCGTACCATCCGAGCCGGGCAAAGAAAGAACGATCGATCGTGAACAATCCACCGGCCATCGCTGGTGTCTCGAAGGGAGCACTGGGAAGCTGTTGCGTCGCCGTTCGCCTTGGGAACATTTCACGGTACCACCAGCCAAAGTTAAGATCCCATTCGAAAGCTCCTATAAGATGTGATGACACGTTCACTATGACATGGAGATCGTGATCATCGATACGATCAATCAGTGGCACAGCGATGGTGGTGTCATTCCGGGCCACTTGCTCAAGCAAAGGTTCCAGCCATCCTGTTGATGATGATTGATTAGTGACTCTAGTTAGCGGTCGATCTTTAGTAGCTGCTGAATCTCCTTACCAACAGTACACTCGACATGTGCATCGAGAAACGTAAGTAAAGGTGCAGAAGTGTTTTTGGCACCAAGAATCCGCGCATTAATAAGTCCGAGCCGCGTGGAAGCTCTTATAATGCGAATCTTCGCGAATGGACGAAAATACTCCTCGAGCTGTGCCTTGAGGTGAGCTATCTGGGAGCAAAAGTGTATTACAACTTGAGCAAGAACGATTGGTCTGGTTTTCTACATACGTAGGTAGGAACAGTCGTCTACGAGGACCACTTCATCGACGAGCTCAGCTGGCGAGTGGTCCAGCACCGAGTGAACAGTACGGAGAAGGGCAGACCATGCCTCATTGTGGAACACAATTACGATAGAGGTTTGTGGCAGCGTTTCACGCCGTGGGCGACAACAACTTAAATTAGCTCGCATATCCGGTAAAATGCGTCGTACTGGTATGAGCGATGAAGCGTACTCGTTGAAACCATACCGCTGGACGCTCTCTTTAACAAACACTGCGGAAGATGGATCCAACTGCACGCCAGTTCCCATATGACCGGGTAACGAGGAATAGTCTAGTTTTTGTTTTGTGCTATTCAGCGGAGTTACATTCCAATCCCGAATACGGTGCATCACTCTGACACTATTTTGATAGAGTAAAAGATCCACCAGGAAGAGTGTGATCAACGCGCCAATCATCAATGCCCAGCACCTAAGGTACGAGGAACGAGACAACATCTTCTCGTTCGCTCCGTTAGAACAATACTGAGTGTCATGTAATGGCTGGTTCCAGCGCAGAATAGCAACGTAACTTGTTTGCATTTGTTTGCCATCATACAATCGCAGTCGATTGTATCATCAAGCTGAAATGAGCTGAATTGAAAGGGAAAAGAAATGAACATATCCGGTTGAATGAGAAGCAGAAGCATCAATGCTGTCACTTGATCGGTTAAAAAAAACATGAACAGCCTACATTGCGCAATGTTCTATCACAATTTCTTAAAGCCACGTGTTATCAAAGTATGCTTTGCTGTCAATTTGCTTTTTATTGCTTAGCTTTTGCCTGATTCTCCAGCAACATAGACAAATCCAGATGCACGAAGGGCACTATCCACTTTTGCTGCGGTTTGGCCGCATCACATCGCTCCGTGAGCAACGCGACGTTTGTCGCCGCATTGAGAGAAAGGCAGAGAGTGGCATTTCCTGCAAACTGTATCTGCTGGCTGTCCACCAGGTAATTCCAGGCCTGATTGCCACGGCTTTTGTGGCACCGGATAACAGCCAGATGGGGTCCATCGACGCAATTTTGATAGCTGTTCAGCTCCTGGTAATAGTTGTGCGTCCAGAATTGACTCTTTTCGAGATGATCACAAGGTGCCATGCCGAAAAAGTTGTCCGTCATTCGATACGTCAGACAGGACCCGTTACCCAGTGCTCCATTGTGAACCTCACCCCGGAACGCTCCCGGTACCATCGGATTATGCATTTCCGGGAAGGCATTCTCGAGGTAGTACCGGAACGGTTGACAACCGGCCTTCTGACGGATGGCTTTGCGATGCTCCACGGAACCAAACTCTTCCTCCGAGTAGTGCGGTATGCCGTAGATATCGTAGATGATACCCTTGTACTCATCCATCCACACTTCCGCCAGCCGCATCGTATTCGCACGCACCACATCTTTGGTCTCATGGAACAGATATGGATGGCTAGTCTTTTGGATGTGCCCAACACGAGAGCACGGCACGGTCACCATTTTACCACCGCACATCCAGCTCTTCATCGATAGTTCAATGTTTTCGATGCCGTAAATATCAAAACCCTCGTCGTACCAACCGAGCTTCTCGAAGAACGTACGATTGATGGTGTATAGTCCACCGGCCATCGCTGGCGTGTCGAACGGGACCATCTTGTTTTCATACTTTTTCTTCATGGACCAGCGGCCCCACCAGCCAAAGTTGAGATCCCAATCGTACGCTCCGATGAAAATCGGTGCCCTATCGTCCTTGTACTTCATGTTGTGCTCGTCGATCCAATCGATCGTTGGTAACGCAATGGTGGTCCAACTTTGCGCCACCACATCGAGCAGCGCCTCCAGCCAGCCTGGGGAATTTGCACCAACAACAACGATATAAGTAATGAGAGAATTAATGAAATATTGATTGGTAAATCTCACCAACAGTGACTTCTACATGCGCATCGAGGAAGGTGATAAGATCAGTGGTCGTGTTTTGTGCCCCAAACATCCTTGCCCGTATCAATCCTAATCGCTTCGGAGCACGCATAATGCGAACTTTCTCGTAGCGCGCAAAGTATTCCTGTAGCTGTGTCTTAAGATGTGCTAAATGAGGGAGAAAGATCAATCAGAACATGGTCGCCGAACACCTGCTAGTCCACTCACGCAAATAGCTATAGTCATCCACAAGTACAATTTCGTGAATGAGATTGGCTGGTGAACGATCGAGAATCGAGTGCACGGTGCGCACCAGCACAGACCATGCCTCGTTGTAGAACACGATCACGATCGAAGTCGGTGGTAGGTTGGCAGGATATCGTCCCGGCTCTCGACACCAGCGGTCACGAATTTCTGGCAGTCTCCGGCGGACTGACATCAGATCCGAAAAGTACTTATTCAAACCTTGGTTACGTATACCATCTTGCACCAGGATGTCCACGACGGAATCGTTCAGTTCCTTCTCCACCGGACGGCCCATATCTCCCGGTGGGACCGGATATCGTGGATCAAGCCCTATCGTAGTGTACACGAACTTGAAAAGCGTCGTCCCAGCCGGGGTTGTTATGATCGGTTCATCCGTATCCGGAACAGCCGCTGGAACTTCTCGTACTGGAAGCTGTTTGAACAGCATAACATGTCCACGGCCACTATTGAACACCTCGTTGATGAATATATAGATTATCACCATAAAAAGGCTCACGATTATCACTAAGCGGTATCCGGAGCGCATGGTGAGTCGAGAGTCGAGCTACTATCTCTAACTCGCATTTAATGTAGGCGGGTTGCGATCTCCTACGGCGCGAAGCCAATTCACTACTGTTCATTGGAAGACGTGACAACCGGAGTCGTACACGAGGCACATCTCTATTCATTGCAACTGGAGAAGAGTTGTTAGCACAGATGAGCATTACCATGAAGGGAGTGTAGTGGTATTGTCAGCACAGCTGCTGTCGTTAACGAGGCTCTTTCGTTCAACAACAACAACACTATGGCTCAGTCTGAACTCAATCGAAGCTCAATAGCATTCTTTTATCGCTCATATCGTTCAGGTTTTTAATTATTTTTTTTCCCAAAAAAATGTCTCGCGCGGAGTATCAAACAATAAGTTCACCGTCTATCAGGTATTGAAAACGGAAATGTTACCAATGTGGAAACAACAATCGCCACACAAAAAAAAACAGCATAAAAGTTCTCGCATCAGTAGTAGTGGCGTCGTGGTCGTGGCTGCAAGCGTGCAACCAATTTTCTTATCAGATCGAGCGCTATCGAGGTTGTCAGCTATCAAACCCCGGCACTCCGGGAGTCCAGTCTGTATTCTGACACAGTTTGAAGTTGTTGAGAGACCTCGCTTATCGGTGCTTCAGTATGCAAAATGCAGGTTTATCCACCCTTGCAAGAAATTTACATGTTGGCTGATTTTTCATGGAAACCTTCTGCGTAATAATTTTTGTATCTTATATAATTTTTTTCTTCGATTTAGTTTTTGTTTTTTATTTTTCGTTACTATGCTTTTAACATTTTTCAAAAATACCTCATAGCATAGTAAAGAAGAATAAAACCAAAGCTATTGGTATATAAAACACACATTTTTAGGTTGCAGTTTTTGGGGGAAGAGGAGGAAAAAACAGTCAAAATTGTAAATTTCTTGCACGGGATGGATAAACTTTTTTTGCATACTGTATAGGCAGGCGTATCGCGTGCGACGTTGCTGCAATTGTTGTGTATGGGATAAACTTTATTTGATCTTTCGTGATCGTCCTTTGGGTTTTAGAATTCAAGGTAGAATATTCCGTGATCGTGCTTTCGCGTTGATAGCTCGGGGGACAGCGCACGTTAGAGAATTTTACAAATTCGGCCTTGAGGGGAAAATCTGCTACTTTCGTTCTGCAAATCAAACTTAACGCTTTCAACACTTTAATCATAAACCCTTCCTAGCTTCTTCAAACTTAACTCAATTTCAAATTCAAAATATTTATTAAACATAACAGCACTAAGGATTAGATAGTTTTGTCACTGCAGATGACACTAATTGGCGCACATTGTGTGCTGTAAACCATTGGCACACCAAGGGTACAAGAAACGCTTGAATGTAAATGTGCTTTTGATACTTTTTTAAAGTAAAATCCGAATTTATTTTTACAAAAGAAGCATTTACCGTAACATATGTCAGTCAGTTTGAGAATTGAAACATCGATAACGAGTTGTTTTACAACTTTCAGCGTCCGGATCGACCCGATCGAGGTCGTAAGCTCGTAAATCCCCGACGGAAAACGTGTGCTGCACGATTGTTGTCTTATCGCTGGCGCGATAACCGGCACACTACCCGGACGGTGATAGCTTTACGGATTAATTAATAGGCGTCCAAGAGGGGGAACGACGCACTCGTTGATGGATGCTCGCAGCTGCAAGAATCACTGGCTTCGTTCGTTCATGCCACGTCAAACTTTCGCTTGGAATGGCGTCAGATCATAACGGATATAGTTGAGGGTCCAACGCTGAGCAGAACGCTTATCGTCACACTGTTCCATCGTGAGTGTCACGTTCGTGAGAAGATTCAGCGCTAGACACTGCTGATGCTTAACACTCTGGATCTGTCCCGTGTGCTCCAGTACACGCCAGGCTTGGTTACCGCGCGATCGATGGCATACAAACACTCCCAGAGCGCTCCCAGTAAAATCGATACAATGCTGATAACTGTTCAACTCCTCGTAGTAGTTGTGGGTCCAGAATTGGTTCCGTTGCTTGCCATCACACGGTGCCATTCCTAGGAAAGCATCGGAAGGCCTATACTCGAGACAGCTGGCCGCTCCTAGCACGACACTGTGCACCTCTCCGCGGAATGCTCCGACAACACCGGGATTGCGCATCTCGGGGAACGCATTCTCGATGTAATAACGGAAATCACGACACCCGGAACGCTGTCGAATCCTCTTTCGGTTTTCGACGGAACCGAATTCCTCCTCCAGGTAGTGCGGAATACCGTGGATGTCGAAGATCACGTGCTTGTACTCATCCATCCACACCTCGGCTAAACGGATCGAGTTTGCACGCACCACGTCCTTCTTTTCGCTTTGAAGATATGGATGGCCAGTCTTTTGGATGTGGCCAACACGAGAGCACGGCACGGTCACCATTTTACCACCGCACATCCAGCTCTTCATCGATAGTTCAATGTTTTCGATGCCGTAAATATCAAAACCCTCGTCGTACCAACCGAGCTTCTCGAAGAACGTACGATTGATGGTGTATAGTCCACCGGCCATCGCTGGCGTGTCGAACGGGACCATCTTGTTTTCATACTTTTTCTTCATGGACCAGCGGCCCCACCAGCCAAAGTTGAGATCCCAATCGTACGCTCCGATGAAAATCGGTGCCCTATCGTCCTTGTACTTCATGTTGTGCTCGTCGATCCAATCGATCGTTGGTAACGCAATGGTGGTCCAACTTTGCGCCACCACATCGAGCAGCGCCTCCAGCCAGCCTGGGGAATTTGCACCAACAACAACGATATAAGTAATGAGAGAATTAATGAAATATTCATTGGTAAATCTCACCTACAGTGACTTCTACATGCGCATCGAGGAAAGTGATAAGATCAGTGGTCGTGTTTTGTGCCCCAAACATCCTTGCCCGTATCAATCCTAATCGCTTCGGAGCACGCATAATGCGAACTTTCTCGTAGCGCGCAAAGTATTCCTGTAGCTGTGTCTTAAGATGTGCTAAATGAGGGAGAAAGATCAATCAGAACATGGTCGCCGAACACCTGCTAGTCCACTCACGCAAATAGCTATAGTCATCCACAAGTACAATTTCGTGAATGAGATTGGCTGGTGAACGATCGAGAATCGAGTGCACGGTGCGCACCAGCACAGACCATGCCTCGTTGTAGAACACGATCACGATCGAAGTCGGTGGTAGGTTGGCAGGATATCGTCCCGGCTCTCGACACCAGCGGTCACGAATTTCTGGCAGTCTCCGGCGGACTGACATCAGATCCGAAAAGTACGTATTCAAACCTTGCGTACGTATACCATCTTGCACCAGGATGTCCACAACGGAATCCTTCAGTTCCTTCTCCACCGGACGGCCCATATCTCCCGGTGGGACCGGATATCGTGGATCAAGCCCTATCGTAGTGTACACGAAATTGGAAAGCGTCGTCCCAGCCGAGGTTGTTATGATCGGTTCATCCGTATCCGGAACAGCCGCTGGAACTTCTCGTACTGGAAGCTGTTTGAACAGCATAACATGTCCACGACCACCATTGAACACCTCGCTGATGAATATATAGATTATCACCATAAAAAGGCTCACGATTATCACTAAGCGGTATCCGGAGCGCATGGTGAGTCAAGGTACTATCCTTAATTCTAAAATATATGTTATAGACGTGTCGTGACCTCCGGCGAAAAAGTTCAAACTCAATACTGATCGTTGGAAGAAGAGAAAACGGCGATCGTACACGATCTCACATCTCTATTCAATGCCGTTGTTAGCACAAATGGGCTTTACCATGAAGGGAGTGTAGTGGTATTGTCAGCACAGCTACTGTCGTTAATGAGGTTCTTTAAACAGATTTCTGTCAACAACAACCGCACTCTGGCTCAGTCTGAACTCAATCGAAACTCGAAAGCATTCTTTCTTTTCCATTTTCGTTAATCCAAAATTGTTACCAATGTGGAAACAAGCATCGAACCACACGAAAAGCAGCACAACAGTTCTCGCAACAGTGGTAGTGGCATCGTGGTCGTGATTGCAAGCGTGCAACTAATTTTCTTATCAGATCGAGCGCTATCGAGATTGGCAGCGTTCAAACCCCGATGAGTGCATATTCTGACACTGATTGAAGTTGTAGAGAAACCGTTCGTTATCGGTGCAGGCGTATCGCATGCTGCGTTGCTGCACTAATTGATAACCCGCTCTTTCTGTCACTGCAGATGACACTAATTGGATGACATTGTGTGCTGCAAACCATTAATACGCCAAGGAGACAAAGTTCTCACGTAAGAAATGCTTAAATCTTAAGTGCTTTTACTGTTTTGTGAAGGTAAACACGATTTTATTTTTACATAAGATGCATTTCCCACGAAAAATGTCACTCAGTTTGAGAATTGAAACATCGATAACGAGTTGTTTTACAACTTTCAGCGTCCGGGTAGAGCTTGGAACGGCGTGAAATCATAATGGGTATAGTTGAGGGTCCAACGTTGAGCAGCACGCTTATCGTCACACTGTTCCATCGTGAGTGTCACGTTCGTGAGAAGATTCAGCGCTAGACACTTCCGATGCTTCATGTTCCGTATCTGTCCCGTGTGCTCCAGTACATGCCAGCCCTGACTACCGCGCGATCGATGGCATACAAACACTCCCAGAGCGCGGCCACTAAAATCGATGCAATACCGATAACTGTTCAACTCCTCGTAGTAGTTGTGGGTCCAGAATTGGTTCCGTTGCTTCCCATCACACGGTGCCATTCCTAGGAAACCATCGGAAGCCCTAAACTCGAGACAGCTGGCCGCTCCTAGCACGACACTGTGCACCTCTCCGCGGAATGCTCCGATGACTTTGGGGTTGCGCATCTCGGGGAACGCATTCTCGATGTAATAACGGAAATTACGACACCCGGCACGCTCTCGAATCCTCTTTCGGTTTTCGATGGAACCGAATTCCTCCTCCAGATAGTGCGGAATACCGTAGATGTCGTAGATGATACCCTTGTATTCATCCATCCACACCTCGGCTAAACGGATCGAGTTCGCACGTATCACGTCCTTCTTTTCGCTTTGCAGATATGGATGGCTAGTCTTTGCGATGTGCCCAATACGAGAGCACGGCACGGTCACCATTTTACCACCGCACATCCAACTCTTCATCGATAGTTCAATGTTTTCGATGCCGTAAATATCAAAACCCTCGTCGTACCAACCGAGCTTCTCGAAGAATGTTCGATTGATCGTGAACAGTCCACCGGCCATCGCTGGAGTGTCGAACGGGACCATCTTGTTTTGGTACTTTTTCTTCATTTCCTGACGGCGCCACCAAACAAAATTAAGATCCCAATCGTACGCTCCGATGAGAGTCGGTGCCCTATCGTCCTTGTACTTCATGTTGTGCTCGTCGATCCAATCGATCGTTGGTAACGCAATGGTGGTCCAACTTTGCGCCACCACATCGAGCAGCGCCTCCAGCCAGCCTGGGGAATGTGCACCAACAACAACGATATAAGTAATGAGAGAATTAATGAAATATTGATTGGTAAATCTCACCAACAGTGACTTCTACATGCGCATCGAGGAAGGTGATAAGATCAGCAGTCGTGTTTTGTGCCCCAAACATCCGTGCCCGCATCAATCCTAATCGCTTCGGTGCACGCATAATGCGAACCTTTTCGTAGCGCGCAAAGTACTCCTGTAGCTGTGTCTTAAGATGTGCTAAATGAGGGAGAAAGATCAATCAGAACATGGTCGCCGAACACCTGCTAGTCCACTCACGCAAATAGCTATAGTCATCCACAAGAACAATTTCGTGAATGAGATTGGCTGGCGTACGATCGAGAATCGAGTGCACGGAGCGCACCAGCACAGACCATACCTCGTTGTAGAACACGATCACGATCGAAGTCGGTGGTAGGTTGGCAGGATATCGTCCCAGCTCTCGACACCAGCGGTCACGAATTTCTGGCAGTCTCCGGCGGACTGACATCAGATCCGAAAAGTACGTATTCAAACCTTGCGTACGTATACCATCTTGCACCAGGATGTCCACAACGGAATCCTTCAGTTCCTTCTCCACCGGACGGCCCATATCTCCCGGTGGGACCGGATATCGTGGATCAAGCCCTATCGTAGTGTACACGAAATTGGAAAGCGTCGTCCCAGCCGAGGTTGTTATGATCGGTTCATCCGTATCCGGAACAGCCGCTGGAACTTCTCGTACTGGAAGCTGTTTGAACAGCATAACATGTCCACGACCACCATTGAACACCTCGCTGATGAATATATAGATTATCACCATAAAAAGGCTCACGATTATCACTAAGCGGTATCCGGAGCGCATGGTGAGTCAAGGTACTATCCTTAATTCTAAAATATATGTTATAGACGTGTCGTGACCTCCGCCGAAAAAGTTCAAACTCAATACTGATCATTGGAAGACGTGTAACCGGCGATCGTACACGATCTCACATCTCTATTCAATGCCGTTGTTAGCACAGATGGGCATTACCATGAAGGGAGTGTAGTGGTATTGTCAGCACAGCTACTGTCGTTAATGAGGTTCTTTAAACAGATGCAGCAGCCCAAACCTGCCTTCACCACCGGCCTTCCCCTGTTTTTGGTCGCTGCCGTGATTTGCCTCGGTACGGAAAGGCGTTGTAACAATCCGCCACCAAATATGCATCGCGCCAACAGCGCCCGCCGCTTAACAATTGAAGATGGTGATCGATGACGACCCAGCAACAGTTCATGCCAACTCAGCCTAACTACGACCCGAAAGCGGCCAGTCGTTCGCGTAAGTATAGCAATTGTCGCAAGAAGTTGTTGACCGCATAAACGAACCGCTGAGTCGATACTTATCGACTAATTATCCGACGGAACCAATAAGCGTGCATCAATGGTGCATCAGGCAAGGGTTGACGTCAACTGGCCGAGTCAGCTCACCCAACGCGGCAGGAACAGGAGGTGGAGAGGAAACGGGAGGTAGGGACGCGATCGCTGACTTTACGGAACGTTAGGTAAAGGAAAAGTTTATAAATACGAGTGATTTCAATAAACTCGTCTCTTGTGACTTACATCTTAACGAAGTAGCATCGATTCTCCCTTTCGTTACCGCGCGATCCAACCGTGAATCGGGCCTCTGGCCATTCACGCGGAACATCCGAAAAATTGTATTAGTGTTCCGCAGACCCCAGCTTCTCATACTGGGTCGCCGCGAAAAGTTGACAGCGTAAGTAATTTAGGAAAATCCGGGGCCAAATCTGCCGTGGCCCTCGCACAGATTTCTGTCAACAACAACCGCACTCTGGCACTGTCTGAACTCAATCGAAACTCGAAAGCATTCTTTCTTTTCCATTTTCGTTTATCCAAAAATGATACCAATGTGGAAACAAGCATCGAACCACACGAAAAGCAGCACAACAGTTCTCGCAACAGTGGTAGTGGCATCGTGGTCGTGATTGCAAGCGTGCAACCAATTTTCTTATCAGATCGAGCGCTATCGAGATTGGCAGCGTTCAAACCCCGATGAGTGCATATTCTGACACTGATAGAAGTTGTACAGAGACAGTTCCTTATCGGTGCAGGCGTATCGCGTGCTGCGTTGCTGCTCTGATTGATAACTCACTCTTTCTGTCACTGCAGATGACACTAATTGGCGCACACTGTGTCCTTCAAAGGTTTAATACGCCAAGGAGACAAAGTTCTCACGTAAGAAATGCTTAAATCTTAAGTACTTTTACTGTTTTGTTAAGGTAAACACGGATTTATTTCTACATAAGATGCATTTCCCACGAAAGATGTCACTCAGTTTGAGAATTGAAACATCGATAACGAGTTGCTTTACAACTTTCAGCGTCCGGAACGACCCGATCGAGGTCGTAAGCTCGTAAATCCCCGACGGAAAACGTGTGCTGCACGATTGTTGTCTTATCGCTGGCGCGATAACCGGCACACTACCCGGACGGAGATAGCTTTACGGATTAATTAATAGGCGTCCAAGAGGGGGAACGACGCACTCGTTGATGGATGCTCGCAGCTGCAAGAATCACTAACTTCGTTCGTTCA
This sequence comes from Anopheles aquasalis, assembly GCF_943734665.1. Lineage (NCBI taxonomy): Eukaryota > Metazoa > Arthropoda > Insecta > Diptera > Culicidae > Anopheles > Anopheles aquasalis. The sequence continues at coordinate 9,710,701 of NC_064878.1, read as the reverse complement.
TGCCACGTCAAACTTTCGCTTGGAATGGCGTCAGATCATAACGGATATAGTTGAGGGTCCAACGTTGAGCAGCACGCTTATCGTCACACTGTTCCATCGTGAGTGTCACGTTCGTGAGAAGATTCAGCGCTAGACACTGCTGATGCTTAACACTCTGGATCTGTCCCGTGTGCTCCAGTACACGCCAGGCTTGGTTACCGCGCGATCGATGGCATCCAAACACTCCCAGAGCGCTCCCAGTAAAATCGATACAATGCCGATAACTGTTCAACTCCTCGTAGTAGTTGTGGGTCCAGAATTGGTTCCGTTGCTTGCCATTACACGGTGCCATTCCTAGGAAACCATCGGAAGCCCTAAACTCGAGACAGCTGGCCGCTCCTAGCACGACACTGTGCACCTCTCCGCGGAATGCTCCGACAACACCAGGGTTGCGCATCTCGGGGAACGCATTCTCGATGTAATAACGGAAACTACGACACCCGGCACGCTCTCGAATCCTCTTGCGGCTTTCGACGGAACCGAATTCCTCCTCCAGGTAGTGCGGAATACCGTGGATGTCGAAGATCACGTGCTTGTACTCATCCATCCACACCTCGGCTAAACGGATCGAGTTCGCACGCACCACGTCCTTCTTTTCGTTCCGCAGATACGGATGGCCAGCCTTTTGGATGTGGGCCACACGGGAACAGGGCACGGTCACCATTTTACCACCGCACATCCAGCTCTTCATCGATAGTTCAATGTTTTCGATGCCGTAAATATCAAAACCTTCATCGTACCAACCGAGCTTCTCGAAGAATGTTCGATTGATCGTGAACAGTCCACCGGCCATCGCTGGAGTGTCGAACGGGACCATCTTGTTTTCATACTTTTTCTTCATGGACCAGCGGCCCCACCAGCCAAAGTTGAGATCCCAATCGTAAGCACCGATGTATGAGATTGATTTGTTCGCCACCAGCGCCATACTCTTCTCATCGATCCAATCAATCGTCGGAATGGCGATTGTGGTGTCGTTCCGTGCCACCACATCGAGCAGCGCCTCCAGCCAACCTGTTCCCCGGTACACCCGGTAAGCGAACAAACGAACTCATAAGCACCTCCGTCGAGCCTTTTGCGACATCGCCACCCCGGACACTCACCTACCGTACACTCGACGTGTGCATCAAGGAACGTAATCACCTCGGAGGTTGTATTCTGCGCCCCAAATATCCTTGCCCTTATCAACCCCAAGCGTGTCGGGGCACGAATGACGCGCACTTTGCCGTACGGCCGCAGATACTCATCCAGTTGCGCTTTTAGGTTTGCTGTACGGCGGGACGCGGATAGTCGGATTACGCAATGAGCGGACACCCTCTTCTCTGGCGGAGCTGTGGCCTACTTACGCAGCGTGGAACAATCATCGACTAGCACAATCTCACGCACCAGATCGGCCGGTGAGCGATCGAGCACGGAATGGATCGTCCGTAGCACCACCGACCACGCTTCGTTGTAGAACACGATCACGATCGAGGTCGGTGGAAGGTGGGCCAGAAAGCGGCCCGGCTCTCGGCACCACGGATCTCGAATTTCCGGCAATCGACGACGGAGTGACATCAGATCGGAGGAGTACTGATTGAAGCCCTGCTTCGCCATACCCTCGGCAACCATCGTGGCGATCGCACTGTCGGTGAGATTCACTTGAACCGGCTGGCCCATATCACCCGGTGGCACTGGGAACCGACGGTCCAATCCGATCGTTGTGTACGTGAACTGAAATCCTTTCGCTACCTCATCACCATCACCAGTTGATCGGAGAGCGGAAAGAAGCTTCTGTCCTTGCTGTTGCAACTCTTCATTATCGCGGAAGATCCTGGTAGGAAGTGACACCGTGACGCTGACATCGTACGAATACACAAGAAACAGACTGGCCAGCGAAACGGTCACCGTCACCAGAGCGCACAGGACGCAGAGGCGTCGCGATGGAGCGCAGCCACCGGGCGAACGATCGCGCATCACTAACCACCCAGCACCAGACGTTCGGCGCTGTCAATGCAAGACTGTCAACGACGGCGACTGGCTATCGGGAAGGAGGCTTACTGGAACGTCGATAACGTCACCGATAGCGTGCACTTCAAACGAACTGGCGCCCGACAGATTGTCCGATAATGCGGGGCCGCCCCTCGCGAGCGATAAACTTGCGCCCGATGCCCGACACCACACGTCAGTGACCTTCGTTACCTCGCTCCCACCCCAAACCAACCGTACGATGCTGTATATGGAAAATGAAGTAATAAAAAAACGCTCTCCGCATGTTTGTTGCTTTCTTGGTCATCCCATTGTTTATTACAACAGTCCGCTGCGACACGATGCACTGTTTGTACAACTGCTCTCTGCTCTGCTCTGCTCACTAACTGTTGCTAAAGTCTAACGCCGGGTAGTGCCATCTTTGAGATTCCTGTGCCTTGTCGCAACTATCGATACGTAGCTGCTTCGTGCTCGGTTCAACCGCAAGACACTTGGCCTCATGCTTGCAGTGTTCGAACTGATGGGTGGTACCATTGTAGCGCCATTCCTGGTTACCGCGCGCTTTATGACACGGAAACACCCATAAAGCGCTGCCACTGTAGTCTAGACAGCGGTTCTGGTTACTCAGCTCACCGAACAGATTATGCACCCAGTGTTGTCTCGCTTCACCAACCTGGCACGGTTCCATCGTGGGCACACCCGACGGTTGCGCCATGAGACAGTGCTTCGAAAGTGCCTCATTCTCGAACGGTCCATGGCCCGGGCGTTTGTCAAGGGCTGGCGCTAGCTCGGGGAACACGGTGTTCAGATACCAGCGGAAACTTTTACAGTGAAGTGCCTCCCGGAGGCGCTTACGCTCGGTCACGTCCCCGAAGTCACCGCGGTACTGGGGGCCACCGAACAAATCGTAGAGGACGGCGGCGTACTGGTCGAGCCATACTTCGGCCACACGCACCGAGTTCGTCCGAGCGACGTCCTTCTTCAGTCCCTGGTGTGAGGCAGAAAAGAGCGACAAAAAAGGGTCATTAACGGGGGGCTAAGGTGTTTACTTTTATTTTTTATAAATTTACGGATAAAATTCAAAGTCGTTGACCATTGTAGCATAAAAAGTACTGGACCGATCGATTTGAAATTTTGAACACATAATCTGTAACCGATTTGCCAGGTAGCACCGTCGAGTTTTCATAAAAATTGTTGATACTTTTTCCTAAATAAATATGGAAAACTATTTTTTATTTTTGGTAGAATAGTGAAAAGCACCACTTTTTTAACTTCAAAAATCTGCCAAAAATCGTAAAATAGGAAATTCAACAAAAAATCTGCGGGGCTACGTAGATAAACTTATAATTTATCAAAAGAATATTGATTTGTATTTTTCTGATGACCCATCAAGCAGCAACGATGGGAACCGTTTTTTGGGTCGAATCAAAAGACTTGCTTTTAAGCGACGAACTCGATTCTCGACAAATCCGTCACGATCATAGTGTGCCTAAACAGTGCAGTAGCATAAACAAATCTTAATCGAGCCATTTGCATCTTTGAACACTTACTAATTACTATTTATGGCTACCGAAAAAAGTACATTTTTGCTGACAGGTAATGCAGATTCTTAAATTTGATGCCATGGATGGAATTTTTGACAAATTTTCCTCACCATACAAGCAAATTTTCTTGAAAAGTTGTAGTTCAATATAACATTCAGGTTGTAAAAAATCAGTTGATTTGGTTTCATCACAAACAATCTTCAAAAATTAGCCTTTTGCTGACCTGAATACTAACACTAAACACAAAAAATACTCACATTAAGGTACGGATGGCCAGTCTTCTGTATGTGCGCCACACGGGAACAGGGCACGGTCAATATCTGTCCCCCGCACATCCACGCTTTCAGCGACAGCTCAATATTCTCGCCCCCATACACATCCAGCTGCGGATCGTACCAACCGAGCCACTCGAAAAGCTTCCGGTGGATCGTAAACAACCCACCGGCCATGACCGGTGTGCTGAACGGTTCCAGCTTATTCTCCGGTTTGTTCACTCGATCCCACCGGCCACGCCACTGAAAATCAAGCCCCCAACCCATCGCCCCATAGTACACCGGTGCCTTGTTGCTGACCAGCGCCAGATTCTTCTCATCGATCCAATCGATCGTGGGCAGTGCGATCGTACGGTGGGGTTCCCGTGCTACCGGATCAAGCTGTGCCTCGAGCCACCCAACCATACACTCGCAGTGCGCATCGAGAAAGGTTAGAAACTCGGAGGTCGCATTCTGGGCACCGAGTAACCGGGCACGGATCAGACCGAGTCGCTGCGGGGCACGCAGTATCCGGACCAGCGGATAACCGGCAAAGTATTCCTCCAGCTGGGTCCGTAGATGTGCTACACTAGCGGGTCATTAGAAAGTCGGTTTTAGTAGAAGAGAACATCGATGAGTTGATAAAGAAAGCAGCAGCCGAGATCACGCTCTTCTTCAAACTTACCCAAATTGGAATAATCATCCACCAGGATGATCTCTTCGATCAGCGCGCTCGGTGTACGATCCAGGATCGAGTGCACGGTACGAACCAGTACCGACCACGCTTCATTGTAGAACACGATCACGATCGATGCCTTCGGTAGGCTGGCCTGTAAACGTCCCTCCTCCTTACACCACGCATCACGCAGATCCGGCAGACGGCGATGCACCGGAATCAAATCACTCACGTACTGATTCAACCCTTGGTGCTTGTAGCCCTCGTCGACCAGTTTCGAAACGTCTTCCGTTACATTATCGGGCAGTGTCACCGCACCGCCCATATCACCCGGTAGCTTCGCATTCCCCTCATCAAACGGGGACGCTGTGTAGTGCGTATCGTATGGGAACACCTTGAACTGGGGTATCACTAGCTCCTGGCCGCGCTGCTGCTGCTGCTGTTGCTGCTGCTGTATACGCTCCTCACGCTGATGTGCAATCCGGAACTCCTCCAGGGTAGCCAGACGGTCCGATAGTTGGGCGTGGTAGAGGTAGAGTGCGAGCAGACAACAGAACACAATCACAGCCCAGCAAAGGTCCCGTCTGGCTGAGAGCAGCTTGAGCTTTAATCGTTCAAACAAAGCACACTTTAGTTTCAGTGCGTTGGAGTCAAGTGTGGTTGGAGTGACGCTACTTACCCCGTACATGATGACCGTACGGCTACTATTCCAATACTGACTATCGAATGCTCCGCTGTTCGATGCAATGTCGTAACGTTGCGGTACGGTGCGGTGTGCTCCGTTATCTATAGCATTCTTGTTATCGGTATCGACGAGTGGCACAATTGACGTGGATAAGAAGCTGGTCCCCCGTTACTTCCCCCCAAAACCAAACAGGTCTCTACTGATTATGATTAGCGTGCGTATGGATGTTGTGGCGGTTAGAAAGTGGGGGGCTTGGGACCGTCACCATTTGCTGATGGTGTTTGTAGTAAGACCATCAATGGAGCTGCAGTGTATGGGGCCATAGATGCAGCTCCTTTTTGTTTTTTTTTTTTTTGCAAACAGTCTGAATGGACGGCCAGTATGCTTCAAGCGGAATTACTGATAAGAGGCAACAATTGTACAGCATCTCTGTGGATCTACAATTCAAATACATATCTCTCAATGACTGGTAAACAGCTTCACGTGTTAGTAGGCTGGCGTCAAGAGCACAGCCTACCACGATAAAGTGAACAAGTGTGCCGGAACGATGACAGCACGCGAACGGGCGTGCGATCTAGTATCCGGGTTTTAAATGGCGTCAGGAGCCGAGAGCGATTGGCAGCATTAACGGCCCGTAAGTATCGTTATGTGAGAAGGAGCATTCGATTCGGTTTGAATTAGTGTCGCGATTTAGCTCCCTTTAAAACAATTAGACAATATTCCCATGGTGAAAGTTGAGCTATTGGACTTGATTTGATATTTTGCATGATTTACTTTTCTTTAAATGTTTATCCATGTTTGACATCTACCAACAGAGCACTAGGAGAAAATACATTCCTTCATTCGACATTCGATTGCTTATGTTAATTTAAAGGGTTAATCACACTAACTTGTACTGTCGTGCTGCTTCGCTTAGGATGTGGCTAGCGCTCTTTAATTTAATGTTTATAACATTCTTTTCTTCAAGTGTACAATGTTGTACAAAGATAAAATTTGAGTAAATTACAAATAAACTGCTCATTAAAGCCAGTAAAACGGTAATTTAAAATTACAAAATCACAGATTGTCGGGTTGATAATTGTAAAACTGCCACCGCTGGCTTGGTGCTTTCGAATCACAGAGCTCAAGCAGCAACTCATTGCCATTCCACTGCAAACAACGATCGTACGTGAGCTTCTTAAGCTGGCGCGTATCCGGCGACCAGCTCCACCGCTGATTGCCACCCAACCCATGGCACCGCACCACGCTCAGCTGCTCACCATCGTAATCCAGACAGTGATCTTCGCGTGTCACCTCACCCTTGGCCGTCAGGTACCAGTGCTGATGGCCACCGTAACCATGACATCGGACCACACTCAGCAAGCTCGGGCAATCGAGACAAAGGGGACTAGAATCCTTACAATCATCAGCGAATCGGATTTCTCCCCGTGCAACCGCCCGGCTAGGATCGAACTGTTCCGGGAACACGGTCTCCATGTACCAACGGAACGGTTTACAACCGAGCCGTTTACGTAGCTCACGCCTTGAGGAGACGTCCCCGAACTGACCACGTTTCGCGCGGCCACCGAACGATTCGTAAAAGTAGTCCGCATACGCATCCATCCACACTTCGGCCACTCGGATCGAGTTACGCCGTACCGAGGCGTACCCTCCGCGCACCTGGTTTAGGTACGGATGGCCACGCTTCTGAATGTGGGCGACTCGAGAGCAGGCGACGATCTGCATCCTACCACCGCACATCCACGCCTTGAAGGAAAGCTCCATATTTTCACCACCGTAAATCTGCATTCCCTCATCGTACCAACCGAGCCGCTCGAAGAATGATCGATGGATGGTAAACAACCCACCGGCCATCGTCGGTGTATCGTATGGTGCCGCTGGATGCGACGATTGCTGCACGATACGATCCGCCCGGACACCCCACTGAAAATTCAATCCCCAATCAAAGGAACCATAGTAACGGACCGAGTTCTGTGCGTTCAGTGAGAGTGTGTCCTCGTGGATCCAATCGATGGCCGGAATAGCGATCATCGTTTCGTTCTGGGCCACGTGTGCAATCAGTGCTTCCAACCAACCTGTTCCGTAAAGAGGTCAACGTTAGAGGGTTCTCTGTTCCGGTAAATAGTCCTACAGAGCACTTACCTTCGATCACCTCACAGTGAGCATCGAGAAATGTGATAATCCCCGACCGGGCGGACTTTGCACCGAGGAGTCGCGCACGAATCAATCCAAGCCGCGTCGGAGCACGTATGAGACGAACTTTCGGAAGATTGGCTATGTACTGCTCTAGCGACTGGTGCAGATGCTCCATCGTCGAGCTATCATCGACGAGCAGTATCTCTTCGATCAACTCACTCGGTGTACGATCAAGAACGGAGTGCACGGTCCTTAGCAGCACAGACCAAGCTTCATTGTAGAACACAATCACAATCGATGAAGCTGGCAGTGTGGTCGGACCAATGTTTTGGCTTCGTCGCGCCTGTTCCTCCGCCCTACACCAAGGATCACGCACGTCCGGAAGCCGTCGGTGCAGTGGAATCATATCCGAAACGTACTGGTTCAGTCCTTGCTCCTGCCAGCCACGCTGAACCAGCGCGAGTACAGTTGGTGACAAATTATCTGGCAATACCACCGGACGGCCCATATCTCCCGGTGGGACCGGATATCGTGGATCAAGCCCTATCGTAGTGTACGCGAACTTGAAAAGCGTCATCCCAGCCAGGGAAGTTATGATCGGTTCATCCGTATCGGATTCAACCGGTGCAACTTTTCGTTCTGGTAGCTGTTTGAACAGCATAACATGTCCACGGCCACCATTGAACACTTCGTTGATGAATATATAAATTAACACCAAAAACAGGCTCACATATTTCACTAAGCGGTATCTGGAGTGCATGGTGAGTCAAGAGTCGAGCTACTATCTCTAATGCTAAAATATATGTTATAGACGTGTCGTGACCTCCGCCGAAAAAGTTCAAACTCAATACTGATCGTTGGAAGAAGTGAAAACGGCGATCGTACACGTTCTCACATCTCTATTCAATGCTGGTGTTAGGACAGATGGGCATTACCATGAAGGGAGTGTATTGGTATTGTCAGCACAACTACTGTCGTTAATGAGGTTCTTTAAACAGATTTCTGTCAACAACAACCGCACTCTGGCTCTGTCTGAACTCAATCGAAACTCGAAAGCATTCTTTCTTTTCCATTTTCGTTTATCCAAAATTGTTACCAATGTGGAAACACATTGATAACTCACTCTTTCTGTCACTGCAGATGACACTAATTGGATCACATTGTGTTCTGCAAACCTTTAATACGCCAAGGAGACAAAGTTCTCACGTAAGAAATGCTTAAATCTTAAGTGCTTTTACTGTTTTGTGAAGGTAAACACGGATTTATTTCTACATAACATGCATTTCCCACGAAAGATGTCACTCAGTTTGAGAATTGAAACATCGATAACGAGTTGTTTTACAACTTTCAGCGTCCGGAACGACCCGATCGAGGTCATAAGCTCGTAAATCCCCGACGGAAAACGTGTGCTGCACGATTGTTGTCTTATCGCGGGCGTGATAACCGGCACACTATCAACGGAGATAGCTTTTCGGATTAATTAATAGGCGTCCAAGAGAGGGAACGACGTACTCGTTGTTGGGGGCTCGCAGCTTCGAGAATCACTGCCCGCGCAGCAAATCACCCCGTTTTTTTTATTGAAAAAGCCCGAAAAATTTACCCAACGTTTTATAAAAGATATCTTTTGAAGACAATTGTGAAATTCACCATGGAAAGATTATACAGGAACGAAAATCATGTGTTCCAGCATGATGGAGCGATCTTGAAGGAGCAATTTTGGTTCAAAACAGGTGCAGGGACAATTTAACCACATTTGTAGAGAAGAATGAATGACCGCCCAATTCACCAGATCTTAACCCACTGGATATTATCGTTTGTTTATACAATTATTGAACCTAAACGAGCAAAAATTGTATAATTTTATTTAGTTTGAAGCAACGATTCCAAAAAAATAAGGGGAGGGGGAAATGTCTATGAAAGTCGTCCATGCCACGTGTGTTGGACTTTATAGACAATTGAAGACCGTAAAAAAGTGTGGGAGGGGGGTAATTCCGACACATATTTTGTAATTGATTAGTAAAAGTTTCTCTTTAAAAAAACACTCTGAATATAGAAAATGGTGCACCAGTTAAGAAAATATAAATGATTGAATTTGTATGAGAATATATTGGACACGGTGTAAATGTTTATTCATGTTTGACACCTGCCAATAGGGTAGTAGATGAAAATACATTACTTATTTCGACATTTGTTTACTTATATTATTTTGAAGGGTTCCTCTAACTATAGCTATAACTTGTACGGTGGTGCAGCTTTACTTAGGATGCGGCTACAAACTTTTTATCAAACGGGGCGAGTTTCTATCGCGTTTCGATTAAAATTATTCGAAACAAATGGAAACAATTGAAAACGGGATACAAGTTAAATTGAATGTTTATAACATTATTTTCTTGTAGTGTATAATATTTTACAAAGATAACATTTGAGGCAAATAAAAACAAACTGTAAATGGCAATTTATGTTGGAAAACACGCGCAGATGCGTGAAAGCTGAAGCCTTACTGTTCTTTGTGTTTGGTGCAGCGTGACTACCTTTAAATAAAATACCTGCTCCGTGAGATCTCTTCCAGAGGCGCACATACGCCAGTAAACGTAACGAAAACGAACTTGAATACGAAGCATAACGACTGGTTTAGCACCATTTTTATCGCTTATCTTTACAACCATCCGTCCAGTGATAAGCTGTCATGATAGACCCGATAATATTCGGTTTCCAACAGGTCGTGCTAGGCACTGATGGCCATTTCGTGCTCAAAACTCAAACTCCTGCAGCCAAATCACAGATTGTCGCGTTGATAATTGAAAAACTGCCACCGCTGGCTTGGTGCTCTCGAATCACAGGGCTCAAGCAGCAACTCATTGCCATTCCACTGCAAACAACGATCGTACGTGAGCTTCTTAAGCTGGCGCGTATCCGGCGACCAGCTCCACCGCTGATTGCCACCCAACCCATGACAGCGCACCACGCTCAGCTGCTCACCATCGTAATCCAGACAGTGATCTTCGCGTGTCACCTCACCCTTGGCCGTCAGGTACCAGTGCTGATGGCCACCGTAACCATGACATCGGACCACACTCAGCAAGCTCGGCCAATCGAGACAAAGGGGACTAGAATCCTTACAATCATCAGCGAATCGGATTTCTCCCCGTGCAACCGCCCGGCTAGGATCGAACTGTTCCGGGAACACGGTCTCCATGTACCAACGGAACGGTTTACAACCGAGCCGTTTACGTAGCTCACGCCTTGAGGAGACGTCCCCGAACTGACCACGTTTCGCGCGGCCACCGAACGATTCGTAAAAGTAGTCCGCATACGCATCCATCCATACTTCGGCCACTCGGATCGAGTTACGCCGTACCGAGGCGTACCCTCCGCGCACCTGGTTTAGGTACGGATGGCCACGCTTCTGGATGTGGGCGACTCGAGAGCAGGCCACGATCTGCATCCTACCACCGCACATCCACGCCTTGAAGGAAAGCTCCATATTTTCACCACCGTAAATCTGCATTCCCTCATCGTACCAACCGAGCCGCTCGAAGAATGATCGATGGATGGTAAACAACCCACCGGCCATCGTCGGTGTATCGTATGGTGCCGCTGGATGCGACGATTGCTGCACGATACGATCCGCCCGGACACCCCACTGAAAATTCAATCCCCAATCAAAGGAACCATAGTAACGGACCGAGTTCTGTGCGTTCAGTGCGAGTGTGTCCTCGTGGATCCAATCGATGGCCGGAATGGCGATCATCGTTTCGTTCTGGGCCACGTGTGCAATCAGTGCTTCCAACCAACCTGTTCCGTAAAGAGGTCAACGTTAGAGGGTTCTCTGTTCCGGTAAATAGTCCTACAGAGCACTTACCTTCGATCACCTCACAGTGAGCATCGAGAAATGTGATAATCCCCGACCGGGCGGACTTTGCACCGAGGAGTCGCGCACGAATCAATCCAAGCCGCGTCGGAGCACGTATGAGACGAACTTTCGGAAGATTGGCTATGTACTGCTCTAGCGACTGGTGCAGATGCTCCATCGTCGAGCTATCATCGACGAGCAGTATCTCTTCGATCAACTCACTCGGTGTACGATCAAGAACGGAGTGCACGGTCCTTAGCAGCACAGACCAAGCTTCATTGTAGAACACAATCACAATCGATGAAGCTGGCAGTGTGGTCGGACCAATGTTTTGGCTTCGTCGCGCCTGTTCCTCCGCCCTACACCAAGGATCACGCACGTCCGGAAGCCGTCGGTGCAGTGGAATCATATCCGAAACGTACTGGTTCAGTCCTTGCTCCTGCCAGCCACGCTGAACCAGCGCGAGTACAGTTGGTGACAAATTATCTGGCAATACCACCGGACGGCCCATATCACCCGGCCTTCCATCGGGATCGGCGGTCACATTGCTGTAGCGTGCAAGCCAGGGTGGAATCGTTAATAATTCACCAGCACGGGAGTTTCTTTCAAGCAGCGAAATCCAGAACGTAACACCAAGCAGCGAAACAACAAACAGGAAAAACAAATGCTTAGCCGTCAGCAGAGCCATACTGTGTCGGGTGTCCACTGGAGCTCGGTATGTGACCCTTCCACTAGCATTGCCGCAGTGTGACTGCGCATCGGCGTGATAAGCGCTGGTGAGGGGCCGCCGCACCGAGGGTGGAATACCTTTTAATGAGCTACGAACTCGCGTGGCGAAATCGACGGAAGCGGTGGAAATTGATCGATGCCGTTGAGGGGGACTCGGTGGTGGTGGTGGTGATGGTGGTGATGGTGGTTAGCGAATGATAAATAGGTCGAACACGAGACTTCGTGTGCGTGGTAGCCACAGACAGTACTGCGGTATGCGAAGCTAGAACCGACATGAGACATGATATCACCGCCACCACAGTTGTAGAATGGGTAGAGAGATAAGAAAGAACAGTAGTTGTAGGTGTGCTAAAGGTGTGGGGGGGGGGGGGGGGGGTGGTGCGTTGTTGTACAAACCCCAACTCCGGGCTGATAGCATGGGGTTCTGTAGTATGATAAGAGGGCAGCTTTGCCGGTACGCTACGGAATTCGAGAATGTTGACGTGGTCTACGACGTCATTTGCGACGTACTCACCTTACTAATCGCGCGGTTTGCTCAGTTTCGTCTGAATGAAATTGACGCGTAAAATTCCGATTTTATTAAATTTTATTTCTCCTGAATATATATATTCATATATAATATTTTGCTTTTGTGTTTTTTGGCTTGAGTTTCAATTCAACACATACATCGAGTAAAAATCGGGAGTCAAAGTGTCACGGGATCTTTGCTTTTTTTTTTTTTTGGGTTCCATCAAGGATCAAAGTTGATGTGCTTTAGAATGGTCCTGGTATCTGCTCTCTTTAGCCCTGCTGTGGGCTGCTCAGTGGCTGTTCGGTGTGTGTTCCGTTAAGGTCATGGGATGGATTAAGGGGAGCTGATATTAAGAAGGGACAAACGTGTATCACAGGTATGCTCACCGGGAAGGACTCGGCAGTCGGGATGAGGTCAGATAAGGAGGGGATTAACAACAACCAAGAACACACCAAATTACAAACACACTGTCACTGTCTCGTTTTCACGCTCACATACATACAGACACTCATAAATAGAATAGAGTAGAGCCCTCCCCTTGCAGGAGCGTAGTAGATGAACATAAATCTCCTGCTCGCCTTGATCTCCTTGATCTCCTGAATCGCTGATGCGCGCTACACTTGGTCTAGGTATCGACGAAACCCTGTTCTGTTTCAGTTCTGCCCTCGGGTGCTCCGAGCGTAACGAACGATTGCACGGAAAGGAAAGCGAAATAGTAGCACACACAATAATAATACACACTAACAATAATCGATTGGCCTCCAGAGTCCCGTTTGCTAGTTTTGTAGTCTATCGGCCACCATGACAGATGGTTGTAAGATCTCCAGCTCCAGCAACCGACCGACTTACGCTACTACGACTACTACGACTGCTTCCCCCATCGTAAGCGCCTGTCAGTGTCACGGTATGGTCATCCTGTTCCTGTTGGCTTCTTAGCGGTTTAGTGCGAGTTCAGTCCTGCTCGAAGATTGTTTTTGATCATTTTGTGGTGATCACCGGTTCAGCTATGCTGCACACATGCTCTTTCCTATCTGCGAGCGACTTGTTTTAAGTAACGATTGACTATCTGCCATAATAAGTATTAACCTGTGATCACGCGTTTAAGAGCGTGCATGGGATCCAAAGGGACCCCGGAAGGGGGGGGTGGGGGAGTTTCGTGCATAAAAACACCTTTTGACTAGTAAGTTCACGTGTGTGTGTTTGGTTTAACGATTTTGTTTTTTTAATTACGAATGGATGAATTTTTGGCAAAAAACCGGTAACACTTTGCTACTAAGTACGGGAGTACCAGTGATTGAAATCCTGACTTTGATTAACTGCCATCGAAGGCCCGATTCTGGCCCCGATCGATTCGTAGATTGGAACGAGGTTTGAAAACGTTTGACCACATCGACCTTGCGAAGTGGTTGACTGGCTAGCTGGCTGGTTGGCCAGAAGCACAGCTCACAGTGCTACTGCCTTTTTCGGCTCGCCCCGGAAGGAGCTAAAGGGAGAACGGGATAATACTGCTAAATACTTTTGTTTGTAATTGAACTTCCAGCATCGTCCGGGGATTTTGATTCCGAGCTGGGACGACGCGGTGTGCTAGCATCAGTCTGCTCTATAACACCCTTCATGCGGCTCCATTCTTAAGTGATACTTGGTATACCTGAGAGAGTGAGAGATATCGCGCAGTACACCGTGAGGAGTAGTTTTTATTTCCGGATCAGAACATGTGTGATCTGCTCCGAGATTCCGCTCTGCTTCCGCTCTACAAACGGGCAAACAGTAACATGCTAGATGTCTCATCAACAATTGAAATATATTTGAACACGAGTTTTGTTTGGTTTGATGGAAGTGACGCGCACACTCTTCCTTCCCATCATGATGTAGGTAATAAATCGCGCCATTCGATAAGTGATTAACGTGTAAATGTATAAGTCACACTACGTGTGTTTACTGAAAATTACGGTTTATGAAGTGAACCGCAAACCGGCCATCTAGTAGTCCGAGAACCGTTTTCGGTTGTCAAAAAAAAAAAAAACATGACTGAGAGTATGGCGTCCGATCTAGTCATCGCCTAGAAGCTTTTGCCAATCTCGAGCAGCTTCTTGCGCCGACTGTCACGCCGCTTGTGCCGGCTTTCGGCCTTCTCCCGCAGCTGCCGGCGTTCGATCGACGGACAGATCGCGTCCGGTGAGCTGTCCACCTTCTTCAGCACGATCCGGAACGTGAACGTGTGCTTCGGTGAGGCACTGGCGGCCCGTCTCGGTGACGGTGGCTCAAATTCGCTCCCGCTCGATGTGTCAAGATAGCAGGAAGACAATCGGCCACCGGATGATGCCGCCAAGGCCGCTGCCGCCTGAACTGCCGATGGAACCGCTGGTAGTGGCCGCGGTTCAAAGATGGCCGCACAGCGCTTGTCGGTGCAGAGGAAGCGTGGATTCGATTCATTGGATGATTTGCGCGGTGGCAACGGAAAGTGTTGCTTCCCATCGATCGACGAGTAAGGACTGCGCTGCTGCTGCTGCTGCTGCTGCTGCTGCTGTTGATGGTAATGCTGATGATGTTGGTGATGGTGATGGTAGTGCTGCGGTGGTGTCGTCTCGAAGATCGAATCGTAGCTATCACGCGAACTAAAGTTCGAGGAAGTCTGATTGGAGAGCGGCGACTTGGCACGATGTGGAGCCGAGTGGTGCGTCTTCATGCCACTTCCCGTAGCCCCTAGACCGGCCGTTCCACCGACCACACTACCCGTAACACCACCGGGAGGTCCCGAGGAGCGACCAAGTGAATCACGGCAGCGTCCCGGTTCCGAAATTTGCTTCCTCGTAGGTGCTCGCGTCCCCGATATGACCGAGAACGCAGACCGTGGGCTAGTTGACCGGGGATGCGCTGGCAGATGATAGCTATCCGCTAGATCAAAGTGCGTCTCCAACGATGACTTCCGCCCCTCGGGATAAGTCGTCCTTTGGAACGTCTCCGCATCGACCAGCTCGATCGACGACTTGCGGATATCGAACGGTGACAGCGCTTTCTCACCGCGCTGTGAATTATCGAGCTCCACGAGCTCAAAGCTCGAGTTCTGATCCTCATAACTCGTCGACTGATACCGCGAAATGTCAAAACTCGTATCCATCGACGAATGTCGATCCCCCGAAACACTCGAACCCGGCATCCGATCGGTTGTATCGATCATCTCGAAACTATCACCCCCGGAATCCAACCGGCTATGGTGTGTCCCCTCGTGATCCGTATCGCTCAGACTGCGCAGATTCTCCAGAAACGGTGATCGCGGTGGATCGAACGAAGCCCTCCTCGACGGTGGCTCGA